>NC_141012.1:36118311-36600811 GCF_052327205.1 Somniosus microcephalus | reverse complement strand
TGGCCATCCCTTCACCGTTAAATCATAGACCCGTGGTAGTGTCGGGTCATTCCGTGTTTCCTTTTCTATGTTTGCATTCGTCACAGGGAGAGATTCGACTATGGTCAAGTGGAATAACTCCATTGGATCCACTGCAAGGTCTTCTTCTTCCACCGTCGGCAACGGTAGGCGTGAAAATCCATCAGCATTTCCATGCTGTTTAGTTCCTTTGTACTCGATGTCATATTGGTGTGCCCCTAGGAAAAGGGACCATCTCTGCAGCCATTGTGCTGTCATTATCGGTAAGCCCTTCTGAGGGTTGAAAATGGAGACAAGAGGTTGATGATCGGTTAGTAGAGTAAATTTTTGACCGTGCAGGTAGTGATTGAACTTCTTCACCCCCCACACTGGGCTGAGGGCCTCTCTGTCAATCTGGGCGTAGTTACGCTCGGCAGAAGTTAACGAGCGTGACGCAAAAGCTATCGGCCTCTCTAAACCATCAAGAAATTTACGTGACAGTACCGCCCCAATGCCGTAGGGAGACGCATCACACGCCAGTCTGAGCGGCAGTGCTGGGTTGTAGTGAGCCAATACTTCCCTTGAAGTGATTAAGTCCTTACTCTTCTGAAAAGCACGCTTACAATCATCGCTCCATTTCCATGCTACCCCCGTTCGTAGCAGGGCATTCAGTGGGTGCAGAATTGTCGACAAATTTGGCAAAAACTTATGATAGTAATTCACCAATCCGAGGAATGACCTCAGTTGCGACACATTTTCAGGCGCTGGGGCCTTAACAACCGCTTCAATTTTGTCAGGGGACTTATGTAACCCCTCTTCATCAATCACGTGGCCACAATACAATATCTGTTTCTTAAAAAATTCGCACTTGGGGCGGTTGGCTCGCAGCCCATGTTCCCGTAGTCTAGTGAGCACCTGTTCTAGGTTGTTAAGGTGTTCACTGTCATCTTCACCTGTCACAAGGATGTCGTCCAAGTAACAGAGTCCCCGGAATCCCTTGCAGGACTTGTTCCATCGCTCTTTGCCATATCGCCGGAGCCGATGCTACTCCGAATACCAATCAATGATACTGGTAAAGACCTTTGTGAGCGTTTATCGTGAGATACTTCCTAGAGGGCTCTTCAACCTCCATCTGCAAATATGCTTGTGCTAGGTCAATTTTTGTAAAACGCTTCCCTCCAGACAGTGAGGCGAAGATGTCTTCTATCCTTGGAAGAGGATATTGTACTGTGTGAAGGACTGGATTCACCGTCACCTTGAAATCCCCACAGATGCGAATCTTCCTTGGCTCCCCGGACTTATTGCTTAACGTTTTCTTCATGACAGGAACGATGGGTGTCGCCCACTCGCTCCAGTCGACCTTAGACAACACGCCCGCCTTCTCCAGATTCTCCAGCTCTGCCTCAACGGCTGGGCGAATTGCATATGGTACCGGTCTTGCTTTGAAAAACTTGGGAATTGCATTCTCTTCTATTTTTATCGAGGCGGTTACACCTTTAAGCGTGCCCAGTTCTTGTTGAAATACCTCTTTGGCGTTAGCTAAGATTGTTGACAATCGTCCAGGAGTGACGTCTTCATCTTTTTTACCGTCCACCGTCATTGCATGAATGGAGTGCCAATCTAAGTTTACCTTCCTGATCCATTCCTGTCCCAATAACGATGGTCCACCATTTGGCAGTATGTAGAGATACAATTTCCGTATTTTCTTGCCGTTGTATTCGACAGGCACCCTTATTTTTCCTCTGGGGTATACTTTTTGCCCCGTATACGTCATCAAGACGATGGATGTCTCTCTCAAGGGTATGTGTGAAAATAGCCGCTCGCAGTCTCGTCGATTCATGACGGTTAGCGCTGATCCTGTATCCAATTCCATTTTAACTTGGGACCCTGCTATCGTGAGCGTGACCCAAATGGTTCGGTGATCCTCTTTTGCGATTACATTGTGAAGTTTGAGACAGCTTAGTCTCCTGTTCCCGGATTCACTATCGCTCATCTGGTCTTCGGAACTACTGTCCGTCATCTTTTGTACTTTCTTGTACGGTTCCTTAGTAGCCTTTTTGTTGTCGCTGGTCTTCTTCCCAGACCTGCAAACTCATGCAATGTGTCCCATCTTCCCGCATTGCCTGCATATTTTGTCTTTGGACCAGCAGTCCTTCTGGTCATGGTTAGTTCTGCCACAGCGATAACATTTGCAAATCCCCGTGTCATTTCGTGGGTGCTGTATTCCTGTGGTTTTTGTTGAATTTCTGCAGCTCCCCTGGCTGCTGCTTCATATGATACTGCCACGCTGAAAGCCTTATCTAGCGTCAGCTCTTTCTCTGAGAGTAACTTCTTCTGTGTTCCTTCACTCAGGAGTCCACAAACAAATTTGTCCCGTAGGGTATCTGCCAGTCCTGCTCCGAACTGGCAGTGCTTTGATAGCTTGCGTAGTTCCGTAAGATACTCAGCATTGCTCTCATCTTTGTGCTCAGTTATCCTGTGGAATTTAAATTTTTCTGCTATCAACAGCAGTGCAGGGTTTACGTGTTCCTGTAGGACAGCAACAATTTCGTTAAAACGCTTCGCCTTTGGTTTGGCTGGAGTAATCAGGCCGTACGTTCTAGCGCCCATTAAGTTTAGCAATATCGATGCCTTTTTCTCCTCCGCTATTTCGTTTGCCTCGAAATATACCTCGACTCTTTCCACATACGTGGTCCTGTCCTCTATTGTATTATCAAAAGCAGTGATACAGCCAGTCTTCGGCATCTTGCAAATCTAAAATGGCGCCTCCCGCGCTTTGCCTTCTTCCCTGATTTAACAAAATGGCACCTCCTGCGCTTTGCCTTCTTCCCCGCTGATTAAGATGGCGCCTCCCGCGCTTTGCCTTCTTCCCTGCTGTTGTTAGCGCTGCTTTCCATGGTTTCTTGCGCGTTTAATATTTTTTTAAATTATTTTCCCATCATGGAACAACCCTGTGGGACTCTTGCCTCCCTCTTCGCAGGTCTATACGCAGCCCGGCTTCGTAGCACTGGCCACGCCCTGTGTGCTCCACCCTCTCTCTTCTTCCCGACAATGCTGCTCGGCCCCGTTGCAAACCACCCGCTCGAGTTCGCGACCGCCGCAGCCCAGGAAGGATCAGTGCACTACCTGCCACCAGCCCGATTAGCTGAAGCACCGTCGACAGGAACCAGGCCCCGCATCCGACAGCTTCTCCAGCAATCTTCAACTCTGCAACACAGGGCGGATGCCCACGGTCGACGCCCGTTTCTACTGCCTCTTACTTTCTTTCCTTTCTGGCCTCGACCTCTGCTCACTTCACTGTAGGAATGGACCCCAGGAGGTGGTGCAGACTCTGTAGGTAGGTTCGTATCTGCTCATCGCCAGTATTACATCCGTGAATGATTGAGACACGGACAGCAGGAGTGGAACAAAATAAGTCTTTACTGATGGAAGTCAATAGTGAAACTGAAACAACAGAGGCTCACTAGCGCCGTTTATACAGGGGTGGTCACTGCCGGTACTGCAGTCTGAGACCAGTTATTCTCTTAAAGGTACATACACAACAACTTTCTTATCTTTTCCACCGACCAGGGTAATTTCCTCAAGATTCTTCTTCCTCTCCTCCTGCTTCTTCGGTATGGTTACCTCCAATGTGTTGCTGTCTCTGGCGTTTGATACTCAGAGAGGGGAATGACACATACCATTGCCTGTTGTACTCGGGATAACTGAAACACAGCCACCTCTCGTTGCTAAAATTGCAGCAGAAGAATTGATTTTATCACGAGAACAACTGTGGATCCAGCGATGCAGATACAGAGATCTTTACAGATGAGAGTGCAGGTAAAAAAAAAAATTCAAGAAGGCAAATGAGATCCATAGGGATATCTATCTATATATATAAAAGGATACATCTGTCTGTCTGTCATTCCGTCTGTCTGTATTGAATAAACTCGAAAGTTATAGAGCGTACCTACACGTGTGTTACGTCGAAAGAAAGCTTACGATTCCAGAACCATCATAAGCGTATTTACTTTTCGGTCGGACGAAAATTGTTCGCGCGTTATGCAAAAAACCTTCAGAATTAAACTCATTATCTGCTAATTAGCATTGATTGACTGACGTCAAGGTCGACCAATCCTGTGCCATCACAATTGACCAATCCTACAGTTCAGTCGCCTGATGGTTAGCCAATCGCTGCGTCTGTGAGCGGGACTAATGCTTTTCAACTCAGCCATTGGGCAGCCATTGCTTCACTACTTCCAGCTCAACATCTGCTAATCCAGCTTCGAAAAAGTTAGTATCTCTTTTAAAAATAACATCACATTTACCAAAAACGTTTTATAAGTACTTTCACTTTCATCTTTGAAGCTATTAAAAGGTAGAAATGTTGCCCGGCAGCAGATTCACACAGGGACAGACAGACAGGCCCCAAAGCCTGGGACTCGATTTAAAATGTTGCCCGGCAGCAGATTCACACAGGGACAGATAGACAGGCCCCAAAGCCTGGGACTCGATTTAAACTGCCCGGCCCAAAACAGCCCTGGCAAAGCCGGGCTCCCCCAGCTAGTTAAATATAAAGAGAAGATGCTGAATTTGTACAAGACATTAGTTAGGGTGCAGTTGGAATACTGTGTGCAGTTCTGGTCAGCCATTAGCAGGATACTGCTGCCAAGGGAAGGGTACAGTGAAAATTCACTAGACCAGAGGCTGTAGTCATGAAGCCTTAATTTTTTCATTTTGCCTTGGAACAGACAAGGTCAAGCAGAAGAAGGATCTAACAGGTTTACAAAATTATGAATGGTTTCAAGAGGTAAATAATGGAAGATTGTCTCCCATGGTTGATGAATTGGTAACAAGGAGGGACAGACTCTGGATTATCCTGAGAAGAATGAAGGAAGAATTTTTTTATTCACAGAGAGTTATTAGAACATGGAAAGCTTTGTCCTAAGTGTCTGTTGAGGCACAGACATCAGGGTTAAAATTCAACCTCGGTAGGGGTAGAAAACAGGCAGCCAATCCGTTACAGGTTGTTTAGGGTCACTGCCAAAGCTGAACTTCAATCCAGCACTTAAAAGAGAATTGAAGAAATATTTCAAAAGGAAGAATTTACAAGGATGAAGGGAAAGGGTAGGGAAATGAGATGAGAGTAAATAGGTCCAGTTGAAAGCTATTGTTGACACACAGGCAATGAGCTAAACACTTTCTGTGCTGTAATTTCTATGGTTCTCTGATTCAATGAATTATAAATTTATCCTCACATTAAATTCAGAACAAAATAATAATATTTAGAACCCTGTTATTGCACAATTGTCATATCACACTGTTACCATCTGCAGCATCATGTTAATGTAACAGGGAGCAAGCCTCCAACATACATTCAGCTTTCATGCTCGCTATAGCTCTACCCTTCCCTTACTAAACCTATAGGTCAAGACACAATTACAGCACCACAAAGAGTTCATTTAATGCACACACACATACTTGGGCAAATTACAAAATGGCTGTTGGTGCCTGTCTGAGAAAACCATTGTATCTTACGGCACAGACAGGGGCCATTCGGCCCATCGTACCTGTGCCAGCACTTTGAAAGATCTGTCCAATTAGTCCCACTCCCCTGCTCTTTCCCCATAGGCCTACAAACATTTCCTTTTCAAGTATGTATCCTTGTTGAACGTTACTAGTGAATATGCTTTCACCACCCTTTCAGGCAATGCATTCTAGATCATAATACATTACATAAAAAAAATCTCCTTATCTCCCCTCTGGTTCTTTTGCCAATTATATCTGTGTCGTCTGGTTACTGACCATTCTGCCAGTGGAAACAGTTTCTCCTTATTTACTCTATCAAAACTGCTCACAACTTTGAACCCCTCGATTAAATCTCCCCTTAACCTTCTCTGCTGTACATCGGAACAATCCCAGCTTCTCTAGTCTCTTCACATAACTGAAGTCCTTCATCCCTGTTAGCATTCTGGTAAATCATCTCTGCACCCTCTCCAAAACCTTAACATCCTTCCTAAACCATGGTTCCCAGAATTGTACACAGTACCCCAGCTGAGGTCTAACCAGTGATTGATAAAGGTTTAGCATAACTTCCTTGCTTTTGTACTCTGTGCCTCTATTTATAAAGCCCAGGATCCAGATGCTGTTTTTTTAGCAGCCGTATCAACATGTCCGAAAGGAGATTGGAACAAAAGAAGACAGCATTACCATCAGGACTGCTTTGAAGGAGCAAATCTAATCAACAGCATCCCTTTTAAAGAGTGAGGTTCACCAACAGGAGCGGTTTTCAATCAGGAGTCTCATTTTTAAAATGTTTGTGATAAATATGAGCATCACTTTAAATAAAGGGGTACTACTGCCACTGGGTGATTTGGGAAGATTGGGAGGGAGGTAAAGACACAAAAGAAGCTGGTTGATCATTTATTTCGTAATACAAGCCATACCCTTGACATGATGTTCGGCTTGTCCTTAACATGGCATAATCTCACTCTCTCTTTGTACTCCACTTTTCTACATGTACTTAGACATGTCACAAACAGGTAAATATTTGCTCATTCCACAAGCAACACATTGACATTGCACAATTTATCTCCATGTTTGCAGTTTCGGCACACTATACCAGGTCTCTATGCATGCTAGGACTGTTTCCCAGACCCCAGTCCTACATTACAACAGTGATTACACTTCAAAAGTACTTCATTGGCTGTCAAGCGCTTTGGGACATCATGAGGTTGTGAAAGGCGCTATATAAAGGCAAGTCTTTCTTTTACCTTGCTGGTGCTATCCACTGCATTGATGAGGGTTGTCCTCTCGCAAAACAATATTACGACTGTTGTCATGAAATGCTGTAGGCTGTGAACTGCATCAAACAAGACACCTTTAATTCCACAGAAACCATAAAGGGTTGTACAAAAATAAACAACTATCAATGGTCAAAGATCAAAAACGGGAATATCCCAAACCCAGTGTAAAAAGCAACAAAATGATCTGAGTAACTAAGAGAGTAACAGAGTAACATGTTGATCCACTTCCTTCTTCGTCCCCTTCCCCATGATCAATTTCTGTGCGACAATATCTCACCTTCAGTCTGTTTGGGTCGCATATTTGGAATTCAAATGAAGACCTGTCTCTTGCCTAGATTACTCCGTGTCAGTAACACCTGAATTGAATGGTACGAAAGCTCTGTGGCCAGACAATAGCACTTGAGCAAACTCAAGTGGGTCACAGAGGAAACACTCAGCATTGACTGAGGATGACGAGCACGGTGGCATAGTGGTTAGCACTGTTGCCTCACAGCGCCAGGGACCCGGGTTCGAATCCGGCCTCGGGTGACTGTCTGTGTGGAGTTTGCACATTCTCCCCGTGTTTGCGTGGGTTTCCTCCGGGTGCTCCGGTTTCCTCCCACAGTCCAAAGATGTGCGGGTTAGGTTGATTGGCTATGATAAAATTGACCCTTAGTGTTAGGGGGATTAAATACGTGGGGTTACGGGGATAGGGTGGGATATGTGTTGGTGTAGGGGTTACGGGGATCGGGTGGGATATGTGTCGGTGCAGGCTCGATGGGCCGAAATGGCCTCGATCTGCACTGTGGGGTTTCTGTGATTCTGTGATGAGGGCACTGCCTACTTGGTGAATGCAACATTTTCCAGCACTGACTATGGATGGTAGGCAAACTCCAGTCTTTACATTAAATGATAACGTGATGGCAAGAAGGATAAACATTTCATGAAATTGAGAAAGACTTGGAGAAATGGTATGGTGCATCACCAAGCACGTCAGAGACATCCCATAACCATAAATGTGCTTCAGTTGCCGAGCAAATACTTCATTTTTAAAAAAATTGTTTATGGGACCTGGGCGTCGCTGGCAAGGCCAGCATTTATTGCCCATCCCTAATTGCCCTTGAGAAGGTGGTGGTGAGCCACCTCTTGAACCGCTGCAGTCCATGTGGTGATGGTAATCCCACAGTGCTGTTAGGTAGGGAGTTCCAGGATTTTGACCCCGCGACGATGAAGGATAGGCGATATACTTCTAAGTCAGGATGGTGTGTGACTTGGAGGGGAACTTGGAGGTGGTGGTGTTCCCATGCGCCTGCTGCTTTTGTCCTTCTAGGTGGAAGAGGTCACGGGTTTGGGAGGTGCTGCCGAAGAAGCCTTGGCGAGTTGCTGCAGTGCATCTTGTAGATGGTACACACTGCAGCCACGGTACGCTGGTGGTGGAGGGAGTGAATGTTTAAGGTGGTGGATGGGGTGCCAATCAAGCGGGCTGCTTTGTCCTGGATGGTGTCAAGCTTCTTGAGTGTTGTTGGAGCTGCACTCATCCAGGCAAGTGGAGAGTATTCCATCATACTCCTGACTTGTGCCTTGTAGATGGTGCAGAGGCTTTGGGGAGTCAGGAGGTGAGAAACTCACCACAGAATACCTAGCCTCTGACCTGCTCTTGTTGCCATAGTATTTATGTGGCTGGTCCAGTTAAGTTTCTGGTTAATGGTGACCCCCCAAGATGTTGATAGTGGGAGATTCGGTGATGGTAATGCCATTGAATGTCAAGGGGAGGTGGTTAGACTCTCGCTTGTTGGAGGTAGTCATTGCCTGGCACTTCTGTTGCACAAATGTTACCTGCTACTTATCAGCCCAAGCCTGAATGTCGTCCAGGTCTTGTTGCATGCGGGCATGCATTTAATTTTAATTCTTTACAATGGCAATGACAGGGCATTAACAGCTGAGCCTGCAGGAAATATTGTTTACTATGATTATAGTACAGAGTAAAAACTCCCATCTGTTGCTGTTGTATAAGTACTTGGCTACCCAGCAGGAGATTCCTATCAGGCTGCTACACTATCAATGGCTGATGCCAAACACCTGCTGTTTTCCACAGGGAAAAGGAGCTCAAATACATGTGTTGGGGTGGAAATTTAACACCACCCAGGGAGACCGCATTCACATCAGGTCATTGGGAAGTCTTTGATGTAGGGTGCAGTACAAGGTGAAGGCTTCATTTGAAGAAAATGATATCAAATGCATAAAAGTGTTTTTATTGCTTGGCTTCACTGTGTGTGTGTCAGTGAAAGCTTCACCAATTAATCCAAATATGTCAGGCAGTCATGATTTCTTATCATGACAGGTCAGGATTTTGTGATGATTGCTCTTAAAAAGAGCTGAAGACAGGGTCTCTACGATGAGAATGTCACTGTGAAGAAATAAGAAAGGCCCTTGGTAGTAAGTTATTAAAAATAGCACAAGCACATTTTCATTCATCGCGTTTAATGCCATAGCATTATAGAACGATACAGCACAGAAGGAGACCATTTGGCGCATCTTACCTGTGCCGGGTCTTTGAAAGAGCGATCCAATTTGTCACACTCCCCTGCCACGGTGTTAACCTTTAGCTGGTGGGTGATCAAAGTTCAATCGGGTTACCAGAAAGCATGACTGAGCCCTAAATACTGGAGTCAAGCTAGATGTTGTAATGAGAGGGTGGTAGAATCAGTATTTGAACAAATGATTTTAATGGGACAGGATACATTTAGCATAAAAAGTGGTTTTTAGTTAATGATTTTGCTCTTTGAAAGATGGGTTTTGGAATTACCATAATTACGAGTTAAAAATGATAGATCCTATTTTTCCCAATTGAAAAACAATTAACTTTGTGCTCTCATTGATAAATAATGAAATGCTCAGCTTGGTTCAGGGGATGGTTCTCGATTCCCTCAGTTAGCAGGTCATAGGTTCAAGCCCCACTCTAGGACTTGAGCACATAATCGAACCTGACATTCCAGTGAAGTACTGTACTGTTGGCGGTGCTTGTTAAAATTCAGGTGCACTCCAGATACTCATGCCGATATAAAAGCCTGCTACCAACTGAGCAGCAATGTGACTTTATTGACCCAGTAATGTAGACATGTGAGTCACAGGCAAACAATGAATGCTTTCAGCAGCGAGGCGCACTGTGGAAATATTATGGGGTATCACCATACATTCTAGATCTGCCCGACTGTCCGAAAATACCAGTGACTGATTTAGACTGAAGGCCGAATCATGTTTATTGAGGAGCAAGATTAAAAATAGCGCATTGGCTTAATTACAGTACTTAATTGAACTCAGTGGTGGCGAAATTAGGCTCTGCAGCGTCTGTTTTTTGGGCGCTAAAAGGCCTCTTAAACTACAAAATGGCATCCAGGACACATGCCCGCACTTCCAACGGAAAGTGCGCTGGACGCCATCTTCTTAAAGGGGTTTGCATGTGCACATCTAACAATCTCCGGCAGCATACAGAGAAGGCAGATCACCTCGTCAATCAGCATGTAATGCTGCCATTTTGGAGCTCCACGCTCCAGCCAATGCCCTCTCTTAGTCTCACACAGCTGAACACAATGTTAAACAGCAGGAAGGACCTCCCCACCAGCACTATTTAAACAGATCATGAACTACTTACTGGTTAGTTGTTGGATTATTTCTTCAGGTTCTTGCTGCAATTCTACGCATTTTGGGTGCTTTTCCACAATTGTTAAAAGTTTCAATTGTCTACAGGGAGTGGTTGTGCTGGTGCTGAAGTACGAGTTTAGTGACTTAAAGGTTTGTGCACAAACTAGTTGCTTCCAGAACTGGGTGGCATGGTGGGGCTTCCTCATGGCATTGAGCATGACTGGGAAAATGAGCAGAGGCCACGCAGAGCAGGACAAGCTGCGAGAAGAGGGAGGAGGAGGAGCTCTCAGCAGGCGGCCATATCCGTCGAGGTTCTTTAGGAAGCAATTCTCTTACCTGAACTTCAGTGACGACCAATGCTTGAGATGTCTGTGCTTCGTAAAAGAGGTTGTGACTGAAATCTGCCAACTGCAGCAGCCACAACTCCGAACTCAGAGCAGGGCAAGGACCACATTGTCTGTGGCTGTCAAGGTGACCGTGGCTCTGAACTTTTTGGAATCTGGCTCCTTCCAGGCTGCTGCTGGAGATATAAGCAACATCTCACAGCTTGCAGTGCACTGCTGCATAAGGGAGGTCACTGAGGCGCTCTATGCAAAGAGAGATAGCTTCATCTCATTCCCTCTTGCCAGAGACAAGCAGACGGAATGAGCACAAGGGTTTGTGCAGATTGTAGGCTTCCCTATGGTGTAGGGTGCCATTGACTGCACGCTCATTGCCTTGCATGCGCCTCATGTGCACGCGGCCATTTTCATGAACCAAAAGCGATACAACTCCCTCAATGTGCAGTAGGTGTGCGACCACAGGCAGCGCATCACGCAGGTCACTGCCCAGTATCCTGGCAGCCGTTTTGTTTCCTTCATTCTGCGGCCGTCCTCTGTGCCAGCTGTATTTCAACTACTATGCAAACCAAAGGGTGGCTACTGGGCGACAAGGTTTATCCACTCATGACATAGCTCACGACTCCGGTCAGGAACCCACGCACACGTGCACAGCAGGTATACAACGAGAGCCATGCTGCCACAAGGAATCTGATAGAGAAGGCCATTGGCATCCTGAAGCAATGATTCCGCAGCCTGGACCGTTCTGGAGGACCCCTGCACTACTCAGCTGAGTGGTTCTCAAGAATTGTCGTGGTATGCTGCATGCTGCACAAACGTGCCATCATGAGGAAACAGCCCTTGCTACCATCTATCAGGCGAGAATTTGAGGAGCAGGAGGCACAGGAGGAGGAGGCGGCAGAGGTGGGGGAGTTGGAAGAGAAGGAGGCAGAAGAGGGGAAGAGGAAAGCAGAATGCAACCTAGACAGTGGCTTTCTGCCCGGGCTATATGTGAACAAATAATTAATGAGCGATACCAGTAACTTTAACTCCAATTCATCATTCACCAATAGTCCCACACTCCTTACCTCCCCTCTATCACTGACCATCACATCGTCCTTGTCCCCACAATGCAAAAATAAAAGCCAACACAACATACACATTCCAATCCAAATTTATAAATTAAATCAAGCCATAATGCATACAAAAATAAACTATTTACCCTTGTGCATTCCTTTAGTGCCTCTTCCGTGTGCCTTTGCCTGTCATAGTGTTCCTACGAGGTGCTTCCCTAGTGGTTGTAGCATGGCTGCTGATGTTCAGTGGAGGAGACTGCAGATGCCCTTGGAGGGCGATCTTGAGTTGTTCTGGGCCTAGAAGGCCCGGCTGCAGACTGCACCATCTTGGCCTGGGCTGCAGCAATATGGGCTGGAGGGCTGACAGTCAACAGCAAGCACACTGGCAGAGTGGCAGGGGTGGGAGAATGAATATTGTCCTCCTGAGAGAGGACAGCAGGTTCGTACTCCATGGAGCCACTGCCATTGTCCCGGGGCAGCATCTCAGCAATCCTAGTACTCTGTTGGAGAGCAGATCACTAGAGTGCTGTGACGTCCTGGAATCCACTTTGTACACTGGTATCGAGAGTCATGATGGCAGCAGTCTGAGCTTCCATGGCAGCAAGCTGAGATTGCACGGCAGCAGTCTAAGCTTCCACTGAAGCATTCAGTCTTTTGGTGGAAGCTGTTGGTGCTGCAATGGAAGCTGAGACATCGGCCATCAGACCCTGCACATGGTTGGTTCCACAGGTGCGTTGATGGAGGCAGACACCCATTCCATGACTGAGCTCCAAGCTCTGTGCCAAGTTGGTGCTGGACGACTCCATGCTCTGTAATGATCAGTAACAAGTCATCCTAGGATGGTACACTAGGTGGAGCTGTATGTATATAAGAGTGGGCTACCCACGATACACTAGGCTACCCACAAGGCAGTAGTCAAGATGGATGCTGTACAGAAGTCCACATGGCTGAATAAAGTGACTAGCTCAAGCTAGCTGTTCATAATAAAAATATCTATTTATTTATGAACATAACATGGTACCAGGATTGGTAAGACCTGCTGAATATTGTGAAACGCGACATGGAGAATTTGAAGCTACTGGAGGGTTTGAAACTCATGGGGAATGTTGACTGCAATTGGCGGACTTTCAAACAACAATTCGAACTCTACATTGCAGCCATCGGGTTCGGTACGATGCCAGATGCAAGGAAAACAGCATTACTGCTCACGGTTGCAGGCCCACAGGCGATAGAGGTATTTAATACGTTTGTATTTGATCAAGAGGAGGACAGAGAAAAAATTGACGATGTGCTAAAGAAATTTGATACACATTGTTCTCCCAAAAAGAACGAAACCTATGAGAGGAACGTGTTTCATTCACGGACACAGCAGCAAAATGAGACTTTTGATAGCTTTGTGACCAATCTGAAACTGAAAGCACAGACATGTAATTTCTCTGAGCTGAAATCATCCATGATTCGTGACCAGATTGTGTTTGGTATTCATGATAAAAAGGCAGGGAACGTTTGTTGAGAGAAACCGAACTAACATTGGAGAATACTGTGAAAATATGCCAAGCCAGTGAGCGAGCTCAGAAGCACGCAAAGACTTTCAGTGAAATTAAAAATGATGCGACTGTAATGAGTGACTGTGCTGCTGTCGGTGCAGTGTCCTACAAAGGGAAGAAACATGGGCAGAACAGAAATGAAAAGCAATCGGAGGAAGGAATTTTTAATTGTAAACGCTGTGGTTACAAACACCAGTCACGACAATGCCCAGCATTTGGAAAAATGTGCACAAAATGTAATGGAAAGAATCACTTTGCCAAACAATGCTTTTCAAAAGTAAAAACAAAGAAAGGGCAACAAGTCAATGTAATTGAGGACACTGATTTAAGTGAGACATTTTTTGTAGGAATGGTGTCATGTGACAATATCAAAAAGGATACAGAAAATGTGCAGCCCTCAGGAATGGACAATGCTGAACAAAAAATTAATGCAGTAAAAGAGGACAAATGGATGATGTCACTGCAGGTAAATGGAGCATTAGTTACATTGAAACTAGACACTGGGGCAAAAGCAAACTTAATCAGTATGAGTGACATTAAAAATATGAAAGAAAAGCCCAAAATACAGAAAAAGTCAGTACTACTGAAGAACTATAATGGACAGAAAATAGATAGCTTAGGTGTATGCAGACTTAAAGTGACAGTCAAAGACAAAGTGCATCATCTCATGTTATCTGTTGCGGCTGAAGGACTTGATTCACGACTAGGTGACACAGCTTGTGAGGACTTAGAACTGGTCAAGAGAGTCTACCGTATAAACTGTGCCATAAGCAGACCAGATGAATCAGTGGATTCTGTAGTGAGTAATTTCCAGGATGTGTTCAAAGGATTTGGAGTTCTACCATTCACTTACAAGAGCCAGCTAAAGGAGGAAGCTCAACCAGTGGTACATGCTCCACGGAGAGTTCCAGCACCACTGCGTGACCGGCTCAAGAAAGAACTGGATAGAATGACCACACTAGGAGTCATCAGGAAAGTCGAAGATCCAACAGACTGGGTTAACTCCATGGTATGTGTAAAGAAAAAGAACAATGATCTAAGAATATGCTTGGATCCAAAGGAATTAAATGCAAACATAAAACGTGAACACTACCAGATTCCCAAGCGAGAAGTCACCAGTGAAATGTCAGGTGCCAGATACTTCACAAAGCTCGATGCCTCACAAGGATTTTGGCAACTAAAACTGGATGAAGAGAGCACCAAATACTGTACCTTCAACACACCATTTGGCAGGTATTGTTTCCTCAGAATGCCTTTCGGGATAATATCTGCATCTGAAATCTTTCATAGAGCGATGGAACACATAATTGAATCTGGAAGGAGTTCGGGTCTATGTTGATGACATCCTCATCTGGGGCTCCACACTGAAAGAACACAATGAGAGACTGACTAAAGTGCTACAGAGCATACGCCGGAATGGACTGAAGCTCAACAAAGCCAAGTGTCAGTTTGGCGTCCAGGAAGTCACTTTCCTTGGAGATAATCTATCTGGTAAAGGAATAGAGCCAGATATGGAAAAAGTAAACGCCATACTCAAAATGCCCTGACCCACTGACAAAAAAGGAGTGCTACGCATCATGGGGATGATAAACTTCATTGGAAAGTTCATTCCTAACTTGTCAGCCAAGACAGCCTGTCTGCGAGACCTGCTACGTAAAACAAATGAGTTCACATGGACAGAAAGACATGAACAAGAGTGGACGAACCTCAAAGCAGTGCTGATAACCATACCTGTACTCACCTTCTTTGACCCGACAAAGAGAATCAAAGTGTCAATGGATGCATCAAAAGATGGCCTAGGCGCTGTCTTGCTATAAGCAGAGGGTGAAGATTGGAAGCCTGTTGCCTATGCCTCCACGTCTATGACTGATTCTGAGTGTCGATACGCCCAGATTGAAAAGGAATGTCTAGGCTTGGTAGTTGGACAAGAAAAGTTCCATGGCTGCATATATGGACTTCCCACCTTCACAGTTGAGACAGACCACAGTCCACTGGTTGCCATCATAAAAAAAAATCTGAATGAGATGTCTCCAAGGATTCAACGACTCATGATGAAGCTGCAAATATATAACTTTGAACTGACTTACACACCAGGCAAACACATAGCGTTAGCAGATGCACTATCCCGAGCACCCACAATGAGTCATGTGAGCTCTACTGAGGAAGACGTGGATGTTCATGTGAGTATGGTCACTGCTGCGCTACCTGTGTCAGACACAAAATCAAAGCAAATAGCAGAAGAAACAGTAAAAGATACAGTGTTACAAACAGTAATAGAGAACATTCATCATGGTTGGCCAAAAAGGTTCCTGTCCAAAGTACTATCACATCAGGTCAGAGTTGAGTGTCGCAAGTGGACTATTACTAAAACAGAACAGAATAGTTATTCCACAGGCTCTACGTCAAGACATGCTCAAAAGGATTCATGAGGGACACCTCGGAATTGAAAAATGCAAAAGGAGAGCAAGAGACACTGTGTATTGGCCTGGCATAAGTAAGGACATTGAGAACATGATAGGCGAATGTGAGACTTGTCACTCACCAGCAGAACAATCTCATGAAAACACATCAGACTTACCCGTGCTGAGAAGATCCACACGTGAAGTAAAAAAGCCTGATAGACTTAATCTTTGAATACAAAGAAAACTATATTGAAAATGTATTGACTGTTGTGAAGATGTTTATGTCGTTATGATTGATTGATATTGATTGATATTGATTTTGTTTAACCTCAAAGAAAGGGGGATGTAATGATCAGTAACATGTCATCCTAGGATGGTACACTAGGTGGAGCTGTATGTATATAAGAGTGGGCTACCCATGATGCACTAGGCTACCCACAAGACAGTAGTCAAGATGGATGCTGTACAGAAGTCCACATGGCTGAATAAAGTGACTAGCTCAAGCTAGCTGTTCATAATAAAAATGTCTATTTATTTATGAACATAACATGCTCCTTGACATTGAACACAGGCTTTCTGGCAGGCTTCCCAATGCACCAAGCATTTGGGCATGTACACCCATCAGCCTTCTTCTGTAGCCTGGCCCATGGAAGTCCTCATCTGAGTCCTCAGCAGCAGAACTAGTGTGCAATTTTGCCCTCAATAACTGACCATTGAGTCAGATACTTCCTCAGATAAGATGATACTGTCCCTTATTGTCAGCTCTTATATGTATGTAATATCCAAAGTTCACACACAAAAGCAGGGAGTATTATTCCTCCATGATATTAAAGGTCAAAGATATTCCAAATGTCAATATTAGGTTATTACTAAATCAGCAATAAAGCATAATAACAGAATCAATGAATACCCTGGCTCCCAGGCAATGGTTGTAGGTGCGAAGCCTTTCTGCTGCTCAAGCTTGGGAGCATGAACATTTACATTATTCAGATCTGAGGTGACCTATTGGACTAGAACAGTGTTGGAGTTCACAAGGATCATAAACCACTTGAGATAATCATAGTCATAGTTACACAGCACAGAAAGAGGCCCTTCGGCCCATCGTGTTTGCACCGGCCATCAAGCCCTGTCAATTCTAATCCCATTTTCCAGCACTTGGTCCATAGCCTTGTATGCTATGGCGTTTCAAGTGCTCGTCTAAGTGCTTCTTGAAAGTTGTGAGGGTTCCTGCCTCTACCACCCTTTTAGGCAGTGAGTTCCAGATTCCAACCACCCTCTGGTGTTATGTTCATTAATAACTAGTCATTTTTATTAAGAACAGCTAGCTTTTGCTGGACACTTTATTGAGCACATGTGGACTAGGTACAGTATCTGTAGAGGCCTCCATCTTGACTGCTGCCTTGTGGGTAGCCTGGTGCATCATGGGTAGCCCACTCTTATATACATACAGCACCACCTAGTGTACCATTCCAGAATGACAGGTTACTGATCATTACATCCCCCTTTCTTTGAGGTTAAACAAAATCAGTATCAATCAATCATAACAACAACCACATCTTCAACAGTCAATACATTTTCAATGTAGTTTTCTTTGTACTCAAAGATTAAGTCTATCAGGCTTTTTTACTTCACGTGTGGATCTTCTCAGCACAGGTAAGTCTGATGTGTTTTCATGAGAGCCTGTATGTGTGTTTGTGTTAGATTGTTCTGGTGGTGAGTGACAAGATTCAGTTGCGGCATTGTCATGGATTTGCTCTTCGATAGTCTCTTGTGTTTTTAGGAGGGAACGGCGGTTCCTCCTGAGAAGCTGTCCTTCCTCAGTTCTAACAGTGTATGACCTTGGTCCTACTTCCTCAAGAACTGTAGCTTTCCTGTTCCATGCATCTGGATCCTCAATCCTGACAACATCATTCCTTGTCAATGGTTTCAGAGTTTTGGATGACTTGTCATAGTATGATTTCTGTTTCAGCTTTAACAATTGAAGTCTCTGTCTCAGTTCCTTATTCTGCTTTTCTTTTGCACAGCAGGGTAGCATGGTACGCAACTTACGACCCATTAGGAGTTCAGCAGGTGAAGAACCAGAGTCTAAAGGTGAGGCTCGGCAGCTCAGCAGGGCGAGATAAGGATCAGACTTGCTTTCTGTCGCTTTCTTCAGTAGCTGCTTGAGAACTTGAACACCTTTCTCTGCCTTACCATTCGACTGAGCATACAAAGGCCTGGATGTGATGTGTTGAAAGTCATAATGTGCTGCAAACTGTTGCCACTCCTTACAGTTGAAGCACGGACCATTGTCGCTAACAGCAGTCCTGGGAATTCCATGTCTGGCGAAGATGGATTTCACATGCATTATGACACTGCTTGCTGTGGTGCTTGAGAGCAGCGCCATCTCAGGATAGTTAGAATAGTAGTCAATCACTATTAGATAGTCTTTACCATTTAAATGAAAAAGGTCCATACCAACCTTTTGCCATGGTGCTGTTGGTATGTCAGTTACTATCATTGGTTCCTTTGCTTGTTTGTTTTGGTGTTTCTGACATGTCTCACATTTGCCTATCATGTTCTCAATGTCTTTCTTTATGCCAGGCCAATAAACAGTGTCTCTTGCTCTCCTTTTGCATTTTTCAATTCCGAGGTGTCCCTCATGAATCCTTTTGAGCATGTCTTGACGTAGAGCCTGTGGAATGACTATTCTGTTCTGTTTTAGGAATAGTCCACTTGCGACACTCAATTCTGACCTTATGTGAAAATATTTTGGACAGGAGCCTTTTCGCCAACCATGATGAATGTTCTCTATTACTGTTTGTAATACTGTATCTTTTACTGTTTCTTCTGCTATTTGCTTTGATTTTGTGTCTGACACGGGCAGCGCAGCAGTGACCATACTCACATGAACATCCACGTCTTCTTCAGTAGAGCTCACATGACTCATTGTGGGTGCTCGGGATAGTGCATCTGCTAACACTATGTATTTGCCTGGTGTGTAGATCAGTTCAAAAAGTCATATCTTTGCAGCTTCATCATGAGTCGTTGAATCCTTGGAGACCTCTCATTCAGGTTCTTTTTTATGATGGCAACCAGTGGGCTGTGGTCTGTCTCAACTGTGAAGGTGGAAAGTCCATATATGTAGCCATGAAACTTTTCTAGTCCAACTACCAAGCCTAGACATTCCTTTTCAATCTGGGCGTATCGACACTCAGTATCAGTCATAGACCTGGAGGCATAGGCAACAGGCTTCCAATCTTCACCCTCTGCTTGTAGCAAGACCGCACCTAGGCCATCTTTTGATGCATCCGTTGACACTTTGATTCTTTTTGTTGGGTCAAAGAAGGTGAGTACAGGTGTGGTTGTCAGCACTGTTTTGAGGTTTATCCACTCTTGTTCATGTCTTTCTGTCCATGCGAACTCATTTGTTTTACGTAGCCGGTCTCGCAGACAGGCTGTCTTGGCTGACAAGTTAGGAATGAACTTTCCAATGAAGTTTATCATCCCCATGATGCGTAGCACTCCTTTTTTGTCAGTGGGTCGGGGCATTTTGAGTATGGCATTTACTTTTTCCATTTCTGGCTCTATTCCTTTACCAGATAGATTATCTCCTAGGAAAGTGACTTCCTGGACGCCAAACTGACACTTGGCTTTGTTGAGCTTCAGTCCATTCCGGCGTATGCTCTGTAGCACTTTAGTCAGTCTCTCATTGTGTTCTTTCAGTGTGGAGCCCCAGATGAGGATGTCATCAACATAGATCCGAACTCCTTCCAGACCTTCAATTATGTGTTCCATCGCTCTATGAAAGATTTCAGATGCAGATATTATCCCGAAAGGCATTCTGAGGAAACAATACCTGCCAAATGGTGTGTTGAAAGTACAGTATTTGGTGCTCTCTTCATCCAGTTTTAGTTGCCAAAATCGTTGTGAGGCATCGAGCTTTGTAAAGTATCTGGCACCTGACATTTCACTGGTGATTTCTTCTCGCTTGTGAATCTGGTAGTGTTCATGTTTTATGTTTGCATTTAAATCCTTTGGATCCATGCATATTCTTGGATCATTGTTCTTTTTCTTTACACATACCATGGAGTTAACCCAGTCTGTTGGCTCTTCGACTTTCCTGATGACTCCTAGTGTGGTCATTCTGTCCAGTTCATTCTTGAGCCGGTCACGCAGGGGTGCTGGAACTCTTCGTGGAGCATGTACCATTGGCTGAGCATCCTCCTTTAGCTGGATCTTGTAAGTGAATGGTAGAACTCCAAATCCTTTGAACACATCCTGGAAATTATTCACTACAGAATCCAAAGAGTCATCTGGTCTGCTTATGGCACAGTTTATACGGTAGACTCTCTTGACCAGTTCTAAGTCCTCACAAGCTTTGTCACCCAGTAGTGAGTCAAGTCCTTCAGCCACAACAGAAAACATGAGATGATGCACTTTGTCTTTGACTGTCACTTTACGTCTGCATACACCTAAGCTATCTATTTTCTGTCCATTATAGTCCTTCAGTAGTACTGACTTTTTCTGTATTTTGGGCTTTTCTTTCATATTGTTAATGTCACTCATACTGATTAAGTTTTCTTTTGCCCCAGTGTCTAGTTTCAATGTAACTAATGCTCCATTTACCTGCAGTGGGAACATCCATTTGTCCTCTTTTACTGCATTAACTTTATGTTCAGCATTGTTAATTCCTGAGGGCTGCACATTTTCTGTATCCTTTTTGATATTGTCACATGACACCATTCCTACAAAACATGTCTCACTTAAATCAGTGTCCTCAATTACATTAACTCGTTGCCCTTTCTTAGTTTTTACTTTTGAAAAGCATTGTTTGGCAAAGTGATTCTTTCCATGACATTTTGTGCACATTTTTCCAAACGCTGGACATTTTTTTAACTGGTGTTTGTAACCACAACATTTACAATTAAAAATTCCTTCCTCCGATTGCTTTTCACTTCTGTTCTGCCCATGTTTCTTCCCCTTGTAGGACACAGCACCGACAGCAGCACTTACTGCAATCGCATCATCATTGATTTCACTGAAAGTCTTGGCATGCTTTTGAGCTAGCTCGCTAGCTTGGCATATTTTCGCAGCAATTTCCAATGTTAGTTCGGTTTCTCTCAACAGACGTTCCCTGACTTTTTTATCATGAATACCAAACATAATCTGGTCACGAATCATGGATGCTTTCAGCTCAGAGAAATTACATGTCTGTGCTTTCAGTTTCAGATCAGTCAAAAAGCTATCAAAAGTCTCATTTTGCTGCTGTGTCCGAGAATGGAAGATGTGCCTCTCATAGGTTTCATTCTTTTTGGGAGAACAATGTGTATCAAACTTCTTTAGCACATCGTCGAATTTTTCTCTGTTCTCCTCTGGATTAAATACAAATGTATTAAATACCTCTATCACCTGTGGGCCTGCAACCTTGAGCAGCAACATTATTTTCCTTGCGTCTGGCTTCGTACCGTACCCGATGGCAGCAATGTAGAGTTCGAATTGTTGTTTAAAAGTCTGCCAATTGTAGTCAACATTTCCTGTGAGTTTCAAATGCTCTGGTGGCTTCAAATTCTCCATGTCGCATTGCACAATATTCAGCAAATCTTACCAATCCTGGTACCATGTTATGTTCATTAATAACTAGTCGTTTTTATTAAGAACAGCTAGCTTTTGCTAGACACTTTATTGAGCACATGTGGACTAGGTACATTATCTGTAGAGGCCTCCATCTTGACTGCTGCCTTGTGGGTAGCCTGGTGCATCGTGGGTAGCCCACTCTTATATACATACAGCACCACCTAGTGTATCATTCCAGAATGACAGGTTACTGATCATTACATCTGGGTGAAAACGTTTTTCCTCAAATCCCCTCTAAACCTCCTGCCCCTTACCTTGAAACTATGCCCCCTGGTTATTGACCCCTCTACTAAGGGGAAACGTTTCTTTCTATCTACCCTATCTATTCCCCTTATAATTTTATACACCTCAACCTTCTCTGCTCCAAGGAAAACAAACCCAGCCTGTCCAGTCTCTCTTCACAGCTGGAGCGCTCCAGCCCAGGTAACATCCTGGTGAATCTCCTCTGCACCCTCTCCAATGCAATCACATCCTTCCTATAGTCTGGCGACCAGAACTGCACACAGTATTCCAGCTGTGGCCTAACTAGCGTTGTGTACAGCTCCATCATAACCTCCCTCCTCTTATATTCTATGCCTCGGCTAATGAAGGCAAGTATCCCATATGCCTTTTTAACCACCTTATCTACCTGTCCTGCTGCCTTCAGGGGTCTATGTACATGCACACCAAGGTCCCTCTGATCCTCTGTCCTTCCTAGGGTCCTACCATTCATTGTGTACTCCCTTGCCTTGTTAGTCCACCCAAAATGCATCACCTCACACTTTTCACGGTTAAATTCCATTTGCCACTGTTCTGCCCATCTGACCAACCCATCTATATCATCCTATAGCCTGAGGCTTCCCTCCTTGCTATTTACCGCTCCACCAATTTTTGTGTCATCTGCGAACTTACTGATCATACCCTCTACATTCATATCTAAATCATTAATGTACACTGCAAACAGCAAGGGACTCAGCACCGATCCCTGCGGTACACCACTGAACACAGGCTTCCAGTCACAAAAACAACCTTCAACCATCACCCTCTGCCTCCTGCCCCTAAGCCAATTTTGGATCCAATGTGCCAAATTGCCCTGGATCCCATGGGCTCTTGCCTTCTTGACCAGTCTCCCATGCAGGACTTTGTCAAAAGCCTTACTGAAGTCCATGTAGACTATATCAACTGCACTACCCTCATCCACACACCTAGTCATCCCCTCAAAAAATTCAATCAAATTGGTTAGACATGATCTCCAGCTGACAAAGCCATGCTGACTATCCTTGATTAATCCTTGCCTCTCCAAGTGGAGGCTAATTCTGTCCCTCAGAATTTTTTCCAATAATTTCCCTACCACTGATGTTAGGCTCACTAGCCTGTAATTCCCTGGTTTATCCCTACTACCCTTCTTGAATGATGGTACTACGTTAGCTGTCCTCCAGTCCTCTGGTACCTCCCCTGTGGCCAGAGAGGTTCTGAAAATTTGTGTCAGAGCCCCTGCAATTCCTCCCTTGCCTCACATAGTAGCCTGGGATACATCTCGTCCAGGCCTGGGGATTTATCCACTTTTAAGCCTGCTAAAACCGCTAGTACCTCCTCCCTCTCAATGCTTTTAAGTTAATAGTGGCATCAAAATTGCTTATAAAATGCCCCGAACTGCTGTAAAATCTGCTGTAATGTTTACACCTCGGCATAAAAAAGGTGCTATTGTACTGTTGGCATTTCAGTTAATTCTGCCTGTTGAATTAGTGATACTTTTGGTGGCAAGCATGCAGTTAAGGTTAACCACAGCTTCAGAGGTGGAAAAGAAAAATATGGTTGGTAAAATCTGCTGGCAGAGATAATCAATGTCTCCAAGTAGCACCGTACGGCTACAAAATGAAATGGAAGATTGTGATAAAGAACACATTCCTCCAACAATCAGCAGAAGAAAATCCAGCATTTTTGCTTCGGATACCACGAGAGGCGAACATTTCTCACTGTCTGTTGTGGCACCCGACCATCAAGAACAACCAAAGTCTCTGTACATTATATAGAATAATACACTCTGCATAGTGTGGTAACATACCTCAGGGTTGAGATTATGTTCACAAAACCTTGACCTTTACTCTCAATGTTTATGATGCCACCTCAGCACATGAGTGTATTACTGTCTTGAATTACAATGCAGACTGTATGGTATAAATTTTATAAAATGGCATGTGTACTGTGGGCTGCAACATGGCCTCGGGTAGCTATTAATCTAGATTTCTTTATTTGATGAAAGCCACTTGTCTTATTTTGTTCATTGGTTACTGTGGTGTATGTCGCATAGTAAAGTAAGATATCAATCATGTCGGTAAGTATGCATTGAGATGATTGACTGCTCGAAGAGTGTTCAGTGGTGGGTAAATGGTCCTATGGCCAGAACCATACCAGCGCCAGCTTTGATTCCAGGTTTAACTTTGGAGTCTCTTTGAAGTCAATCACACTCACTGGCTGGCTCACTGCAGCGAATGCCTCATCCCAGGAAAGCAGGGAGGGTTGTCCAGGAACACAAGACAGCAAGCCTCAACTCGAGTTGAACTGAATTCAATATTTAGAAGCAAACGAGATATTTGTTCACAATTAAGAAAGAGTAACTCAATTACTGGACCTCACCTCAGGAAGGATATCTTGGGGTTAGAGGGGGTACAACACAGATTGAGCAAACAGGTTGTATAAACTTGGGTTGCATTCCCTTGAGCTTAAGGTTAAGTGGTGATCTAATTGAGGTATTTTAAATCTTCTTCTTCTTTCCTATGGGAGTAGCAAAGCAAATCAAATGTCAATATCTAAGTTGGTTATCCAGGCCAAAGCTTCCGGTGTAACCGCGTGGATGTCTTGTAGGTTGCCTGTGAATTTCCTCTGAGGGCGGTGCGCAATGAAGTGCTCCAGAGTCTGATTAGGAGCTCCACAGTCGCATGATGGGGACGCTTTAATCTTCCATCTATGGAGAAGGTGGCAGCATCTACCATGGCCGGTTCTCCACTGTTTGCGAGGAAGGTTTGATCTTTCAGGTTGTACTGTGGGGTCCTCTATAAGGAATCCATTCCATATGTCGCAGTTCTTCCAAGCATTTCGCCATTTAAAATGATAAAAGGATTTGAGAGAATAGATCCAGTGAAGCTAATTCCTCTGGTGCGGGATTCCACAACAAGGGGTCACAATCTTAAAATGAGAGCTTGGCCATTCAAGGGTGAAGTCAGGAAGCACTTTTCCGCCCAAAGGGTAAAAAAAATCTGGAATTCTCTCTCACCAAAAGGCTGTGGATGCTGGATCAATGAAATTTTCAAGAATGAGATCAACATATTATTATTAGGTAAGGGTATCAAGGGATATGGAGCAAAGGCGAGTAAATGGAATTGAGGTACAGATCAACCCTGATCTAATTAAATGACAGAAAAGGTATGAGGGCCTGAATGGTCTACTGCTGTTCCTATGAACTGATTTGATGCTGTGCAATATTGAAATGACTCAGTCTTTTATTTTATGGAGACTGTTAGCCCAGTTAAAATAAACACGTTAACGCCTCAATTAAATTAGCAGACAAAGCATTACATACAAGTGTGTCGATGTCTTGACATGCTCATTGTATGGCACAACTTCATCGTACAGAATGCAATAGCTGCTTGGAAAAAAAGGAATATTAATGAGGGATGGGGAGCGAGCAGGAGAATGGGATGAGATTGGGTGATTTGTGGAGTAAAACACCCAGCCAGACTTGATGGGCTGAATGTTTTTTTGTCTTGTAACGTTCTATGATCCTATGTGGCTGCTTTACTATCTTCTGCTTGATGACATAGAACCCTAGCATAAAGCCAAAATAGTACAATGTGAAGGGTTCCCATTCTTAACAAGAGGTTCTGGGGAAAGCATTTACGCTAAAGAGAGGGAAACAGCAGAAGGTAGGTCCATGTTGCCCACGCTTCCAGATCTCGTACCACCTGGACTTGGAGCAAAAACCTGAGAGAAGGTCCCATCTTATAAGCTGCAGAAAGGTCCATAGCACAGTGGGACTGAGAGAGGTAGAGGAAAACATATTAAAGTCAAATAAAAATACAATTATAAAGACATTTTAATCTAACATCATACTGTTACACAGCTGTATTAATCATTTTCAGATCTCAGTTTTTCATCGAGTCACAAGGTTATTCATTGTGTTTTGAAGATTTGTTATTCTTCAGCGAATAGCAGCAAAGATACAAAACCTGAACTAAGTACAGTTCACAGCGGAAGCCACTTATTCAGTCGGCAGACTCCTGCTGTACTGGAGTCTGCATTAATTATCTGCCGCTGTGATAATTAATCTGAACCCTGCAAACCTAATCATAAAGCCACATCATTGACACAATTAACTATCTAACCACTTCAAACAGAATTCCAACATTTCTCGAAGCTGATAACTGGCTCTGATTATTTGCTGTGATGTTGTAACTTGGCATTCGGCAGATTTAGATGCAGTGCTTTTATCAATTTACAATTAACTTCCATCCTGCAGAAACAGAAAGGTTAAGTCATCGCTTCAGTAAATACAGCGGTCAGTGCGCTAAGAGTTAAAATAGCCATCGGTGGGAAAAGATTATTTAATTTATAACTGCCGCTAATTATTTTCTCTGGTAATTTACTGCAACGAAATTAAGCGTGATCATTCATGTCATTTGAATTATCAGTTAACAGCAACACATTCCAAACGGAACCATAAAATCAAATCAGTGAGCCGGTTAGCAATGTGCACAAAATACAGCAGGTGCTCTTGATAGCACTGCCCTACGGAGCCGTGAAAAAGTACGCCATAAAGGGGTTGCTCATTATGGGTTCTCATTGAAGAGCCAAGTCAACAAATGTTCTATCAGAGGGTGTGCTATATCGAAGAGTCTTGAGCTTTTTTGCTGCTTTCAAAATGTGGGCACTGTTCAGATAATGGTGGGTGACCTTCATGACCCCACCCCAGCAGTTCATGTGGTGATGCTGCTCCCACGATGGTACTTTATTATTGTCTGCTGGCGGGAGGATGTCATGTATTCTATTAACAAAGTTTGTCATCAGGGAAGAGCATTGAAGCAGTGAGAATAAATGTGATCAAGAGGTATTCTTGAAGGGAGACAGAATTGAGAGAAATGACTTGAGATCCAAAAAAAAAAGGCTTTGTTTATTCCTGCAATCACATTGTTCCTCCCTTAACCAACATCATCAAAAAACAGATTTTCTGATGCAGCTGTGTCTGACCTGAGGACATGAAAACCACAGTTTACAGTGCAGAAGGGAGGCCATTCGCTCCATGATGTTTGTGCCAGTTCTTTGCTAGAGCAATCAAAAACGAATCCACTGCTCCACGCTCTCTCCATATCACCATATCTTCCTCCGCTTCAAATATTAATCCAATTTTCCTTTAAAGATTCAATGGCCTTTGCCTCAACCATTCCCTGTGGCAAAGCATTCCATTCATGAAGAAATTTGTCCTAGCCACCCATGTCATTCTCTAAGTGACAATTTTAGATTAATAAGCCACAATATCAATACAGGAAACTCTTTTTTATCCGGCTTGACGGGACCGGCATGGTGCTGGTTGATCAAAAAGTCCGGATTACCGAGAGGTATACTTACCAAGGTACGAGAGCCCCATACACGGCCACAGGTGCAGGAGCCCCGGTTACACGGCACTTGTGCAGGAGCCTGGGTTGCACGGCCACAGATCCAGGAACCCCGGTTACACGGCCACTAATAAATAGTAAAACTTACCTGAACGTACTCTTGAATTTGGCTGGTTAAAAGAGAGTTTCCTGTATAAGTTCTTCCTTTGAAATAACTTCAACCCACCTCAGAAGTAAACCATTGAAATTGCCAAACTAAGCTCAGTTGTGTAAATCTTAATGTTTTGGACGATTTATACCAAATATCAAATGAGTTAACCAAAGCCCAGTTGCAGCCCTGCCTAAATTATCATTTTTTGTTGAAGTCTTGTGCACAGTCAGGTGAGGACTATCAGTGCTTAGGAATAGAACGCTTACTTCACTGTCAACATCAAATACCCCAAGATCAGGGAAAGTATGGGTTATAGGAAGAGTAAAGCTCCCTTAACTCAGTCCCAGCAATGGGATCCAGATTCCTATTTCTTTCTATCAAACATGGGCAAAAAGACCAGCCAACAAAATCATCATAACACATTTTCTTGTAATGTACAATTCGTAAGAATATGCTTTTGTCGGTGGCAATGAAAAATTAGCACAATGCACCTGCAATGCTGAAACTTTAATACTTCTCAAACAAGTAATGAGCCACTTATCCTATATAAATATTGAAAAGTCCATTAACGCAGATGTGGAGTCCACAATGGTGTTAGAAACTGTCTCAAAGCCAGCAAAACAAAATCACACGTTATCAACCAGGCCCTTTAAGTCCTGCGGAACTCCATAATGAAATGACGAAAGGGCATTTCTGATGTAACAGGATGGCCTTTACTCCTGCACCCTCTCCACTCCTATATCCTGGCTTGCACCCTTCAGTTTGCTCTTCAGAGTCTGAGCTACTATGCATCTCTCCTGCCTCTCTGCTCCACCCATCAGTGGCAGAGGTATCTTGATCTTGCACTCTGGAATTCTCCTCCTCCGAACCTATCTCTTCAATGTTACCTTTGGGCATCTTCCCTAACTCTGCTGCTTTTGTGTCTGATTTCCCCCACCCTGGTTGTGAAGCATTTTGCAATGTTAAACGCACTATATCATTGTAACTTATTTTTCTGGCACCTTTGTGAGAACACCAATGGTAGACATATGGTCTGATCTATTGTCAGTGGCTGATCTTTAGCTCCACCTCTTTGTGTAAGAAGTGGATCACTGACCCATCTTACAGCCAGTTGGTATTTTAGATACTCCTTATTTCAAACATTAATGTGATTCTGTTCAGCTACCTCCATCCTTCTGATTTGAATTCTTCCTGACCTTGTCACTTCTCTGCAGAAAGACCTCCAGCAATGGCTTTCCTTGCTGTTCTGCAAGGAGGCTTCCATTACCAGTCATTCCAGTTCTAGGAATCAAAGGATGGATATTCCCGACAGGAATCCAGGTTACAGTACCTGCCAGGCTGACTGAATTGTAATCATCTCTAATTTAAGTCATGGGGTCATTTACGCGAGCAAAATAGTAGTTGGAAGATGGAAGGTTCTGGAAGAAACAAGAAAGCCTGACTTTTTATTATCAAGACAGAGCTGCAGTGATTACTGCTTTCAGCTATAATTAATCAAGGCCAGTCGTTAAATTCTGGGTGATTAATTGCAAAGCTGTAACTAGGAGTTTGTAGATCCATGTGCAGACACCTTGGTATTCAGACTTCTTTAATTAGACATTGATAATGTTCTCCCCCCCCCACCCCACCCCCGAATAATAATGAAGAATTTAGCAGCCTTGTGATTAGAGGTCACCTTTAGAAGAAAGAGGACCGCTAATGCAGCTTTTGCTTTTTCTCCCTGCCAACGGCTTTGATTAATTGGAAGGTTTTCCCTGTGTTTCCTTATAGTTACAGCTTCGGCTCCGCTCTTGGAGTGACCCTGTGACCTGAAGGTTTGTAGAAGGAGACGTGTAACGGACTGACAGATGAAGGAGACATGTAACGGGATGAGAGCTTGAAGACAGGTGGAAACAATGTTTTTTGGACATCAAATGATGGTCAAAATGACGAGGTGGAAGAAAAGGTGAATGCCAATATTGTTTCTTGCTAATAATAACTCAGACTTCTCACATTACAGTCTTTCAAAAAGATATTTTCATCTACAGCTTCAAAGGTGCCTGTTGAAAATGTTGATCCTTCCGAGGCTGTCCCTCATTTATGTCCCTTTCTTGCTTCACTTGTCGTTCTGATCTGAAAGACTTCTTTCTGTCAGGATGAAAACAAAAAAAAGTAAGAAAATCAAGAAAATGAGATCGAAAGAAAGAATGAAAATTTGGAATTAAAATATATAAAATAATAAAAACGGACCTCTTTCGTCACTCTGCTTATAAATAACTGCTTCCACCATTTTATATAGGCCCACCATTTCAAAATATGTTAAAGAGCACACTTGGCGCGAGTCTCTTCTTCCCCTCGTCTGTCATTATAATGGTTATTCTAATGTTCAATAACTTTAATTGGAAGCATTTTTCAAAAGATTAATGTATAGAGAAGTGACATAAATTTTCACCCAAGATTGTCCATTTAATTAGTGTGGCTATTGCTATGTTCCAATGGCCGACTGGGGCCCCGTATCATGTCAGAATGATTTCTGCGTCTCTCTTCTGTGTTCTTGAATTGTGAGGAATCAGCCAAGTACTTGTAAAGAGCAGAAGCTAACTAAAAGAGAACAGTATCAGATCAAAGATGAGGACTTCCATTTAGCTATACCAACGTTTTACAATTTGGAAGGAATCATCAACTTTTATGACTTTTACTCACCATCTTCTATCCAGGAGGGAGTTTTCTGATTTTTTTCATAAAGTTTATGTTAAGGTTTAGTTCCTTAGCTGCCAGTGACTCATCAGTAGCCAAATGGCAACTCTTTAGGTGTGAGCCTCGATAGTGAATGTGGACCAGCCACTTGTTTGTGATGGTGATACTACTGAGCCTGATCCTGTGGCTGTACAAACATAGGGAGCAGCCACTTTCAGCATTGTTCATTGGATAGTCAGGAGAAGTAGGAAACCCTGCAAGTTTTCTTTTGCAAGCCTAGGATACCAAGGTCAATTGTAGCAACCCTAAAGCAACTCCAGCTAGGATCAGCTAACTGTGCCCAGACTGGATATCAAACCCAGGATCTTTGTAGTCTGCAGCCTAGAAATTCGGCGCAGGTGGTGGCGCAAAATGGGCTGCGATGGAATGGAATATCAGACGCTGCGCATAACGAGTGGCTGATCCCATACTGCCCGTTTTGTGCCCGTGACTAATTTCTGGCCCAATATGTTCCTGCATCATTCGGGCCTGTGCATTTAAATACTCTGCCAGCATGGGTCAACAACTTTTTTTAGGGCAGTGCGCCAATTTTCTCTTGCCCTGCCTTTGTTTTCTGTGCGCACTTTTGTTTTAATCCTACTGTACTTTTAGCTAATGTTCCTTTTGTAGTTGTGTACGAAAGGACTGCTGCTCACTGAAGGCAGTGCCGTTGCACTGCAGCAATGCACTCCATTATACAGCCCAGAGCCGTTTCAGTTTTGTGATCGAATAATTTAAAATTTTGATGGGTTTAGTACAAAGTGGCCTTATGAAAGGGCCATATGTGAGACGAGGAGCAAGAGGCAGTATTCAGGGAAAAAGGATTAACTGTAAGCTTCAGGCTTTGAGTTGATGGATGAGGTAGGACTCCTTCAGAGCATGGGCAGATTCCTAGGTAATGATCGAATTTGAGTAACACTGTTAGAAGAGTCTAGTCAGATTAAGATCAGCTGTTCTGCTCTTATCCAATTGCCCCCACTGAGGTTAAAACCATTTCAATTTACTCCAAAAGTGGCATGTCCACTTGCTCACAAGCTTCGCCCTGGGAATGCATCAGTGTCCAAGTTAAGAAGAGATGTTCATGTAATATAATGAAACAGGACACACATACATTTTAGTTTTGTTTTTCTTCCTCAATGCTTTTTTCTACTCTCCTGGAGGCACCGATACTTGCCTTCTGGGTGCTAACTGAACCGAGTTTTGGCAGAGTATTTGGCTGCAAAGCGCATCACTGCCATGACAGATCCTGTCCTTGTGAAGGGTCAGATTTTCATGAAGCCCAATTCCACTAGGCGGGTGGCAAGTGTTGCAGGCGATGGAATTGCTGGGAGGGCCTGGTCAATTTTTATGGTTGGGTCGAATCTGAATAATTTCGGTGAGCTCCGAGAGCACTGACAAGTAATTCTTCAGTCAGGGGAGGTTGGGGGGGGGGGGGGGGTGGGGCTGAGAAACCTGGCGGCCTCCGCGGAACTGAGCCGGAGGCTGTAAACTAAATGGGAGGCCATCGCAGGGGAGCACAGAGTATGCTGCAGCAGGTGGGAAATGTTTTTTGTGGGGCCCAGAGGGGCATTCACGCTCCGCCTGAACACAAAACATCAATGCCACTGCAATTTTTCTGCGCAATTTCTGAGCTGCCTGAAGCACTGTGCCCAGTGGAACACCAGCATTGCACCAGACTGTCAGCTGTGGCTCAGTGGGTAGCACTCTCGTCTCTGAGTCAGAAGGCTGTGGCTTCAAGGCCCACTCCAGGGACGTGAGCACAAAAATCTAGGCTGACACTCCAGTGCAGTGCTGAGGGAGTGCCGCACTGTCGGAGGTGCCGTCTTTCGGATGAGCCGTTAAACCAAGGCCCCGTCTGCTCTCTCAGGTGGATGTAAACGATCTCACGACACCATTTTAAAGAAGAGCAGGGGAGTTATGCCCGGTGTCCTGGCCAATATTTATCCCTCAATCAACATAACAAAAAAAAAACAGATTATCTGGTCATTATCACATTGCTGTTTGTGGGAGCTTGCTGTGCGCAAATTGGCTGCCGTGTTTCCTACATTACAACAGTGACTACACTCCAAATACTACTTCATTGGATGTAAAGTGCTTTGAGATGTCTCGTTATCGTGAAAGACGCTGTATAAATGCAAGTCTTTCTTTCAGAGTCCGACAGACGGCGTAGGATCCTGATTTGCATATTTAACTCAGCTTCCACCTGTTTTGGATGTGAGTGCTGCTCGTCTGTATTCCAACCCATTCCAATGTCCTCGAGAACGAGGTGATAAGTGTTGCCTTCAGTCCCACTACCATCTTGTCCCCACCCGAATATGGGGACAAAATCAGCCCCCAGATGTCTACTTTCTATCTGGAGTTGTGGCTGATAATTTTCTCTCTCTAGCCTAATGCCATGAGCTCAATTGCAGCATCCCAGTTGCTACCCTGGCTGAGATCAAGAAACTCAGATACGAGCAGGGATTGAACCTGGGACCTTCCAGATCTTTACGGCTCCAAATCACCTCGAGTGGTTCCGTCATTTAAATCTTTTGTTTTCACCTCGCATTGTTCCCTTCAGTGTTTTCTGGTAGGCACCATAGGCATAATATTAAACTATTGGGAGTTAATTATCTGTGTAATGTAGACATCAATTGTTGCCTGTGTGACAGCTGTGTGCTGTATGATGGTCATTGCCAGCAGAACATAGATTTATCATTCCTTCTACCTGGGATCTCTTGTTCAACCTGTCAAATTGCCTTCAAAAGAGGAGGACGGTTGACTGTTCTGTGGAGGTGGATGCTTCCTAACGTCTCCATTTACAGTTACCGGGTGCTGTGTTGACAAAGTGATTAGGTACAGAAATTGGGAAAGGTGGAAGTGCCAACTTGGCATGAAAAGGATTGGCTTTGATTCATTATTGAGACTCCGCTCTTTAGAACAAATTTTAAATTATGTTAGCTGCAGGGCAGATAGTACATTGCAAATTTAGACGATGTTTGACACCGTTTCATGTCAAGGCCTCCTGTACATGTGGATTTTTCAGTGCACTTCTATATATAACCAGGGGAGGAATAATAGAGCTTTGTAAACTCGACTGAGGAAAGTAGTGGCATTTGTCTTTTTTTTCTCTTGGCAATTTTCTGCCCCCAGCACCTTAAGCTTTAATTCTTCTTTGGATATAACCCGTGGTGCTTCCAGTCTTCCAGCACAACACTTAATTGGCCATTTTTCAGGAGTGAATTGAGACACTGAGGCTCCAGCATATGTCTCTAATTTGTGTCCATTTTTATGCCTCATTTTTGGCGTAACCGAGAGCCGCAATGCCTGTCTCGTGCCTGTAGTGCGCTGCCCGAGTGTGACCTGCGACCTTCAATTTTCACATTGCCTGAAATAGGCTTTTCCAGTTTAGCTGTATTCTGATGAGGTCCCCGTCCTCACCAACCATTGCGTAGTAGTTGACGTAATAAATCTCACTACGCACTTGGTTTGAGCCTAAAGCAAGGCTTTAATCAATTTGTTTCAGAACATGGAGGTCTAGTTGTACTTCACTAGTTCCTTGTCTTACAAAATGTCCCTGGAAAGCTGGGCCCACGCCCGAGTATTTATACTCCTTGGACGGCGCCACCAGCTGGCCATCCAGTGTTATTTCATGAGTAGTTTCTTGATGATGATGAGATTTATAACAGTAGTTATTTTAATGGAATAGTAATCCAGAGCCCTGGGCTAATAATCCAAAGAATGTGAGTTCAAATTCCACCATGGCAGTGTGCGAAATTGATTTCAGTTTAGATAAAACACAACTAAATAAATCTGCAATAAAACCTGGTATCAGTAAACGTGTCAGTAAATGTGTCCATGAAGCTGTCAGATTGTCATAAGAACACAACTGGTTCACTAATGTCCTTTAAGGAAGGAAACCTGCCCTCTTTAGCCGGTCTGGCCTACACATGATTCCAGTCCAACACCAACGGGCTGACTCTTAACTGCCCTCTGAAATGGCCTAGCAAGCCCCTCAGTTGTATCAAACCACTACATAAAAGTATAAGAAGAATAAAACCAGATGGACCACTTGGCTGCTACCAAGGCACCAGTTTCAGAAATGACAAAGGCACATCCAGTCCAGTTGACCCTGCAAAGTCAGCCTCACTAACAACTGGTGCCAAAGTTGGGAATGTTCTTCAATGGTTGAGTGCATGCTTCCCATGCCTTGCCTGAGCAGCCTACCCAAATAGCCAACAGATTTCTCCATTGGGAGCTCCTGGACAGATCCCCAACAGTCGTTAATGCTCTGAAAGCATTTTTTAAGAAGCTCAACCCCAGAGATTTAGATCTCCAGCATCAGCAGCTTGGGCAAGTGGCAACCTCGGCTGTCCTCTGGGACCCTTTCCTTTGGCTCCTGTATCACCTGCGCTCAGTACATCACCCAGGATGCCATCAAATATTCTATCTAAATCTTACCGAATGGGTGGCACCAAGGTGGTGCCTGCCTGGGTAAAATACAGTGACATTGTACTTGATGAGGCGTTGATGGGGTCCTCACAGGATTGCCCTGGTCCAGCTTCTGATGGCATACCTAAGAAAACAGAAAGAACAAAGTGTTGCAAAGGTGTCCTCACAGCTGTTACTGAAGCATTGCCTTTGTCAAGTAGTTGGCACGGTAGGGCTGATGTATGGCAGCTTGGGTGCTGTGGAGCTTTGTAGGACAGAGCATCCTAGAAGGACTACTGTGGTCCAAACCCCGAGCTGGGCCATGCCTCCTGCTTCCCCATCTTCTGCCTCTTCCTCAACATCCCATCCCTGGATCTGCAGGTTACATTCCTTGCGACTGTTCCCATCAAGTAGTCCTCCACTCCCTTCTATTGTTCTCAGCTTTCTCCTGCACAATAGTTGGAAATGTCTGCCTGAACTGTGTGAAGGTGACTCTATAGGGTTAGGTGTAGATAAGTTGTCGGTTGATTAGTGCAGAAGGAACTCAGAGTAGACAAGGGAGACAGTGGCAAGTGCACAATTGAGCTTCATGACAATGATAGAAAGGTGTGGAGAAAGGGACCCAATGTACAGATTGGAGGTGCAAGAACAGCTAAGTAATAGTTGGTGCACAAATAACAGGTGAAATTGCCTCTGCCCACATTTGCCCTCCTGGACGGGAAATGTAAATTCTTTCTGGCACTGTAGACAGGTCTTCTGGATTGTACAGGAGCCATGCACCCTGTCAGCTACTTGATGCCAAGGTCGTCATCCCACCGATTTACCAACCCCGCAGCCGTGGCAGGGGAGCAGCACAGCTGTCCCACATTCCAGCCACTCCAAGGAACCCTCCTTCTTCACCTTATGCTGCCTGCCATACCTTCTGATGAGGTATACTGTGCCAGCACCGGGGCGGCCCAGATGAGTTCAGCCAATGGCAAGGATTCTTTTGTCAAATTTCTGCTAACAAAGCAGCCACCAATTGGTCAGAGAGATGAAAGATCCCCAGATAGGGAGCATCTTTGTTACCTTTCGGATGAAAAATTGAAAAAGGACGTCAAAACGTTCCTCTGCGGCAATGGGGCAGCGCAGGGTTTTCTACACGAGCGGAGATTTCCGACACATTTTGCTGTGAAACGATCTCCCTCAAAAACTTTCTTTGAGTTGTAGTGTAAGCAAGCTCATGGTGTTTCAGTGCTTTCGAGACATTTAAAAGAAAAAATACGGGATCAGTGCAAAGAATGACTTGAACTTTTCAGCGTCCTATAAACTATGGACTGCTGAAGTGGTTTGTTTGAAATTAAGAATCAATGGATAGGATCGAGCTGCTTTGCTGGGATGAAGTAAAGGAAATACATTTTACAGTATGCAAGCCTGCAAATTCCTCTTGCCAATATTAGTGGACAAACAGTTAACAGATTGAAATGACGTTCTTCTGCCGACGATTGCAGTCAGGGTATGAACCGATTTGTCTTAAATGGGTTAGCACCTGCATTAAAATATTGTCCAGAGGTTTTGCAAACTATTCATTCACTAATATCAGCAACGGCCCTTTCAAAGCTGCAATTCTTTTACTGCATTTCCAAGTCGAGGATTTTTTCACTGTGATCAGCGAAGGAAGTTAATTCCTCAGCTAATATTTAATTGTGCACTCTCCTATCAGCTAGTGCCACGTGATTGGTTCGTTCTGCAGCGACTGATCTTGCAGTTGTTTGGACAGCTCACCACTCGCCCACCACTCGTTATGAAATCAATAGCATTCCAGTGTTATACTTTCCCATTATTAATGAGCAGTATCAGTAGTCAGTATATTAATGTGCTGGCAGATCAGTGCAAGATAAGCTGCTGCAATGTGAGGTAATCATTGTAAAGCCTAGCCGACTTGAGAGTGGAAACTGAAGTATTAGGTAAGGGATTAAAGGCCCGATTTTAACTTGGGCCGTGTTATGGGTGGGCAGGGTGCAAGTTTAGAGGGAAACCCCCCCCCTCCTCCTCCGCTCCTCCGTCAATGAATCTACGGCCTGAGACCCAGGCCATTTTAACTCCCGGTCCTCATTTACATTTTTCTGCACTGTCTCCTGCCTGAAGCCGGCAGGAACGACACAAGAGCTGGCGGAGCGACAGCGGGAACTCTGGCGAGAGGCTGACTCCTCCTGGGACCCTGGAGACCGATCGACGGTAAGGTAAGTGAGGAGGGTGGGGTGTCCAGGCAGATTGTGGCTGGAGAAGGGGGGGTGTGGGGGGGTGGAAGTGAAAGCCCGGGGAGAGTAGGCCCAAGGTTTCCTTGTTGGGCCAGGAGAAGCACCCTGGTTCCTCCTGGGCCACAAGCAACTTTAAGAAAAGATTTAACGGAAGCAACTTACCTGGGCCTCTTCTGGCCCGATGCTGTTTGCCAGCAGCTTTTGCAAACGGTTCGGCACCGTGTGGGGCTCCTGATCCCGGAAGTTAAAATGGCACACATGTCCTAATCAGGACGTGACTTTACCATTTAAATTAGGCCCCCGCTCCTCTTAGACAGGCGACCTTCCCGTGCCTGCTTTCAGGCAAATTAAGATGGTGGGCGGGCGGGAACGCGATGGGAATGCTCCCCGCCATCTTAACCTCTTGCCCAGACCATTCTCAAAGGGTGTGGAGAGGGTTAAAATTCCCCTTTAGTTTTATTCACATTCTCAAAATGAAGAAATTCTCTCCTTGGAATTACAGTAAAATAATTAAACGAAGTAGTGAAATGGAATGAAAAGAAATAGGCCGCTATTTGTGTCGTCTTACTTGTTGGGTGGTTTCCAGTGGATGAATGTGTGAGGACTCCTGCACATTCATTACATTGGCCCAGAACTTGGTGTCGGGGGCTTGCCGCGCGTGCAAGCCCCCGATGTGCACTTACCCGGCGCGCCGACATCTGAAACCTGGCCCGCAGTGGATTTCCTGTCAGTTGCCCGGTTCTGATGTCGGCGCGCTGTGCTAACCTGACCCAGCGGCGTAGTTAGTCCGATGTGCCGGCTGGGATCAGGTGAGCACTGTTCAGCCAATCAGGGGAGGGGAAACTTTATTCATAAGTTTGAGAGTAAGAACTGTCAAACTCATGAGAAGTACTGCACTCCAAAACACTACTTAAATTTTAAATAACATTTTAAAAAACATCCCAATCATTAAATTAAGTATAAATAAGTTTAAAAAAATAATTTAAACAATAATTTTTTTTTGAAAAAAATTAATTTTTAATAAAAAGGGTCTAAAACTAAACTTACCTTATTGTAGATTCTTTAAAATAATAAACCTGTGGGAAAAAAAATTCTAAATTGCACTAAAACACCACTTACCTGTAAAAATAAATACTTACGTGTGCTTTTTACAAGCGTAAAGACCGGAGGCCTTTAGGCATGCGCAAATCCCCCAAAACAGAGGAAATCCAAGACGCACACACTGCCCCCTACAGCGCACGCGCTAGCCTCTTCAACTCTTGGGGTAGAGGAGAGGAAATGCCGGTTTTCAGCGCATGCGCTGTGCATGCTGAAAACCGGCATTTCCTCCGGCCAGACGCGTGAGTACCCCTTCCGTACTCACGCGTTTGGGGAGGAATTACTGCCCCATTAACTTACATTGGTTCATACTGTGCTTGAAATAGTCGACAGAATAACGTCGTATCAATGTGTTAACTGTTTGTCCAGTACACCTTGTCATTGAGTAATTCACTTAAGTGAACACCTTGTTATAATCAACATAGTTATTTTTCCCCAACAAGTTTGCTATGGTGAGGCTATATTAATATTAAAATTCTTAACTGTCTGTGTAATGCGGACATTAATTGTTGCCTGTGTCTCACTAATGCACTGCGTGATAGCTGATGCCAGCAGAATAAAGATTATTGCTTCTTCATGAAATCTCTGTTTCGTTCTGAATTGGCTTCAAAATGGGCAAACAATTGGCTGTTCTGTGGAACTGGACTCCTTCCATCATCTTTATTTAGAATCACCAGTACTGGGCCTGCCAAGAAATAAGGACAGGAATCGTGGAAGGCAGATACATCAACTCGGAGTGAAGAACATATGCTTTGATTCACTTCTGCGGCTCGGTTCTCGAGATTAAATTGTAAATTATGCTTCGCTGCAGGATAAATAGCACAATGCAAATGTGGATGATTCTTGACATCATTTCATGTCTAGGTCTCCTATACATATGCATTTCTAGTGCATTTCCATACATTACAGGGGCAAGAAGCAAGACGGTTTTTCTTTTTATAATTGTTTTGAGGAAAGTAGGGGCATTAGTATATCAAAATTACAGTTGATTTTTTTCCATCTTTACCTCAGAGATTCTGAGGCTAATTGAAGCACACCCCACTGCTACCCCTAAGTGAGATCAGCAGACTCTTCAACTGACAGAAATCAAGCCAAGGGACGTTTCCTGATCTGTGTAACTCAGTGCGATGCCTTGGCTGTCTGAGGAGATCTGAAATGAATCTTTCCATCAGTTTTGTTCATCACTGTGTGGGCAAATATCTGGAAATGTCTTCAATTCGTGCACAGCTTATTGCTTCCCGTTGCATTTTCTATTGTGTAATGCCAGCTCCTTTAGCTGCTGAGAGTCCCCAGCGCAATAAATAGAGATTTGCAATGATTCATTAACTATGAGCTATAATCCATTATTGCTAAATTAACTTTGACTCTTCAGCAGGCTCACAATCTGATTGACTGAGAAGCCTTATTAGCTTACAATGTGAAGACTGCAGTGGCATCCTGCTGTGGTGGGTGTTGGATGAAAAGCAGTTAGGTTCTCAGAAATCATTTGTTGCTCTATGAAGGTTGTATTTGGAAAATGAAAGTTGCGCGGCACTGCTCTTATTGAAGTGTTATTTGAGTTCTTAAGAAAAAAACAAAGCCTACTAGTGCAGAGAGGCCTCCGCACCATGAATTTCTGAAGTATTTTCACTCCATCTTGCCAAACATTTCTATTCAACCAAATCCCTGCTTATGCTCATGGGCACCGTGTAATGCGTGTTCCATTTAGAATATGACTTTTCCTCATTATTTAAATAGTACTCATAGCTCCAATTACCTGACTTCGGGATCGTACAATCGTACAAACCATTAGATTTAACCATTAGCTCTACCGCAAGCCCACGGACAACCTCACGATGCTTCACTTCTCCAGCTTCCACCCTAACCACGTTAAAGAAGCCATCCCCTATGGACAAGCCCTGCGAATACACAGGATCTGCTCAGACGAGGAGGAACGCGATGGACACCTACAGACACTGAAAGACGCCCTTGTAAGAACGGGATATGACGCTCGACTCGTCGATCGACAGTTCCGACAGGCCACAGTGAAAAATCGCATAGACCTCCTCAGAAGACAAACACGGGACACAACCAACAGAGTACCCTTCGTCGTCCAGTACTTCCCCGGAGCGGAGAAACTACGCCATGTTCTTCGCAGCCTTCAACATGTCATCGATGACGACGAACACCTCGCTAAGGCCATCCCCACGCCTCCACTACTCGCTTTCAAACAGCCGCCTAACCTCAAACAGACCATCGTTCGCAGCAAATTACCCAGCTTCCAGGAGAACAGCGACCACGACACCACACAACCCTGCCACAGCAACCTCTGCAAGACATGCCAGATCATCAACACAGATACCATCATCACACGTGAGGACACCACCCACCAGGTACATGGTACATACTCATGTGACTCGGCCAACGTTGTCTACCTCATACGTTGCAGGAAAGGATGCCCCGGAGCATGGTACATCGGCGAGACCATGCAGACACTGCGACAACGGATGAACGGACACCGCGCAACAATCACCAGGCAGGAGTGTTCCCTCCCAGTCGGGGAACACTTCAGCAGTCAAGGACATTCAGCCTCCGATCTTCGGGTAAGCATTCTCCAAGGTGGCCTTCGAGACACACGACAACGCAAAATCGTCGAGCAGAAACTGATAGCCAAGTTCCGCACCCATGAGGACGGCCTTAACCGAGATCTTGGGTTCATGTCACGCTACATGTAACCCCACCTGATGCAGGGTCATCCAGACTCAAGTCGACATTGGCTTGTTCTCTCTACACAGATGCGGCTGGACCTGCTGTGATTTCCAGCCAAAAAAAATGTTTTTTGTCTGTTTTTTTGTTTTTCATACAGACCCCAGCATCTGCAATATTTGACCCCTTGTGACCCCACCTCATTGTTCTTTGATGTAATGTTTCCCTGACTGACCTGTTTGGACACCATTCACACCTTTGACTGCTGTGATTATCTCTCTGCCGAGGTGTGATAAATGGCAGTTGGAAAGGTTACCTGTAAACATCTGACATGATTCTCTGACTATATAAGCTGTGTCTTTATGCATTTCTCCACTTCACCTGAAGAAGGAGCAGCGCTCCGAAAGCTTGTGATTTCAAATAAAGCTGTTGGACTATAACCTGGTGTTGTGTGATTTCTTACATTAGATTTAAATACTGTGGTATCTCCAACGTTCAATCATTTTTAATAAGTGACCGCTGATTAACCTGAATTTTTAATAAACAAGTAACTTTAATGGCAGGACCTGATTACCATCTTTTGCCTCCAGTTCCCGGCCGCACCAGCCAGCTTGAGAGGCTTGCTGGTTGGCTGTTGGGCGGTTAGGCCTTCGTCACCAGGCCACAGCCGGGGAGCGGTGAGGGAGGGATCGGAAAGGCCGGGTTGGTGGGTGGTGGGAGGGGGGGTGGGGGGGTGCGGCGGGGGGCGTGCGGGGGGGGGGTGCGGGGGGGGGGGTGCGGGGGTAGAGCGGTGGGGAAGATTGGGTCCGGAGCAGAGGGGCAATCAGAAGGGTCGGGGGTGCGGGGGGGGTTGCTGTCTGATCACAGGGGGTTTGCTGAAGCAGTTAAACTGCATCCAGCAGGTAAGTGGAAAGGCACTTACCTCCTGGATCCAGCAGTCCTCGCCTCTCTTTAGCTACTGGGTTTCCTGAGGCCCCGGCCAGCCAGAATGAAATTTATAATGGTGGTTAATTCTGAGATAAGCAGCCTCATTATAATATTTAAATGACCAACACACCTCTTGCGAGAGGGTTGATTACCCGCTCCCTGACCGCCTCCATTAAAAGTGGAAGTAGGCGGGTTGGGGTCCAGTTTCAGATTTTTAACATTTTTACATCTCGTCTGGCCCAAACCCACCCATCTTTGGGGGTAAAAATTCCCCCGTTAATGTTTCTGGAATGTTTCAGATAATTAGAGGATTATCTTATTGAAAACAATTTTTCAGAACAGTGAACGGATATCCTAAAAGATCTACAGGCGGGGAAGGGAGATCAGAGGGAAAGGTCGTGCAGGTCAGTCAGAGAGTCACACAAGAGCAGTATTAGCAGAGAACCAGTGGGAGCGGCCTGCGCTTGAAAAGAGCGCGGGCGGGGTGGGTGGGGGGATAAATTCAAAACTAACCTGAGGAATAAATATTTCAGTGAGCGAGTGGTCAATCAATGGAACAGATTCCCTAAGGAGATGGTGGAAGCAGTCACTTATTTAAATGCAAATTAGATAGATTTCTTTCAGAATGTAACATTTTGGAATACAATACAGTACATGAATAATTTGAGAAATGACATGTGGTAAGTGTAGCATGCTTGGAGAAACAGGAGACTTTGGACCTATGGTTCCCAAGGCTCTCCACCACTGAGGTTTACCTTGCGTCAAATCTGAGTCTGTTGTTGTCTAATTGATTGAGATTGATTGCTGTGATTAATTGACTGCTCCATTATCGTTATATCATGGCAGAAGGGGAACTAGATGGACCTTGAATAAAAACAGGCAGCATCTGTGGAGAGAGAAACAGAGTTAACGTTTCAGGTCGATGACCCTTCGTCAGAGGAAGGGTCCCAGACCTGCAACGTTAACTCTGTTTCTCTCTCCACAGATGCTGCCTGGCCTGCTGAATATTTCCAGCATTTTCTGTTTTTATTTCAGATTTCCCAGCATCCTGCAGTATTTTGCTTTTGTATTAGACGGACCTTGGCCTTGCTTCCTCCAGCAATCCCCATCCTAATCCAATGCCCACCAGTTACGAAGGTGCGGAGGACCACTGACATTTTGGAGCAGAGAAGACTGGCCCTGAGTTTATGCACCATTTCATCAAGCATAACAGTTGTGCAAATGTGGTGTGCATTATTTTGAAAATAAAGGTTAGAAGAATTATGAAGCAAGTGTTCACCTTTAACGAGGTAACACCATAAAGAATACATTGTTGGAAATTGCATTTGTCTGCTGCCTTTTGTGGAGTAAGAGTGGGCTGTTATATCTGATGGGTTGAGCTTTACTGACTGACTGAGTGGAGGCCAGGTACTTCTCTCCAGGAAACAGAAAGAAAGTTATATGGCAGAAAGCATTTGCAACTACCTTCAGCCAGAAGTGCCGAGTGGATGATCCATCTCGGCCTCCTCCTGAGGTCCCCAGCATCACAGATACCAGTCTTCAGCCCATTCAATTCACTCCACGTGATGTCAAGAAACGGCTGAAGACACTGGCTACTGCAAAGGCTGTGAGCCCTGACAACATTCCGGCAATAGTACTGAAGACTTGTGCTCCAGAACTAGCTGCGCCCCTAGCCAAGCTGTTCCAGTACAGCTACAACACTGGCATCTACCCGGCAATGTGGAAAATTGCCCAAGTATGTCCTGTTTACAAAAAGCAGGACAAATCCGACCCGGCCAATTACCGTCCCATCAGTCTACTCTCAATCATCAGCAAAGTGATGGAAGGTGTCATCGACAGTGCTATCAAGTGGCACTTACTCAGCAATAACCTGCTAACTGACGCCCAGTTTGGGTTCCGCCAGGGCCACTCAGCTCCTGACCTCATTACAGCCTTGGTCCAAACATGGATAAAAGAGCTGAACTCAAGAGGTGAGGTGAGAGTGACTGCCCTTGACATCAAGGCAGCATTTGATCGAGTGTGGCATCAAGGAGCCCTAGCAAAACTGAAGTCAATGGGAATCAAGGGGAAAACTCTCCATTGGTTGGAATCATACCTAGCACAAAGGAAGTTGGCTGTGGTTGTTGGAGGTCATTCATCCCAATCGCATGACATCACTGCAGGAGTTCCTCAGGGAAGTGTCCTAGGCCCAACCATCTTCAGCTGTTTCATCAATGACCTTCCCTCCATCATAAAGTCAGAAGTGGGGATGTTCGCTGATGATTGCACACTGTTCAGCACCATTCGAGACTCGTCAGATACTGACGCAGTCCGTGTCCATATGCAGCAAGACCTGGACTACATACAGACTTGGGCTGACAAGTGGCAAGTAACATTCGCACCACACAAGTGCCAGGCAATGACCATCTCCAACAAGCGAGACTCTAACCATCTCCCCTTGACATTCAATGGCATTACCATCGCTGAATCCCCCACTATCAACATCCTGGGGGTTACCATTGATCAGAAACTGAACTGGACCAGCCATATAAATACTGTGGCTACAAGAGCAGGCCAGAGGCTGGGAATTCTGCGGCAAGTGTCTCACCTCCTGACTCCCCAAAGCCTTTCCACCATCTACAAGGCACAAGTCAGGAGTGTGATGGAATACGCTCCACTTGCCTGGATGAGTGCAGCTCCAACAACACTCAAGAAGCTCGACACCATTCAGGATAAAGCAGCCCGCTTGATTGGCACTCCATCCACCTTCAACATTCACTCCCTCCACCACCGGCGCACTGTGGCTGCAGTGTGTACCATCTACAAGATGCACTGCAGCAACTCGCCAAAGCTCCTTCAACAGCACCTTCCAAACCCGCGACCTCCACCACTTTGAAGGACAAGGGCAGCAGACGCATGGGAACATCACCACCTACAAGTTCCCCTCCAAGCCACACACCATCCTGACTTGGACCTGTATCACCGTTCCTTCACTGTCGCTGGGCCAAAATCCTGGAACTCCCTTCCTAACAGCATTGTGGGTGTACCTACACCATATGGACTGCAGCGGTTCAAGAAGGCGGCTCACCACCATCTTCTCAAGGGCAATTAGGGATGGGCACTAAATGCAGGCCTAGCCAGCGATGCCCACAGCCCATCAATGAATAAAAAAAAAATATATGACGGCAGTCCCGTTTTAATCGAGCCCTTTTTCTTGCTTTATGCAAGCTATGGATGGTCCCCACCTGCTACCAGTATTCCCCTGCTGGGGCAAAAAGAGAGCAAACAGCAACAAATCTCAGCTCTGTGAACATTGCCCACCCTTGGCGTGTGTCCTGGCTGTGAATGGAAGCCAAAATGCACAATGAGAAGCTGGCTTTATTCTCCACCAGATCCCGCAATTGGCCAGCATACTGTCCTTTCGCCTCTGTAACCTGGAAGGGCATACCACCTAGACTAAAGAGCTGAGAGTATCCTTTTTCTGTCACCTATGAACATCTCATGTTAAATAAATTTGGACAGTCTCAAGTCAGAGGGTACAGAAGGGCCAAATGTTAGTATTAATTGACATTAAATTAAAAACCTCACAAAGACCATAATGGGAACTGATGTGGCAAATGAAGAGAATCTGCACTTTTGCAATTGGGGTTTTACCCTGGGCTGTGGAAAGGAGGTATTGTTGGATCAGAGCAAAATTAGATGTACTTTTGATGTGGCCATGCTGAGCTAAGAGTTCTGGAAACTGATATTACATAACAAAAGTGGAAGAACATTCAACTTTTCAACACTGATATTATTCAGCTCAATGACAACACAAATTCACCAGAAAATATTCACTTCATTTTTTTTTAACAAAAAATAAAGTTGTAAGAGGCATTGAGGCAGCTTGTGTGGTTACATAACTGCACACGGGGTCAGCAGAAAGAAAAGACAAACTCCCGTTAGTCCAAATAAATTAGATATCTTTGGAACAGTTTAGATGAGTCCAAGTGTTCTGCATTAAAATGATTTGTTAAATGCTGTGACACAACAGGGATTCCTCTGCTATTGAAATAAACTAAGGGCTAGAAATTCGGTTCCTTTGCGACTGCCGTTAGCACCTCTGGGGGGCGCTAACGGGGCGCAAAGGGCTTATCCTCTGTGGTAAGAAAAATAGAATGGTGACAGACTGGTAAATGTTGGTGTTCAGAGGGACCTGGATGTCCTTGCACACGAATCACAGATCGTTAACAAGCAGGTACAGCAAGCAATTAGGAAAGCAAATGTTATGTTAGCCTTTATTACAAATGGATTAGAGTATAAGGGTAAAGAAGTTTTGCTGCAATTATATAGGGTCTTTGTGAGACCACACCTGGAGTATTGTGTACAGTTTTGGTCTCCTCACCTAAGGAAGGATATACTTGCCTTAGAGAGAGTGCACCACCGGCGCACCGTGGCTGCAGTGTGTACCATCTACAAGATGCACTGTAGCAACTTGCCAAGACTTCTTCGGCAGCACCTCCCAAACCCGCAACCTCTACCATCTAGAAGGACAAGGGCAGCAGGCGCATGGGAACACCATCACCTGCAAGTTCCCCTCCAAGGTACACACCATCCGGACTTGGAAATATATCGCCATTCTTTCATCGTTGCTGGGTCAAAATCCTGGAACTCCCTCCCTAACAGCACTATGGGAGTACCTTCACCACACGGACTGCAGTGGTTCAAGAAAGCGGCTCACCACTGTTATGTTCATTAATAACTAGACATTCTTATTATGAACACAGCTAGCTTCTAGCTAGTTATTTATTCAGTACACGTTCTCCAGGTACAGTATCTGTAGAGGCTTCCATGTGTGCAGGCTGCCATCTTGACTGTTGCCTTCTGGGTAACCTAGTGCCTCATGGGTAATGTAGTCTTAAACATACAGCTATATACAGCTCTACACAGCTCCACCTAGTGTCCACTATAGAATGACATGCTATTGATCACTACATCCCCCTTTCTTTGAGGTTTAACAAAATCAATATCAATCAACTTTCAAGAAAACAATAAAGATAATATCAGTAACACTTTTGTTAGTGCTCTATAAACATAAACATTTTCAAAACAGTCAACACATTTTCAAAGCTTTACATTGTACTCAAAGATTAAGGGCTGGATTTTGCTACGGGGGCGGGTTGGGGTCGTGTTCCCCACATTTCGTGTTTCCACACGAATCCTGAACGATGTGGGAAATTGATGCAATTTTGATTTTATATCCCAATTGATTCCCCACGTGTGGGAACCCCTAGCCGGAGAGCTTTTCAGGTGGGAAGCTCGCCTCCGATGACATCATCACTGCTGCTTCATTTAAGGGCTTCCACAAGCCTTGCTCACTTCAGCAGACTGCCAAGCTTCTGGCCCTGGCAGCTGCTGCTACCATCATCAATCATGGCGACACATCGGAAGTAAGGCATCCCCCAGATTTGACGAGGCAGCCCTCCAGGCATTGGTGGAGGGAGCGACAGAGAGCAGGGAGGTGCTCTTCCCCTCCTCGGGGAGGAAGAAGCCACCCCAGCAAACCAAGGCTGTGTGGCTGAGGGTGGCAGAGCAGGTGAACGCCAGCTCGAATACCAGCAGAACATGGATCCAGTGTCGGAAACGCTTCCATGACCTTCTGCGCACTGGAAAAGTGAGTATGATGTTCCCATCACTCTTAATCTGATCCCCATTGCCTTTCCTCACCAGCTCTCAGCTTTACCAATCTCTTCCTCCACATCCCACTTGACACTGACATCCATGCACCCTTTCCCACTCCCTCTCTCTCTATGGTCACATTCACCTAACTAATGGACTATGCAGCCCTCACACTCCCTATCACTGTCATGCTATGAAAACAACTTACATCACATAGGGAGGGCCCTTGGTCTTGCCATCTCACTCCATCTTTCTCTCCTTCTAAGCATCTATGCCATCGATTCTCTACACTCACTCCTTCATTCTCGCTCAAAATCCACTTGTCTCCCCCATTGCAGGAAAAGAGAGCTCACAACCGACGAGAGCGAGCCAGGACAGGGGGAGGGGTAGCCTCCTTAGCCCAGCTGACCCCATGGGAGGAGGCGATCCTGGAGATCGTCGGCATCCAGGACGACACACAAGTGGGGGACGGAGAGACCGGTGCAGCAGAGCAAGCTGGTGACAGAAGAGTTTTCCAACTCTCTCAATTGCATTGCATGACGCGCTGATAATGACTTGGAAGCTCTAGCAGATGGACCGCTGATCATCTGCAATAAGCACTGTGCAGGTAACCCTGGCCTCTCATCTCTGACACTTTCCTTTACTCCCCCACAGGACCATCGCAAGCTCCCGTCTCCAGAACGCAGGAGGAGGTTCAGCCTCAGCATCCAGACTCCTCAGAGGAAGCTGCAACCTCTGAGGGCGCAGCGTCAGCAGAAGGCAACGCACCCAGCACCAGCGCAGACACTCACACCTCGGTGGGACCTTCGGGACATAGAGTAGTGTTGTCACCTGGTGTATCACAGCTCACAAGTGAGCCTCAGCAGATGGTGGAGACAGGGACAGCAGTGGAGAGTCCTAGTCGGAGGGCGCAGCACTCTCCCAGCTCGGCTCAGCTGCATGTCGACCCTCTGCCTCTGGGTCCATCCACAGTATCAGCGGTGATGGCACTCCAGGAAAATATGCAGGAGTCTCTGGCAGGTTTTGTCTCCAGGGTTGCTGCGAGTGTGGAGCGAATGGAGGAGTCCGTCGCTAACATGAGCAGAGCCTTTGTGGAGTCATTGGCGCATCAACGCATTACCACGGAAAGGATGGCAACCTCTGTGGAAAGGCTGGCTACGGCCATGGAGGAGATAAGTCGCGCAACTGTTGAAAACATGGTGAGTGTTCAGACTAGACTGACATCTCTGGAGGAGCGATGGGCAGCTATTGAACAGAGAAACCAGACCTTCATGGCAGTCCCTCTGAGAAGGACTGCCAGTCCCAACACGGGTCCCCATGGCTCCCCTGATGTGCAGCAAGGTGCTCTCTCGCCACTTGCAAGCGCTGAGGGGGACCTGACCCATGAGAGGGATGATGGTGGCAGAGAACAAGGAGGTGGGGGCTCCTCTCCAAGTGCTCAAACTTCCATGCCACTGACAAGTCCTCGGTCAGAGCCCCACCTGAGTCAGCACCCAAGTGAGATCGGCGTCTCAACCCCTGCACAGCCGCAGGAGCAGCAGGCTGTTGCGCAGCCCTTACAGGCTCATAACCCCAGAGGACGCCCGCCAAAGGTGTCCAGACAGGAGCAGCAAGGAAGTGAGCAAGGGGCCTCCACATCTGCTGATGCCACTGGGGAACCACTACATAGGAGCACGCGTAAGAGAAAGAAACTGCACAACTAGTCACAAGGGTAGTCACTTGGGTGGAATTTAATGTGTTATGGTTGAAAGCCATCAGAATAATGGTAATAAATCATCTGTTGGCTACTGCTGTAGTTGTGGCGTGTGTCATTTCGCGAATGGGACTTTCACCTTGAGGTCAGTATGGTGGTCACATCGCTAGAAGTCAGCTGGTTCCTGGCTATTGTCAGTGCTCAGGTAAAAGGATGCGAGGCAATAGTCCCTCATGGGCGAGACTTAGCAAATCTGCCCAATATGAGCGCGTTCCTTGCATGCCGGCCACCAATGTTCTCGCGCACTGCTGCCGCTGGTTGATGAGCCTCTGCAAGATGTTTGTCTTCGCTCTCCTCCTCCCCCTCCTCCTCCTCCTCATCTGAGGAGGATATGTCAGGAGCCACTTGGTCCTCGGCCATCTGCAAGCCACGACGCTGTGCCATGTTGTGAAGCACACAGCAAACCACAACGACTCTGGAGACCCTGGCTGCTGAGTATTGCAGGGCTCCACCTGATCTATCCAGGCATCTGAAGCGCATCTTCAGCAGACCAATGGTCTGCTTGATCATGGCTCTGGTGGAAAGGTGGCTGGAGTTGTAGTTCTCCTCAGCTGCGTTGGCTGGCCTCCTCAGCGGCGTCAATAGCCACGTCCTCAAGGGATAGCCCTTGTCTCCAAGTAGCCATCCGTTAAGTTGGTGTGGCGGACTGAATAGCGGAGGCACAGTAGACTGGCGCAGTATGAAGGAGTCATGGCAACTGCCAGGGTACTTGGCACAAACATGCAAAATTTCCTTCTTGTGGTCACACACCAGCTGAACGTTGAGGGAGTGGAAGCCCTTGCGGTTGACAAAAATACCAGGATTGCGATGGGGAGCCTTAAGGGCCACATGTGTGCAATCAACGATGCCCTGCACCCTTGGAAAGCCTGCAAGATTAGCAAATCCAACCGCTCTCGCCATGACACTTGCTCGATCCTTGGTGAAATGGATGTGATTGTGCGCAATGGCAAAGAGGGCATCGGTTACCCGCTTGATGCAGGTGTGCGCGGCCGCCTGGGAGATGCCGCTGATGTCTGCTGCTGATCCCTGGAATGAGCCTGAGGCAAAAAAGTTGAGTGCGATGGTGACATTGACGGCCACTGATAAGGGGTGTCCAGCTGCTCCTCTGGGCTCCAGGTCTTGCTGCAGCATTGCGCAGATGTCAGCCACTATCTCTCGCGAAAGTCGGAGCCGCCTTTGGCACTGCTGCTCAGACATGTTGAGGTAGCTGACCCTGCGTCTGTAGACCCTGTTTGGGGGGTATCTCCTGCGCCGATGGCCTTCCATGCGCTGGCCCCTTCTGGCCTGTGCATCTTCAGGTGGGGCAGCAGCAGCTTGGCGCAACTGTTGTTGCTGCTGCTGTTGGGCGGCCTCATGTAATATCCAGAAGGGCAGGACAAAAATGGCTCCCATGCTTCTGGTAGATGCCTCAGTTGAGGAAGCGCTCAGTGAAGGTGGCGAAAGGGGTTTCCCAGGAGGTCACACTGGAGATGGTTGTCAGGCTGCAAACTTCCAGAGCTGTGGGTATGCCTTCTGAAAGATCCCCCAGACCTGAGAGAGCAAAGTTATGCCACCTGCAATTAAAGCCTGTTCAAATCTGCCATTTAATGGTTGAGCTGCGGCTGCTACTCCGCAAGCCAGTTGTGCTCCCGTCACGTTTCAGATGTGTATTTCCCACCAGGCGTGTTTCACGTGGGAAAACGATTAAACTTGCAACTGGTTAGGAAATTGGGATTATAGAGGCAATTGAGGGCTTGTTAAGGGCCTTAAGGGCCTATCCCGCCTCCTGGAGGCGGGACGGAGTCAGGACCAGCAGACACAAATTTAGGAAAATTGCGTGGAGGCGGGATGGAGGCGGGTTTGGGCCCGCACGCCAGTTTTGCGATTTTTATCCCCCACACGCCTCCAATCCCGCCTCCCCGGCCCTAGCAAAATCCAGCCCAACGTCTATCAGGCTCTTTTACTTCACGTGTGGCTCTTCTCAACACGGGTAAGTCTGATGTGTCTTCATGAGATTGTTCTGGCAGTGAATGACAAGATGCAGTTGCGGCATTGTCATCAATCTGGTCTTGAATAGTCTCTTGTGTTTTTAGGATGGAACGGCGGTTCCTCCTGAGAATCTGTCCTTCCTCAGTTCTAACAGTGTATGACCTTAGTCCTACTTCCTCAAGAACTGTAGCTTTCCTGTTCCATGCATCTGGATTAAATACAAATGTATTAAATACCTCTATCGCCTGTGGGCCTGCAACCATAAGCAGCAACGCTATCTTCCTTGCGTCTGGCTTCGTACCGAATCCGATGGCTGCAATGTAGAGTTCGAATTGTTGTTTAAAAATCCGCCAATTATAGTTGACATTTCCCTCGAGATTCAAACCTCCTGGTGGCTTCAAATTCTCCATGTCGCTTTTCACAATTTTCAGCAGATCTTCACCACCCTGGTACCATGTTATGTTCATTAATAACTAGACATTCTTATTATGAACAAAGCTAGCTTCTAGCTAGTTATTTATTCAGTACACATTCTCTAGGTACAGTATCTGTAGAGGCTTCCATGTGTGCTCCTGTGTGCAGGCTGCCATCTTGACTGTTGCCTTCTGGGTAGCCTAGTGCCTCATGGGTAATGTAGTCTTAAACATACAGCTATATACAGCTCTACACAGCTCCACCTAGTGTCCACTATAGAATGACATGCTATTGATCACTACAACCACCACCTTCTCAAGGGCAGATAGGGATGGGTAATAAATGCTGGCCTTGCCAGCGACGCCCACATCCCAGGAACTAATATTTAAAAAAACATAGGCTTACTAGACTGATTCCAGGGATGAGGGGATTGTCCTATGAGGAGATATTGAGTAGACTAGGCCTACATTATCTAGAGTTTAGAAGAACGTGAGGTGATTTCATTGAAACATAAAAAATTCTGAAGGAACTTGGCAGAGTAGATGCTGAGAGGATGTTTCCCCTGGCTGGGGAGTCTGGAACTAGGGGGTCACAGTCTCAGAATAAGGGGTCGGCCATTTAGGACTGAGATGAGAAGAAATGTCTTCACTTGAAGGGTTGTGAATTTTTGGAATTCTCTACCCCAGTGAGTTGTAGATGCTCAGTCATTGAGTATATTCAAAATAGAGAAATATAGATCTTTGGATATTCAGGGAACAAGGGATATGGGGTTAGTGCAGGAAGGTGGAGTTGAGGTAGAAGATGAGTCATGATAATGAATGGCGGAGCAGGCTCGAAGGGCAGCATGGCCTACTCCTGCTCCTATTTCTTATGTTTTTATGAATAGAATGTGTGATAACTTGCTGAACCATACAGGTTCAGGGAGGGCCCTGAGCTTCGAACCAGCTGAGTTAGCAGATCTCCACCAGGGCAGTAGAATGCTTCAGTATACCTGAGCCACAGAGAGCAAAGAACCAGCCAGGATCCCCATTTCTATCCATGAACCCCTGCCACAAAGTTCAAGATGTGGACATCAGGTGAAGGCAGGGGCGGGCTTGTTTGTGATGGGCATCACAGTTGAACAGCTTGTCAAAAATCATTTGGTGACATGAAGGGTGATAAACTGGAGGTCCCCATACAACTGTACTTGGGTGTGAATCATCATCTTCAGAAAATGGGACAGGGGAAGGGGTTAGGGTGCCACTGAATGGAACACAGCAGATTCAGTTCATTCACTTTGAAAATGATGACCCTGCAGGAGGGAGAAGGAAATAGAGGGATACGGAGGTAAGAGGTACTTAGAATGGGAGCAGGCTCGTGTGTATTATAAACACTGGCCTAGACCAGTTGGGCTGAATAGCCTGTTCCTTTGCTGTAGATTCTATGTAATTCTTTGTAACTAATTTAGTCTCAAATTGAAACTTACTCCTCCTTGTCCCTCCACTCACCATGACATATTCGCTGCTGTGGACACTTAATTGTTCCTTTGTTCCCTCCTAGTCACTCACTGTCTCACACCCCTGCACTCTATGTTAACACGGTTCCCATCTTCAATCACTTAAGTCAGGAGGCCACTCTCTTTCGTCAAGACTCTCTTCTCCTCCAAGATCATCCTGAATGACTAGGATAGCCCAAGGCTCCTTTCTCCACAAGTCATCTTCAAACTCCTTGCGTCCTCCATCTTCACCTCCATTGCCAAGTGCAAACAGTTCATGAATTTCATCTTCTCCATCCATGAAGCTGCTCCTACCACTAACTCTCCTTTCTCTTTGCCCCCACTGTAGCTGTAATTCTTTTGACACAATGCTGTGTCTTGCATCCTCCCATAACCTCTACTCAATCATTTCCACCTTGATTCCCTCCCCACTCAACTTCTGAACATTCAGCTTGTCCTCCTGGGTCCCATAATGTCAAACATTCTTAACGATTCAGTTTCCTCAGATACTGTCCCTCTCCCTTTCAAAACTGCTGTATCACCCCCTCTTCAAATATTTACTCTTGACCCATCTGACATCTTTAACTACTGCCCCATCTCTAACCTCCTTTTCCTCTTTAAGATTCTTTATTGTGTTGTCATCTCTCACCTCTGCTCATTGCTCTCAAGACTCCCAAGTAGAAGCTCTCCATTCTGCTTTGTGCCCTGCTTATAGCACCAAGGTGGTCCTCACCAAAGTCACAAGCAACATCCTGTGTGGCTGTGACCATGGTGCACTATCCCTCCTTGTCCTTCTCAATGTTTTGAGCATTTGATACGGTAGACTATGAAATCCTCATCCATCACCTCTCCTCTCTTGTCCAACTTCACAGGACTGCACTTGTGTGATTCCAATTCTAACTACCTGAACACAGCCATGGCATCTAAACAATAGCTTCTACATCCACCTCAGCACTTCCACCTCCATATTCCTCCAAGGAACTAACTGTCCTTACCCAACCGCCTCCTCATCTACATGTTGCCCTCATAACATCATCTGCAGGCATAAGGTCAGCTAGTATATATATATTAATGACACTCATCTCTACTCTCCATGACCTCTCTAGACCCATTGACCACCTCCATGCTGTCAGACCACTTGTCCGACATTAAGTCATGCATGAGTCACACCTTCCTCCAACTCGGGGAGACTAAGCCACCATTTTTTGCCTCTACAATAAATAGCGTTCTCTTGCAGTTGATTCTATCCCCCTCCCAGCTCCGTACTCAAGCTGAATGAGACTGAGGAAGTTTGATGCACGAGACATTTTGACGTCAGTCCCACATCATCAAATGTTGATGACACCAGAATGAGGCCAATGTGCCTTCTGTATCATTAGCATTTAGTTTAAATGCTCCCACCCACCATTGGTTTTAGCCCTGGAAATGTAGGAGTTAGATATAGTTCTTAAGGCTAAAGGGATCAAGGGATATGGGGAGAAGGCAGGGGACAGGGTACTGAGTTTGGATGATCAGCCATGATCTCATTGAATGGTGGAGCAGGCTCGAGGGGCCGAATGGCCTACTCCTGCTCCTATCTTCTATGTTTCTATGTATGTGAAGCACAAAGGGGAGTTGGACCTTGTATAACGGGTCTCCAGCCTCTTTATCCTGTGTGGTGCACACCAAATTGAGGCACTCTCCAGATGATAATTAGAGAAAAATCAACTCTATAGACCCCCCTCAGAGTAAGACAAGCCTTGTAAGCATGTCTGTGCATGTGCACACACGCGTTTAATTTTTAAATGACAATTAAAGTATTTACGGTATATCTAGGGGTTAGAATTTGCCCTCCCCTGGAGGTAACCTTTCCTTGTAATCCTATCCAGGTAGCCATCTTGCTGTCCACAACAATATGTCCATTTCTCCTGCAAGAGAAGGTGCACCTCAGCCAAAGAAGATACTGCTGATTTTAGCAAAATGTAGTGCAGAAATAAATCACTTTCTTTGAACAATTGCTTTATATCAGTGTGGTGTAAGTATTGAGAGAGTCAGCAAAACAAGACTCTGTCAGGCATAGCTGCAATCAGGGAAGAGGTTTAAGAGAAAGAGAGACAAGAGTGCCTTGAATGTTTTATTGATTATCAAATTAGCGATGCATTGACTTAAAAAATCTCACCTCCAGTAGTTATTCCAATTTTCTTTGCTAGATGGTTTAGTTCCCTAATTCTCCATTTTCTTTTTGCAATTTTTGGAACCTTTGGATCATGGGGACGCTCCTGGATTGAAATGTGGAGTGGCCTGGTGAACTCCACCGATACGCAAGGACGCTTCATTTGTGGGTGACATTACGGTTCTCTCTTGCAAATTGTCAAGAGTCTTCCGAGCATCTGTTAAGATTAGTGGAGGGAATTGATAGACTTCAGGTCAATTGAAGTCAATCAGAAGACATTGCATTACTTGCGAATTGCTTTCCTTCAGTGCTTTAAGCTTCCTCTTTATGCTGGACCGAGCACACAATAAATGGCTGTGCAATTGTTGCTTTGTAAATGTTAAAGATGCCATTGCTTTTCTAAATATATTTCCTCCTATCTCGGAAAGTGCAGTTTGACCTTTAGAGATTCCCAGTTCTTGAATTCTCCCTTTGGGGCATAAGATAGGCACTTGAAATTGTTATGGCTTAAAAAAAAAATCAATGATGATTCAATCATGATCAGTAATTTCCCTTCAAAATCCAATTTTAAATTCAAATATAGCTAGTGGATCTCCCCTGGCATTCCTTGTGAATAATCCGAGACCTGGTGTGTAGTTTCTATTGCATTCTGCTGTCCTGCAGCCGTCTACATGTGATAGCAGTTTGTCCATTGCTGTAATACAGCAAATTTACTGAAGCAATATATTGCATGACTGATCCAAGGTAAAACATTACACACATCCCTGACACTGAAAGCTACAGGGCTCGCAGAAATAGGCCTGGATTTTCCGATCAGAGGCTTCCTGCGGGCGGATGCCACCGATCTGGAAAAAATCTACGAACTTACCGAGAAGGCAGGGACAGGGTACTGAATTTGGAGGACCAGCCATGATCTCATTGAATGGCGGAGCAGGCTCGAAGGGCCGAATGGCCTACTCCTGCTCCTATCTTCTATGTTTCTATGTTACCTGCTGGCTCCGTAGGTCCCGAGACTTCCGATCCTGGGCCTCTCCTGGCGCGCGCAGAGGCCCAGGTATCCCAGGGGCGCAGGCGGTTCGCAAGCGTCCCTGGGATCACGTGGGCCATGGGGAACCAATCAAAGAAGGGAATCCCCCTGCACACTTCTGACAGGTCTCGCCGCATATACCTGTCAAAAGTATGAATGGGGATCACTCAAAAAACACACTAAAACATTAAATAATGTTTTTTTAAATCACGTATTCAAAATCAGTTAAAGTTACATTAAATTAGATATTTTAAACAAAAATTTAATTTTTTTGAAAAAAATAATGAAAGATTTTACGGAGCTAAAAATAAACTTACCTTTTTTAAAAGTATTTTTAAATTATAAATGAGTGAAATTTTTTTTATTTTTTTACTTTTTTAAACTCTTATGCTAGTAAAAGCAGGCCTTACGCCTGCTTTTTCCAGGCGTAAGCTTTTTAAAGGATTTCAGCGGGGGGAGGTTGTGCAGAAATCAGAACTCCCCCCCCACCCCCGCAGAGGCCCTTCGCCCGGGCAGGTGGAGGATCTGTCAAGAGCATTCTTGACAGATCGGAAGTGCCGGTTTTCAGCGCATGTGCTTCGCATGCCTGAAACTGGTACTTGCGAGGCCCCTACGGGTGGGTGCACAGCACGTACACACCCGTGGGGGTCGGAAAACATGGGCCATTATTTTGCGCAGTTACTTACCTACCGCATTGCAAAATTTGCTTAGCATGCAAGCAAATTTCAATTCCTTCTCCAAAAGCGCTCACTCTCAGCTATTCACAGCATGGAGGGAACTTGACAGTGTTTTTGTGCTCCGACGGCAGCGCTTCAGGCGACAAGGATGTATCTCAGGAGATCAGGCCTGGAACTTGTAACGCCTGGTTTATGGCCTCCACGGTTTTGTGAGGGACAAAAAAAAAATCATGTTGACTCTGGGGGCAATGTTCACCTTCGCCGTGGGGTAGTAAATTGGCAGAGTGGATCGGCCGCCCTTTGTAGAACCTGCCCAATCTTATGAAAATTGGGCGAGTTCATAACAATCTGCTCCGCCAGCTCACCGCCCGAACAGTGAAGGTGAAAATTAATCCCCATGTGTCTGGCACGGCGTCTCCAGTTGCCAGTACCTGCCTCTGTTACATGAATCTCTGCGTCAGGTGCACTGTGCTCATGGGTATCTTTCCAGCATGACCTCACAGTGGATTTGCATTATTTGCTCAATATATTTATTTAGCTGAAGAAAGAACTATCATTTATTTAACACCAGGCACATCCCAGGATGTCCCCAAGTGCCTCACAGCCAACAAGTTGCATTTGAAGTGCAGTCACTCTTGTTTCATGGATAAATTGCAGCAGTCAATTTGCATGCATTGAAGACCAACAGACAGCAGTAAGTTAAATGACCACCGCCAACAACAACAACTTGTATTTATATAGCGCCTTTAACGTAGTAAAACGTCCCAAGGTGCAGCACAGGAGTATTTTAAGACAAAAAAATTTGACACTGAGCCACACAAGGATAAATTAGGGCAGGTGACCAAAAGCTTGGTCAAAGAGGTAGGTTTTAAGGAGCATCTTAAAGGAGGAAAGAGAGGTAGTGAGGTGGAGAGGTTTAGGCAGGGAATTCCAGAGCATAGTGCCTAGGCAACAGAAGGCACGGCCACCAATGGATGAGCGATTATAATCAGGGATGCTCAAGAGGGCAGAATTAGACGAGCGCAGATATCTCGGGGGGGTTGTGGGGCTGAAGGAGATTACAGAGATAGGGAGGGGCGAGGCCATGGAGGGATTTGAAAACGAGGATGAGAATTTTGAAATTGAGGCGCTGCTTAACTGGGAGTCAATGTAGGTCAACGAGCACAAGGGTGATGGGCAAACGGAATTTGGTGCGAGTTAGGACATGGGCAGCCAAGTTTTGGATCACCTCAAGTTTACGTAGGGTAGAATGTGGGAGACCAGCTAGGAGTGCGTTGGAATAGTCAAGTCTAGAGGTAACAAAGGCATGGATGAGGGTTTCAGCAGCGGAGCTGAGGCAGGGGCAGAGACGGGCGATGTTACAAAGGTGGAAATAGGCAGTCTTTCTTATGCTGCGGATATGTGGTCGGAAGCTCATTTCAGGGTCAAATATGACACTAAGGTTGCGACCAGTTGAATTGCTTTTGCTAATGTTGATTGATGATCAATATTGGCATGGCCACTGGGAGATCGCCCCTCCTCTTCTTTGAATAGTGCCATCCATAAGGAAAGGGTGAATCAGACTGTCTTGAATGTTGCTAATGTTAATCATAAGACAGGCTTGCTTTATTTTATATACATGTATGTATGTTTAATATATGCAATGACCACTGACCTTAAAGCAATGGTCGGTTTAGACAATAAACCCAATTAAAGGACATTCCAGTACAGAGAGCTTTAATTAGTTGATAACAAGCTCCGCAGAAGTGACTACATACAGGCAGAAAAGCTGTGTATATTCATAAGGAGGGAGACTACGAGACATTGAAGACAGAGATCTGCCTGAGAAAGACCATAAGGAGTTGGGGAGTGCAACCAAGTAGGGGAGTTGTATCAGTATCGGGAAAAATAACTTGTTAAAACTAAAGTTATTGATAAGTGACAAGCTCATTAAAGTTCACCTTATATAGAATTGTATTAGGTGTAGGGGATGGTGTGGGGTGGCGCGTACGCCCAGTCAGTTATGCCCCTGACTGTTTATGAGCGGTTCAAATCGCTCCCACGCCCCTGGGTTCTAGACACCGGACTTAGGTACAGGCTTAAGTACCGGACTTAGGTACAGAAAAGACTCGAGTAGACAGGTGGTTTGGATGTGAGAAAACCAAGATTTTAATGAACACAATCTTATGAAAAAGTTACTAGCATAAAATTACAGGCAAATACAAAATAACTATACTTATACAGGGAATGGGGAACACACGGCACATCGAGGGAAAACAACTATCTTAACAATCCCCTTATCCTTATCCCACCCCTTATACCTAACTAGATTAAGCTATGAGGGGCCAGAATTCATGCTCACCAATCAAAGATCTGCTGAATTCAAAACAGCGGTGGGGCTTGGGGTTCGCTCTTTGTGCTCCCTGGGGCCCACCGTCGTCACGTGGTCACGAGGTGCTGCAAGGGCGTCATCCAGGTACAAGTACCCCAAAGTTAAAGGGGTCAATTTTCTGGCAGCCGTCGGGCGGCTTTTCATGTGGCTGGGGGTCGAAAATCGCCGAAAAAGCGGGTCGCGACCCCCCCCCGCTTGATTCCCCGCCCCGTCCGACTTTCGGACCGCCATTTCTCTCCGACCCGCTTCAGTCCCACCCGCCGCTGGCAGGACTGGCCGTCGGAACAGTAATGATCAATTATCACCGTGTTTAAGCCGATTTTAGGGTGCCCTTGTGAATTTCAGGGGTTCCCCACGCTAAACACGCCTGCGGGGAACCCTGCTGATGAGACCTGGCATGAAAACAGTTGGCTTGATTGCTTGCAGCTGCAGGTCAATCGGAGAAACTGCGATTTAAAGGGACAGCACTTGTATGTTGAAGGACCTTGTTGCAGGTTTGGGGCTACCTCTTCAAGGCTTAGGCACAGCTGTGGAAGGTTGGAGCCTCACACACTTCTCCAATGCGATCTCCTGGGAAGCCCCTCTCGCCACCCTCACTCAGCGCTTCCTCAGCGGAGGCATCTATGAGAAGCATGGGACACCTTTTTTTCCTTCCCTTCTCGACATTAGAGGATCTCCAGCAGCAGAGGCAGCAGCAGCAGAACCAGGAACAGCAGGATCAGCCACAGGAGCACCAGGCTGCTGCTCACTCACCTGAAGCTGGACAGGCCAGAAGGGGCCAGCGCTTGGAAGTGGCTTGAGAGCACCTTGCTGCGCTTTAGGGGGCCATGGGGACCCGTTTCTGCACTGGCAGTCCTACTCAGAAGGACTTCCATGAAGGTCTGGTTTCTCTGTTCAACAGATGGCCAATGCTCCTCAAGAGATGTCATTCTCTTATGAGCACTCACCATGTTTTCCGTACCCTGGCGAGTTATCTCCTCCATGGAGGTTGCCAACCTTTCCATGGTGATGCATTCATGCGCCAATGACTCCACAAAGGCTCTGCTCATGGTTGCTATGGACTCCTCCATTCGCTCCACAGTCGCAATGACCCTGGAGACAAAACCTGCCAGAGACTCCTGCAGCTGTGCCTGGAGATCCATCACCGCTTCTCTTGCGGATAGACCCAGAGGCAGAGGGTCGACATGCAGCGCAGCTGAGCTGAGCTGGCAGAGTCTTACCCCCTCCGACGAGGACTCTCCGCAGCTGTCCCTGTCTCCAGAATCTGCTGAGGCTCACTTGTGAGCTGTGAAACACCAGGTGACAACACTACTCTATGTCCCGAAGGTCCCCCCGAGGTGTGAGTATCTGCACTGGTGCTGGGTGTGCTTACTTCTACTGATGCTGCACCCTCAGATGTTGGAGCTTCCTCTGAGGAGTCTGGCTGCACAGCCTCTTCCTCCTCCACAGTGAAGACGGGGGCTCTGGATGGTACTGTGGGGGAGTTAAGGAAGGAGTTAGAGATGTAATGCCAAGGTTCTTCTGGTGACCCCCAGCGAGTTGGCATCTGCTGACACCTGCATCCATGCAGCATTGGTCTCAGTGGGAGGCCTCTTCCTCCCTGACCTAGGGAAGAGGACCTCCCTGTGGGCCCTAACCCCATCCAATAATGCCTGCAGTGAAGCCTCATCGAATTTGAAGGCAGCTCGGGGTCTGGCACTGGCCACAGCTGCTGCAGGCTCCTCTGCCATCCTGTATGGTTCATTTGGAAGCCTTCAGGGGATGCAGTGCTTGCTATGGACCTTGAAAGCACCACGAATGATGACATCACACTGTGGGGACTTCTGACTTGAATTGGACAATTAGCAAGGCTTCCCACATGCTGGGAATTAATTGGCCACTTGAGGGAAAATTGCGTGGAGCTGGCTGACACTTTTTTACGTGTGTCAGAAACCCCACATTCGGGGAAACCCAACCATTTCCCACACAAGCCAAAAATCGGGGCCAAAGTCTCTGCTTGGGTACTTTACCTCGCAGGGATGATGGTTCCTCTTCCTCAGCCGGCAGTTAGAGTTTGCATGAAGATAGTCAATGGTGAGCTGGACTGAAGGCCCGATTATTCGAAGCGTTTCTTCAATCGTCTCCCCAATTCGTCTTCCTCACCGCCTCGCCTCATCTCGTCCCGCCTTGCCTGGCCTGGTTTGTCCGTGTCCGCCTGGTGCAAGGCCGGGTGTTCCTGATGAGATGGGAAAGGCACGGGCAGTGGCCAGGTGGTAAGCCAGGATGGGGGAAGGGCAGCAGCCACGAGGGCGAGGGGCTGGAGCAGGAGCCAAGAGCAAGGGCAGAGAGCAGAGAGAGAGTCGGTTGCCAATGGGCCTACAATTATATTCCTTCGGATGGCCCTTATCTGCGCGCCAAATCAGGTTAGTTCTTTGTCCCAATCTTGGCGGGCTAGTTTAAATAATTGTAGCAACCTAAACCAATTGTTTTTAGATGACCGGTAATCGCACCCACTGTCCCGATGTCTGAGTTGTTTTGTTATTAATACATCTTAATCGGCCTGACCAGCCTTGATGGCTTCCCTAAGCTGTTTCTGATTATTTATTCAAACAACTTGATGGCCTTAAGTATAGGCCTAACTGGTTTTGATCTGTCTCCGATTTGACTTAATGCATATTCAAAGTCCTGTCTGCTTTCAAAATACAAAAGTCTCTCTTCACAGAAACTGCAGCTTTGGTTTCGATTTCCCAAAAGCTGCTTGTGCCACAGAGTCCAAGCTTTTTAAAAATCTTGCAGGCTTTTGGCCACAAGGTGTGGACGCCATCTTTGGGTACCCTTTTTAAAATGTCCATGCAGGGTCCCTTTTATTAATAACTAGCTGGAGTGCCCGGCGGTGCCAAGGGTTTTTTGAGGCCATGTTGTTGTTGGAAGAGAGAGACAGAGAGACTGGGGGGAGAAGAGAGAGACTGGGGGGGAGAGAGCGGCTGGGGGGAAGGGGGGAGAGAGCGACTGGGGGGAAGAGAGAGAGAGAGAGACTTGGGGGGGAGAGAGAGACTGGGGGGGAGAGAGCGACTGGGGGGAAGAGAGTGAGAGAGACGGGGGGGAGAGAGAGAGAGGAAAAGAGAGAGGGGGAGGGAGAGAGAGAGAGAGAGACTGGGGAGAAGAGAGAGATGGGGGGGAAAGAGAGAGAGAGACTGCTGGATTTAGTTCGGGATTAGCCTGGAGAGAGAGGGGGGGAAGGAACACCTCAGGCCTGGCCCGAAGGACCCCTGCGAAGGAAGGAAGGAAGAAGGTGAGCTCTCCCTCCCTCTCCCACCCCCTCACTCTTTCCCTCCCTCACCCTCTCTCTCTCCCTCCCCGTCTCTCCCTGCTTTACTCTCTCTCCCTCCCTCCCCTCTCTTCTCCCTCCCTGCCTCTCTCCTGTCCCTCCCTCCCCCTCTCCTCTCCCTCCCTCCCCCTCTCCTCACCCTCCCTCCCCCTCTCCTCACCCTCCCTCTCTCCTCCCCCTCCCTCCCCCTCTCCTCACCCTCCCTCCCCCCTCCTCTCCCTCCCTCACCCTCCTCCTCTCCTCTCCCTCCCACTGCCCTCTCCCTCCCCCTGTCCTCTCTCTCCCCCTGTCTCTCCCTGAATTCCTCTCTCTCCCTCCCTCCCCCTCTCTCCCTCCCTCCCTCCAACTCTCTCTCTCCCTTTCCTCCGAGCCCAGACGCGGTGAGCCGAAGCCCCCGTGTGCGGATCAGCGCCTCAGGGCTGGCTGGTGCGTGGCCAAGCACGTGAGGCCCGGCCCGACTCTCAGGTCCCGCTCTGGGCCGCCGCCGACGTTCACGCGCTCGCTGTCTCCCGCCCCACCAGCCTTTACCAAGATGGCGGCGATGGCTATGCTCGGCTCAGTGCCGCCGTGCCAGCCTTTACCAAGATGGCGGAGATCGCGGGCCGCTGGTTTGGAATCGGGCCCAGCAGGAAGGGCGGTGCCTAGCTCGGGCGTGGCTCGCGAGGAGAGGCCGAGGCTTCGAGGACTGAGGCCTGCAGGCAGCTCATCCACCGCCGAGGGGGGGGAAAGCCCGAGTCCCCTTTGCAAAAGGATTTTTTTTTCTTTTAATACCAACTTTTTTTTTGTTGGAAATCTATATTTCAAAATAAACACACAGAAAGTGGGAAAAATAAATCAATAGTTAGGAATCAAGATGGTGGCCACTCACCTCAGCGCAGAAGGATTAGGCCCACCCACACATGCAATGAAACGCCCCCCGTGACGCACCGATTGGTCAACCATCAGGTCACTCAACTGTAGGATTGGTCAACCATCACGTCACTCAACGCTATCCCCTGTAGGATGGCCCGCCCACACACACAATGAACCCCCCCCCGTGATGCACCGATTGGTCAACCATCATGTCACTCAATGCTATCCCCTGTACGATTGGTGAACCATCACGTTACTCAACGCTATCCCCTGTACGATTGGTCAACCATCACGTCACTCAACGCTAATGAGCGGAATTTTGCCATTTTTTTAAACTTTTTTGTATACTGTCCAAACAATTTTTGTCTGACCAAAAAGTAAATATGCTTATTAGACTTCCCTAATGATAAGCTTTCTTTTGATATAACATATGTGTAGGTACGCTCTATAACTTTTGATTGTATAGCCGGACAGACAGACAGACAAACAGACAAAGGCCTAGAAATTCAGTGGCCTGCGCCACCAGTTTGCGCCCAAAGAGGCCACTCAGAGGCTTTAGCGCCACTGGCCACAACCACCGTGATATTTAGCGGGGCGCTAATGGCGGCGTTAGCCTGTAGCGCTGCGCCGCCACTGATGACGTCATCGGTGTGCGCAGCGCCCCGCTACCGCCCCGAACGCCATATTAGGTCGCGCCAGCCTCTTCCGCGCCGGCCGCAAATAGCGACCGGTACACAGGGGCCAACCTGTGGCGGTAGTGGCGCTAGTTAAGGTGGAGGTGCGGCCGGCCGCTTTTTCAGCGGCCGCCTGCCCGCACCTCCGTCCCCGGCCTCCTACACCCCCCCCGCGGCATTGCCGGCTGTTTCCCGAGAGCCCGGCACTTCTCCTTGATGCCGGGCTCATTTGCCGGCACTCACGAGCGGGGATCGCGCTGTTGCAGGCACCTCCCCCTTAACAGTGGGAGGAAGGCCTGCAGTACCGCAGCGTGCCGTGCCGCAGCGGGTGGCGCTGCGGCCCTTTGCGCGCCGATATTCAGTTTCAGCGCCCCAAGCGGGGCACGGGAAGCCTCGTTTAGCGGCCCGCTTCCATTTGGGGCGCAGAAACTGAATATCCCGATGGCGCAAGTGGCTCCGCACGCAGCGGTAATTCCGGCTCCCAGGCGAGCTTGGTGCCCCAAACTGAACTTTTAGCCCAAACTCTTTTATATATATAGATAGATAACCTTTGAGGAAATGTGGAAATTTTGCGAATCTTACACTGGTCATGGTGTAGTTTGTCAAGTAGAAGGGTTGGCAATAAGAGGTATAAAACGTAGGTGTTGGAACAGATATTTTGAAATTCAGTTAAGGTCTGATCAACCAAGCTCGGAACTGTAACGCGTTTGAGTTCCCCGGCTAAAACTCGCAAGATTTTGTTGTAAGTACTGCCGCTAAATGTATGTTTAATTATTGTAAGCTTAATAAATCTGTGAACGCCTAATGCTATGAACACTATTATTTTGAGAAGTACATTAAAAGTACGAACACCCTCCTCTAACACCATGAGATTTTTTATGTCTATCTGCTAATGTCCACCTGAGCCGACAGGTTTAATGTCTCATCTGAAAGACAGTACCTTCAAAATGCAGCACTCACTTAGTGCTACACTGAATTGTTAACATAGGTTCTTGTTTTCAATTCCCTGGAATGGGGCTTAAACCCACAATAAAAAAAAGCAAAATACTGCAGATGCTGGAATGATTCAGCAGGCCAGGCTGTATCTGTGAAGAGAGGAAGATAGTGTTAACGTTTCAGGTCGATGACCACCATCAGAACTAGAGGAACAGCTTATCAGGAGGAACAGAGCCAGGGTAAAGGGGAGTGGGAGAAAAAGGAAGAAAGGAAGATTAGGTGGAGGACCAGAATCGATTAATTGGCAGATGTAATAATGGTGCAAGACATTTGCTTTACAGATGCTGACGGACTTGCTATGCATTTGCAGCATTTTTAGTTCAGATTTCCAGGATAGGCAGTTTATTTTTACTTTCAAGTTCGACTAAAAAATTACTTGTATCCATCATGATTGCAAGTCATCCTGCTCTCAAATACCAGCTCTTTTAACATCCCTGCACCACACAATTAATGCGCTGAGATATATGTGAAGTGCACAGTTTTAGGAATGAGTGAATCAGCAGATTTGACTCTGTATGACAAAATTAGCTGATGTAATTGCCCTTTACAGTTTAACCTGGTGTCGATGCAATGCAGGCAGAAAATAGTGCAAAACGTCCCCATTATCTTTGTTGTGTATGTAATATGTGTGCTACTTTGAACCTATGGACAGGACTGCACTACTTGTAGGGCGTAGTGATACGCAGTACCACTCCTGGCCATAGGGGTATAAATAGTACTGTGGGTACTGATCTCCCCTCAGTTCCCGCCTGTGGGCATGAAGTAAAGACCTACGTATAGTCCCTACCTCCAACCAGTAACGACCTGTTTTATTGTTACTGATTAAGTCTGAGTATTAATTACTTGAACAACTCACAGATTTAACACTGGCGACGAGTCTGATTCGGACCCTGCGGCAGTCACTCCACGGCAGCTTCGTCCACAGCCAGGACGTTGCAGAGAGGTTTCCACCCTCTCCACCCCACTGGAAGACATCCTGACCTCGGAGCCTCCATCGGCGACCGTCAGCTTCTTCTCCAGCTTGGTGGTGGGTAAGCCGTTGTCTGAGCCGGGCAGCGACGCGACAGGCAGTCGACCGCGTTGGCCGCACGAACGGGGCTGGGGGAGCTGGAGGAATAGGGCGCGAGAGCCGCTTCGAGCGGGAGGCGTTTCAACAGAGCGATCGCATCTCCTGATAAGAGCCGAGAGCCGCTTCGCGATCCAGCGATCGCATCCGCTGATAAGGGCCGCACTCGGGCGATCGCGGCGAAGATAAGGGCCGCACTCGGGGGCTGAAGGGAGACGGCGTTGGGGGACGGGTGAAGACCGCCAAGCGCGGGAAAACCGCCATTTTGTGGGCGGAGGACGACGGCAAGAGCGGGAAGCCGCCATCTTTGATAACAAGTAAAGAAAATAAAATCTGAGAAATTGCAAATCTACAATGCCTAAACACGGGAATATTAGCACCTTTGATAGTGACCTCGAAGATTGGGCCATATATGTTGAAAGAGTAAAAAATTATTGTAAGGCCAATAAAATTCGTGACCAAGATAAAGCTCTAACATTATTAAATTTAATGGGTGCGAAGACATACGGGCAATTGAAACACCTGTTATCACCAGATGAACCGGCGGATAAGACGTTCGATGAGATTGTTACTGTCCTGAAAGATCATCTAAACCCCACGCCGCTGATGCTAGCGGAACGATTTAAATTTTATGACAGAAGGCAGCTACAGCATGAAAGCAATGCTGAATATTTGCTGGAATTGCGTAAATTAGCGAAATATTGCCAGTTTGGAACGGGACTGACAGAGGCACTTCGAGACAAATTTGTGTGTGGTTTATTTAAACAGGATACACAAAAGCGACTGCTTGAGGAGAATGAGCTGACGCTTGAGAAGGCGGTCACTATGGCAGCAGCACACGAAGCCGCAGCGAGAGGCACGGCAGTAATGCAACTACGGTCACCGGAGCTCAGTGCACACAAATTGGGTGTGAGTTCTGGCAAATGTTATCGTTGTGGAAAGACAACGCATGATCAGAACCAGTGTTGGTTTAAAAACCAAGAATGTAGAACTTGTGGTAGGCTTGGACATATAGCTAGAGTATGCAGGTCAGCGAAGAAGACCAGCAACAAGAAGTCACCGCAAGGAAAATACGCAAAGGTACACAAGGTGACCGAACAGGAGTCCGATTCAGACGCTCGCAGTAATGAACTGGCTAGCTTAAGAGTACTCAACGCTGGTAAGGGTGCAGACCTCCAGACAATTTGGGTCACTCTTCAGATAGAAGGAGTCCAAGTAAAACTGGAATTGGACACTGGATCGGCATTGACGGTCATAAATAAGAAAGATTACGGAAAGTTATTCCAACATATTCCCCTACAGGATACGGGGATTATATTGGAAACATACACGGGGCAAAGAGTGTACCCCATCGGGAAAATAGAGGTTGCAGTGGTCCACAAGGGCGAAGACAGTCAAATAATGGACTTATATGTGATATCTGAAGGAGGTCCTCCACTACTAGGACGGGAGTGGATTAGGAAAATGAATATGGACTGGCATTTCCTACAAACAATAACGAGTGAGAACTCGGTGAAGATAGTCGGCCCAGACTCTGGAACGGATGATGGTAAGCCCAACTCAGGTGCAAAAGACAAAGTTTCAGCACAGAATTCCACTGAGCAACAACAACATAGTTTAACACTGGATTCTGAGTCTGGCAAGTCTACTGATGTGCCCATTTCTGAGGGACACCGGGCTCGAACTCAACTCCATTTCAAACTACAACAGCAATTAGAACAAATGCTTCGCCGTTTTGAGCAAGAGTTGAATGCAACGAAAGAGTTCTTTGATATAGAGTTGGAGAATCTGGAAAGACAACAGAAGCAGCTGATGGAGAAAATGGAGCAGGAGCACACAAAACGTCTGATGTCAGAGGAGTTAACGGTCAGCCAACTCCTGCATATGCTGAAGGACAGGACTCTGAAATGGGAAAAACTTGAACACGAACTTCAATATTCAAACGAAAGGGGTTCGGAGCTCTCAAAGGTTATTGGAAGAGCTGAGGTGGCAACACAGACTGAGATGACTGCAACAGAGCAGCCCTTGGATGCCAAAAGTACGCTGACTCACGTCAACGTAGAACAACAGACCGCTGAAACAGCTGCTCCGGTAGAGGGATTGCATAGTCCGATCAATCAATCTCCAAAGGAAGTTGAAGTATTAAAATCACAAATGAGGTCACTAGTAAACGACTTGCTGAAAGCCCAGAAAAAGTTGGATGCAGAGGTACACATGAAGAAGTCTCTTCAGGAAAGATGTCTGGATTTGGAACAAGAGCTGGCTAACGTCCAGCTGGGTATGGAGGAAATAGACGACCCTCTCACTGGTCTAGATCAGGACGACACCGAATATTACTATGTCCTGTCCTGCCCAACTTGTAACTTCGACTCCCACCATACAGAAATCATGGAGGAGCACCGAAAGTCTACGGAACATCGGGAGAAGGTGGCTCTACTACGGAAAAAGGAGGAAGAGAAGGAGGAACTGCGCATGCAGCTGGCAGCTGACAGTGGAGCCCAGAGAGTCTCCAAGAAGCAGAAAAGGAAAAGTCGAAACAGAAGATGACCCATCTGAACCATTATTACCTCTACCAGATCACACACGTGGTCCCTCCGAACGGAGCCAATTCAGTTCGGAAGCTCAAACTGTTAAATCCATGGAAGGACTATTGAATGAGTCACTCCAGCAACGTGAACCGACTACACCACAGAGATTGAATCTGTGAACTGTTTTCCGCAGAGACTGAATCTGTGATCTGTTTTGACATGAAGTTATCTATGTTATTCTGTTATGTAAACCTGAAGTTATATATGTATATATGTTATTACGTTATGTTAAATGGGGAGATGACTGTAAAGCTAGGAAGGGAGGAATGTTGTGTATGTAATATGTGTGCTACTTTGAACCTATGGACAGGACTGCACTACTTGTAGGGCGTAGTGATACGCAGTACCACTCCTGGCCATAGGGGTATAAATAGTACTGTGGGTACTGATCTCCCCTCAGTTCCCGCCTGTGGGCATGAAGTAAAGACCTACGTATAGTCCCTACCTCCAACCAGTAACGACCTGTTTTATTGTTACTGATTAAGTCTGAGTATTAATTACTTGAACAACTCACAGATTTAACAATCTTCCCTTATTCAATTCAGGTTTTAATTATAAAACTAAGATTCGTTAAAATGCAATCAACCGAGCACTTAGCTTTATTTGATTTGCTGATAAATGTATCAGTAAGTTAGGGGAGCTGAGTTTAATTTTCGGAAAGTATTGCTTCACAAGTATAATTTTGCACTTGTCTCTTGAGGGTTTGGTGACTGTGCCTTGATTCAGCGAATGAACATAATCACCTGATGCGCGGAGCATGTGTGTATCGTCTCCTGCCAGCACAAAGGGCTGGGGAGGCGGTGTCGAGGAATGATTGTCCTGAATCATTAGCTCACTATATACTGACCAGACATCCTTTAAATACTGATTGCATTTTTTTTTTCATAGCTCAGCTGCAGTATTCAGTCTGCATTGTGTTGTTTTGTAAGTCATTTTCTTCTCACCATGCAAGAAATTTGCTAAAAATATGCTAACTGGTGTTCCAACATGATGCTTTCCTGCATGTAATCAGAAATACTTTTGCCTGAATAATTAATGATAGGCATTCCTGCTGCTATAATATAGTAACGATTTAAGATGTGAATGGGCTATGAGCTGAGGTGTTCAGCTTCATGCTCGAGCTGACTATAGTATATACCCATTTCCAAGGCCAAGGCTGGTACAGCGATATATGCAAATGGATTTCTATCTCCAGTTGATCTGAAGGGAGGCAGGACTACATGGGTCGGCGCTGTACAAGATTAACCATTTGTGTGTATATATATATAGATAGATCTGAATTTTGCAGTAATAATAACGGGGAGGCTAACAGCACAACTTTCGGAGTCCGCACATGCACAGTTAAATCCGCAACTTGCGCTCCGATTTGCCCTGCTCCTCCACAAGCTGCGCTACACTGGTACCTCATCGATAGACTTGGCATTGAAATACCTGTCAGGGCAGGAAGTTGCTATACTTACCCATTAGTTACCTACTAAACACGCCAGAAAAAGTTAGGGCTGGTGCATTCAAGTGTAAGTGAATTTAACGGTATGATAAGTCTTAATTACTGCCAAACAACATCTCATTCCTTCAGAATTTAATTATTTTTGGAGATTTAAAAAAAAGTAATTTTTTTTGTTTTTGTCTCTTTTATCCCTTTATTTTAATACCATCTTTCTTCTCTTTATTTCACTTTCTGTACATGATTTTACATTGAATTCAATTTTCTAACTTACACTTCCTGGTTTCGATTCTGCTTGCCTCAGTGAGGATTCTTCAATCTTATTGGTTGAAGAGCCACGCTGATGCTTGGCCTGCTCACACACGCCACAGATCCCCTGTAGAGGGCACTACGCTGGATAAGACAGCTTGATGACAGTAAGTTGCCGCTCAAAAGCCCATGAAAATCTATGGGCCGCTTTAAGCGTAGTGAACGGCACGTGCCATTCCTTCACCACTGACCGTAAAACCCAGGCCATTGTTTTAGTGCTTCAATGGCTCGGTTTGATATTGGTAAAAGCGATGTATAGCTGAGCTATACAGACCAGGAAGATCAATGTTCCATTACTAGTCTGTGCTGAGTTAGCTGACTTCAGCTGGGATGGCATTTGAGATGCCATGTAATCGCTTGGGAGTGCCAAAAAGAAACACAGAAAAAACCCAGGGCCAATAAAGAAAAAAAGACTTGCATTTATATAGCGCCTTTCACAACCACCGGACATCCCAAAGTGCTTTATAGCTAATGAAGTGCTTTTTTGAAGTGTAGTCACTTATAATGTAGGAAAATAAGAGAAAAAAATACTCTGGATAATTCCTCACCGACCCCTCAGATCAAAACCAGTCCAGGAGATCACATGGACCATGTATTACCTGAAAAGACACTTGCCTTCTATATGATGTGATCTCTGCCTCAGTCAGGAACCAGTCCAGCTCCCTCTTGAAGGCAGGCAGAGAGTCAGCATACACCACACCAGCTGGCATTGTATTCCAAAGGCTCACTACTCCCTGGGAAAAGAAGAACCACCTAATATCCAGTCTATTCCTACTCTTGCATAGTTTAAACTCATGTCCCCTGGTGCTCGCCAATCTGTTAAACTGGAATAATTTATCAATAGGCACACAATCCAGCCCTTCAATTATTTTACAGACCTCTATCAGGTCACCTCTACATCTACGCTGCTCGAAAGTAAATAGACTAAGGTCCTTGAGCTTATCTGAGTAGCTGAGGTTTGTTAAGCTAGGAATTATTCTTGCAGCTCTCCTCTGGACCTTTACCAAGGCCATTACATCACACACCATGTGGGGGACCAAAACTGGTACAGTACTCCAGATGCGGTCTGACCATTGACCTATAGAGTGTCAAAATGGTGTCCTTTGATTTATACTGAAAGGTTGTAGTAATAGAGCAAATACCTTGTTAGCTTTAACTACAGTTTCTCTACATTGGTCATTGAGCGTTCAGTGATTTGTGCACAATAACACCAAGATCTTTTTCTCTCTCGACCTCTTTCAGTATAGTTCCCTTCAAATGGTACGTGTATTCTGTGTTGGCCCAACCAACATGCATGTCACTATATTTTTCTAAATTAAATGTCATTTGGAAACATGTGGCCCACTCCCCTAACACGTCTAAATCTTTATGGATTTGATTGCACTCCTCTACCGTCTTAACCCTTGTACAGATTTTGGTGTCATCTGCAAGCTTACTACCATACTCCCAAAACTGCTTTCCAGTTCATTAATAAAGACCGTGAAGAGTAACGGGCCTTGGACTGAACCCTGGAGGACACCACTAGTAACATGTCTCCAAGCTTAACCACTTCCGTTAACTACAACTTTTTGGCTGTGGGATTGGAGCTAATTGCTAATCCAGTATTTCAAATTTCCACTGATACCACAAGATTCCACCTTGTGAAGTGTGGGGTACCTTATCAAAGGTTTTCTGACAGTGTCTACTGGATTTTCTTCATCCACTACCCTCGTGACTGACTTCCTCAAAAAAAAGTTATCAAATTTGTTAGGCAAGACATATTTCTTCGGAAGTCGTGTTGTGAATTTCTAATGGCCCCTCCCCTTTCCCAGTGATCACAAAGGACATCTCTTATGATCCCTTCTAGCATCCTCCCAATAATGGATGTCAGGCTGATAGACCTGTAGTTCCCTTTTTTGAAAATAGGAACATCTAGTCTAAGGGAACTATCCCCGTCACTATTGAACTATTGGCAAGGGGCTCACAAAGCGCCTGTCCCATCTCCGTAATCACCCTTGGATGGATATTATCTGGACCTGGAGCCCTATCAATTTTGAGCTTCCCTAATCCATCCAACATGACAATACTTTCTATTGTAATATTAATAATGCCATTCAATACTGAGCACCCTTCATCTAGAACATAAGCATCACCTACAGGAGTATAGATTGATGCGAAATAGCCATTCAGCAGCTCTGCCATAACCTGAGAATCAGTTTGAATCTGCTCTACAGTGTCCTTTAATGGCCCTATACAGTCCTTAATGGTCTTTTGACTTCTGGCATAGCTAAAAAAGCTTTTGCTATTCCTGCCACAATTACGCACCATCTTCTTTTCTAGAGATCTCTTGGCTATTCTTATGGCTATTTTTATCTTCATTAATTGCATGCGATACTTTTCCCTATTCCCATGTGAGTTAAATACCTTCAGTGTGCAGAATGCCTTCTGTTTCAATCGAACACGCGTGTGGATGTGAGAGAACTCCCCTGCTTTTCTTCAAAATACTGCCATGGGATCTTTTACGTCCACCTGAGAGAGAAGACGGGGCCTCAGTTTAACGTCTCAACCAAAAGACGGCATCTCCAACAGTGTAGAGCTCCCTCAGCACTGCACTGGAGTGTCAGCCTAGATCTTGTGCTCAAGTCTCTGGAGGAGGTCTTGGAACCACACGGACTGCAGCAGTTCAAGAAGGTGGCTCACCACCACCTTCTCGAGGGCAATTAGGGATGGACAATAAATGCTGGACTTGCCAGCGACGCCCACATCCCATGAATGACTAAAAAAAATAGAGCCATCAAGTAAGTACCAAGCCAAGTTTCTCACCGAGATATCTTCAATGCTTTCCTCCCTCAGCCTCTGCACTGAGCAAGGAGCTTATGAACTTCTTTGTCACAAAGATTGAGACCATCCGTTCAGCTGCCTCTGCCACTTCCCTCCCTTGCCCATGGCCACCGGGCCAAGCTTCCCCTAAGGTTCTCCCCTGCCCTCACATCTTTCTCTAGTTTCTCTCCTATCTCCCCTTATGCCCTCTCCGAGCACATCCTGTTCCCGAGACACACCTCCTGCTCCCTTGATCCTATTCCCACCAAACTGCCCTACTGGTCACCCCAACTTCCCTTCCTGGCCCCCATGTCAGCTGATATTGTTAACGGTTCCATCTCCTCAGGTACTGACCCCCTCCCATGCAAATCTGTCAGCATCACCCCAATCCTCAAAAAACCCACTCTTGACTCCTCTGTCCTTGCAAACTATCTCCCACTCTCCATCCACCCTTTCTCTCTCCAAAGTCCTTGAACATGTTGCCTCCCAAATCTGTGCCCATTTTTCCCGTAACTCCATGTTTGATTCACTCCAACTGGATTTCTGCCCCTGCCACAGTACTGAAAAATCACAAATGACATCCTATGTGAGTGTCACAAAGGTAAACTATTCCTCCTCATCCTTCTCGACCTGTCTACAGCCTCTAACACAGTTGACCACACCATCCTCCTCCAACTTCTCTCCTTCGTCATCCAGCTGGGTGGGACTGCACTCGCCTGGTTCCATTCTGATCTATCTAATCGTAGTCAGAGAATCACCTGCAATGGCTTCTCTTCTGGCTCCCGGACCATTACCTCTGGAGTTCCCCAAGGATCTATCCTTGGCCCCCTCCTATTTCTCATCGACATGCTGCCCCTTGGCGAAATCATCCGTAAACACAATGTCAGGTTCCACATCTATGCTGATGACACCCAGCTCTACCTCACCACCACCTCTCTCGACCCCTCCACTGTCTCTGATTTGACACACTGCTTGTCCGACATCCAGTACTGGATGAGCAGAAATTTCCTCCATCTTAATATTGAGAAGACCGAAGCCATTGTCTTCAATCACCGCCACAAACTCCATTCCCTAGCCACTGGCTCCATCCCTCTCCCTGGGAACTGTCTGAGGTTGAACCAGACTGTTCGCAAACTTGGTGTCATATTTGATACTGAAATGAGCTTCCGACCACATATCCGCTTCATCACCAAGACTGCCTACTTCCACCTGCGTAACATCGCCTGTCTCCACCCTTGCCTCAGCTCATCTGCTGCTGGAACCCTCATCCATGCCTTTGTTACCTCTAGACTTGACTATTACAATCCTCTCCTGGCCAGCCTCCCACATTGCACCCTCCATAAACTTGAGCTAATCCAAAACTCTGCTACCTGTATTCTACCTCGCGCCATGTCCCCTTCACCCATCAGCCCTGTGCTCACTGACCTACATTGGCTCTCGGTCCGGCAATGCCTCAATTTAAAAATTCTCATCCTTGTTTTCAAATCCCTCCATGGCCTCGCCCCTCCCTATCTCTGTAATCTCCTCCAGCCCCACAACCCCCCCGAGATATCTGTACTCCTCTAATTCTGGCCTCTTATGCTTCCCTGATTTTAATGGCTCCACCATTGGTGGCCATGCCTTCAGCTGCCTAGGACCTAAGCTCTGGAATTCCCTCCCTAAGCCTCTCGACCTCTCTCCTTAAAACCTACCTCTTTGCCCAATCCTTTGGTCATCTATCATAATATCTCCTTAAGTGGCTCAGTGTCAGATTTTGTTTGATAACGCTCCTGTGAAGTGCCTTGAGACATTTTACCACATTAAGGGGGCTATATAAATGCAAGTTGTTGTTGTTGTCTAGAAATTCAAATCCTTGGAAAATCTCCCATGTCTGAATTTGAGCAGATGAAGCTCACACATTTTATCATACGCAGCATGGGGCTATGTAATAGAAGAACAGGGGCTTGTGTTCCCAATTACACTTACTTGAAGTTTTTAATTGCAATAGTGCCATCGGAGAAGTATCAGGAGGATACAAGGCTCTTCACAAAAGAGAAAAAATCAATGGGTGAATCACCCTTGGTTGCTCTTGCACACCTCCTACTGGTTGATTACAGTACAACACTGACAGAAATGTGAAGAGGCTTCAAGGGGATCTCGACAGGTTCAGTGAGTGAGCAAGAACATGGCAGATGGAATATAATGTGGATAAATGTGAAGTTATCCACTTTGGTAGAAAAAACAGAAAGGCAGAGTATTTCCTAAATGGTGAAAGATTGGGGAATGCAGATGCTCAAAGGGACCTGGGTGTCCTTGTACATGAGTCACTGAAAGTGAATGTGCAGGTGCAGCAAGCCATTAGGAAGGCAAATGGTATGCTGGCCTTCATTACAAGAGGATTTGAGTACAGGAGTAAAGAAGTCTTACTCCAATTGTATAGGGCCTTGGTGAGACCACACCTGGAGTACTGTGTACAATCTTGGTCTCCTTAAGGAAGGATATACTTGCCATAGAGGGAGTGCAACAAAGATTGATTCCTGGGATGGCGGGACTGCCTTAAGAGAAGGGATTGAGTAAATTAGGCCTGTGTTCTCTTGAATTCAGAAGAATGAGAGGGGATCTCATTGAAGCATACAACATTATTGCAGGGTTTGATAGGGTGGATGCTGGGAGAATGTTTCCCTTGGCTGGGGAGTCTAGAACCAGGGGCCACAGCCTCAGGATAAAGGGTAGGCCATTCAGGACTGAGATGAGAAGAAATTTCTTCACACAGAGGGTGGTGAATCTTTGGAATTCTCTACCCCAGCGGGCTGTGGAGGCTCAGTCATTGGGTATATTCAAAACAGAAGTCAATAGATTTCTGACTAGTAAGGGCATCAAGGGATATGGCGATAGGGCCGGTGAATGGAGTTGAGGCAGAAGATCAGCCATGATCTCATTGAATGGCGGAACAGGCTCGAGGGGCTGAATGGCCTACTCCTGCTCCTATTTCTTATGTTCTTATGAAAGCAGACAGCAGGAGTGCTCAATTAATTTGCTTGAAAGTTCATATCCTAAAAATGTCAATGAACCTTGTGTCCTGGCGTCTCCATTTAAAATGAGTTGAAGTGTCACTGAGCAATACCAGCAAAACTGTGGTTTGTATGAAATACCTTTGTCTTCTACTTCAGTGAAGGCATCAGCCCCAACCGAGGAACTCTCTATAAACACACCCATTCTGAAAGGATTATCGCGTTTTCAGCTATAATGCAATTCAGGTACATTCTCTTTTTTGGTTATTTGAATAATGTAAAACTGAAGAAAGGTATTAACTTTTGCGATGTTTGAACTAATCTACTAATTAAATCCGTTAGCTTGCACTTGGGTTCATGATGCAACTGCTCACATTTTCCCCCACAGTCCGTCTTCCAATTTTGATATATTCTGTGACTCAATCCTTTATTAATTCATAAAGCAGCAACGAATATCAAATCTTCAAAGCCAAGCTATACTGATGTTTTACAAGCAACGGGAGATTGAAAGCCGTAAATAAAGTCGTTGGCCTAGAAATTGAGTTTGCGCTGCGCCAGGGCTTTAGCGCCGGAAGTTAGCGCCGGCGCTAAGTCCCTTTGCGTGCACCAAAAATTCAGTAGCGCCGCGCCCAAACGGCTGCCGGCGCTACTGAAGGGTTTTAGCGCCTGAAAACTGGCGCAACGCGCCGCATTGCGGCGCTATTCCGGCGCTGCGGCGCCCGCTGCGGTGCGGCAGGCTCGGGAAGTGCAGGCCTCCTCCTTCCGTTAAGGAGGAGCTGCCTGCACCCGGCCGCGGCCCGCGCAAATCTCGTCAAAAATGAGCCCGGCACCTCGGACAAGTGCCGGGCTTGCATCTGTTCCGGGGGGGGGGGAGAAGTCCGGGGAGGGAGCTGCGGGCAGGCGGCCGGCGGGAAAGCGGCCGGCCGCCGCGCCTCCTTAAAGCGCCGGCGCAGACTCCGGCAACACTCGTTTGCCGGAGTCTTAGTTGCGGCTGCCACTGGCGAGGCGGCCGCAACTGAATTTCGGCTTGGGGCCAGGTTACCACGGCAACCGGGACGCTGCGCACACCGATGACGTCATCGGTGCCGGCGCAGCGCTACCGGTCTACCGCCGCGGAAGGGCCCCAGGCAATTTAGGAACCGGCGCCAATTGCAGCGCTAGGCCCTCTAGCGCCGCAAAATCGGTGCTAAGGGCACTGAATTTCTAGGCCGTTGTGTTTTAATGAGACACTAGTTCGTTCAAAATTCCAACTAACATGAAATGTAAAAGGAGCAAGAGTGCTCATTCCTAATTTCTCTTGGCTGCTTGATTGTTTTCATAGAAACATAGAAACATAGCAGATAGGAGCAGGAGTAGGCCATTCGGCCCCTCGAGCCGCTCCGCCATTTAATGAGATCATGGCTGATCATCCAAATTCAGTACCCTGTCCCTGCTTTCTCCCCATATCCCTTGATCCCTTTAGCCTTAAGACATATATCTAACTCCTTCTTGAATATATTTAATGAATTGGCCTCAACTGCCTGTGTGGCAGAGAATTCCACAGGTTCACCACTCTCTGGGTGAAGAAATTCCTCCTCATCTCTGTCCTAAATGGCCTACCCCTTATCCTTATACTGTGACCCCTGGTTCTGGACTCCCCCGCCATCGGGAACATCCTTCCTGCATCTAGTCTGTCTAGTCCTGTTAGAATTTTACAAGTTTCACTCAGGTGGGTGTAAAAGATCCCTTGGCACTATTTGAAGATTAGCAACTGAGTTCTTCTCGGTGTCCTGACCAATATTTGCCCCTCAACCAACACCCCTGAAACAGATTATCCGGTCATTATCACATTGCTGTTTGTGGGGCCTTGCTGTGCACAAATTGGCTGCTGCGTTTCCTACATTACGACAGTGACTACGCTTCTAAAAGTACTTTAGTGGCTGTAAAGTGCTTTGGGACGTCCTCGGGAAAAGCGCTATAAAAAGGCAAGAGCTTCATTTTTCTTTCTATAGATGCTTATCATACTGTAAACAGACATCCCATCCACAGTCGGTTGCAGTGTATAACCTAGATAATGGCTGTCTGGTTGGCTAGGTTCAGGTCTAGATTGGTTTTGAGCAGTCATAGAGGAAATTGCCCAGTCAATCACTTGGACCAGAAATGGGTATGAGAAACCTCGGGAAAAGAGGAAAAAGAAGATTTCCCATTGTTTAATCACAATAGCATATCATGTTATGAAGTGGGAGAGAAGCATCGGCTGCAATTAAAGCTTACAGCCGGCAGGATCGAAGTTATACTGTAGGCTGACCGTTGCTGTGAGTGAGCATTCCTGCCCCTGAGAGCATTTTGTATATGTTGCTAGATGCATGCACAAAGCACCACTCTGCTTTATTGACTGTTATGAGAATGCAGGTGGGAGAAACGAAAATCACACTTTTTACATTAAAACAAACTCTGCTTCAATCACCTCACCTCCTCCCCTCTCTCTGAGCACTTATCAAACACCCACTTGATGCTGCATTGTAGAGAGACTGTGCATTTTCAAGCCCCAGTGCCGTTAGCTGGTCTCTCCAACGGGCTCCCACGTCACTGCCCTCCAGAGTCAGATCAGGCCCTGACTCTAAATTTATACTGTCAGTTGAGTATCGCTGCAAGATATAAACTACTTCAAAGCAATGCAGAAACTGCTAGTATAACTCCACTCTGAGCGTGAACACTGGTACTAAATAATGTAATGCAATACATGAAAAGACTTGCATTTATAAAGTGTTTGCTAGTGCTGTTGGGGAGGGTTTAAACTAATTTGGCAGGGGTATGGGCACCAGGATGTACCATTCGAAGGCAGAAACAAAGCGCACAAAAGATTGGGAGAGACAGATAGCACTAGAGTAATAAACAGAGTAAGGTATTAGGTGGGGTCAGATTAAGAGAGAATACAAGAAGGTTTAAGGGAGGCTCCTTGGATGACAAGACAGATAGAGAAGGTGATGAAACAAAAAAAGAGGGTGTATGATGCATGTCAGATTAATTCTTCAAGTGAGAACCAGACCAAATACAATAAGTTGAGAGGGGAAGTGAAGAGGAAAATAAGACAGACAAAGAGAGAATATGAGAATAGAATGGCAGTTAAAAGGGAACCCAAAAATCTTTTACTGGCATGTAAATAGTAAGCAGATAGTTAGAGGCGGGGTGGGGCCAATTAGGAACAAAGAAGGTGATATATGCTTAGAGGCGCAGGGCAAGGCTAGAATACTTAGTGAGTACTTTGTATCGGTGTTTACTAAGGAAGAGAATGCTGACAAAATATCGGTAGTGTAGTGTATGTACCCGTCTACCTTTAAGAGAACTATTGTATGTAACCGTCCACCTTTAAGAGAACTACTTTAGGTGTTGCACTACTTTGTTGGCTTCTGTATACTGTAATACCGACGGTGACCACACCGGTATATAAGTGCTGTGTCAGGATTTATTGGGCAGATTCGCCCTGACCTTCGAATAGTAAAGTCCTGTTTTAAGTTACTCTGGTAGTCTGTGTATTAATTAACTAAACAACCCACAGACTTTACAGTGGCAACGAGTCCGATCGTACCCTGCGGCAACAATACTTCCGAAGCAGTTAACAAGCGTCGAGAAGAGGCAACCGCCCTCGTCATTCTGCTGAGAGAAAACTCAAGTCTGCAGAGCTGGAAAGGAGGAAGAATTCAGAGACAAAGACTTCCATCAGCAACAGGCACTGACTGTCCCTTCTGCCACGGTGAGGAGTGAGCCGATCAGCATGAGAAGCAAGCCGGCCCGGTGACTGTGAGTATGGGAAAAGTAAAAAGAATAACCGGAGGATAAGGGCGGTGCACTCGACCACGGTCGAGGGGGAAAGGAGCCGGACAGAAGTCGGGCCCAGAGGCGCTGAGACTGGGGCAGCGTGGAGCAAGGAAGCCACGGTACAGACAGGCTGGGGACGCAATGGCGTCGTGAGATAGCTAGACCGCGACCGGCGAAAAAGGCCGGGCAGCGACCGAAGCCACGAAGCGCTGCGACCGGGAGCGTAGGCGCGGGAAGATATAAAAACTCAGCCGCAGCCGAGGAGGGAAGCACCGGACTGCGAGAGGGCTGGGAGGCGCGATTGGGAGCCGAGCGAGCGGGAGAGGCAGAGCCGACCAAGGGAGACTGAGCGAGAGCCAGTCCAGCGGCTGAAACTGTTCGCCGTCAACGGGGTGTACCCAGCGCCGGTAGAGCCGAGCGAGCGGGAGAGAGACAGAGCCCGAGCAAGGGGAACTGAGCGAGAGCCAGCCCAGCGGCTGAAACTGTTCGCCGTGAACGGGGTGTACCCAGCGCCGGTTGCCCTGCTGAGAAAAGGGAAAGCACTGAAGCCGACACGCAGGCTGTGAACCTGAAAGCCAGCGGCCGTCGCCCGTGGGGAAAGTGTACCCCTCCCGCCACGGGAAGAAACGCGGGAAGCCGCCATTAGGCGGAGAAGAAGACAGAAGCGGGGAACCGCCATTGAAGTGGGCGGGGAGAGAAGATAAGCGCGGGAAACCGCCATTTTCGCGGGAACCGCCATCTTGAAAAAAAAAAGAAAATTTAAAGAAATAATCCGTGATGTTATCAGGAAGAGAGGAAGATGCCTAAGCGTGGTAACATCAACGATTTTAATTCCGAGGTAGAAGACTGGGCCACGTATGTGGAATGCATTGAGATCTATGGTAAGGCCAATAAAATAGAAGAAGATGACAAAGCTATAACCTTGCTAAACTCGATGGGCGCGAAGACATGCGGGCTCTTGAAGCATCTACTAGCACCAGCTAAACCGGCGGATCAGACTTTCGATGATATTGTTGCTGTCCTGAAGGATCATTTTAACCCCGCACCACTGATGTTAGTGGAACGATCCAAATTTTACGCGAGAACGCAACGGAAAGAGGAAAGCAACGCGGAGTACCTGATTGAACTGCGTAGGCTAGCGAAACACTGTCAGTTTAGGGAAAATCTGGCAGAGGCACTCAGAGACAAATTCGTGTGTGGAATGTCAAAGGAAGAAACACAAAAACGACTGCTAGAAGAGAACGATCTTACACTTGATAAGGCTGTCCTTATTGCTGCATCGAACGAAGCCGCAGCGAAAGGAATGGCAGAAATGCAGCTAAAGGCAGCGGCACTCAGTGTGCAGCAAATTACTTCGGGTACAACGAAATGCTATCGTTGTGGGAAGACAACACACGACCAGAACCAATGCTGGTTTAAAAACCAGGAATGTAGGAAATGTGGCAAGCTCGGTCACATAGCTAAGGTATGCCGGTCAGGAAAGAAGACCAACAATAATGAGTCACCACAAAAGAGGTACAGAAAGGTACATGAGGTGACTAGGAAGAGTCCAGAAGAACAGAATTCGGACTCACACTCCAACTGCAAGGAACTGGATAGTCTGAGAATTCACAATGTGAGTAATGAAGCTGACCGACAGGCTATCTGGATCACACTACAGATTGCAAAAGTCCAAGTGAAAATGGAAGTGGACACCGGATCGGCGTTGACGGTCATGAATAAGCATGATTATAAAAAGTTATTCAAGCATATTCCCCTACGGGATACGGAACTAGTATTGCAGACATACACAGGGCACAAAGTATACCCCATCGGAAAGATAGAAGTCAAGGTGAGATACAAGGACAAAGATCACCAAAGGATGGACCTGTATGTGTTGCCTGAGGGAGGTCCACCACTTCTGGAACGGGAGTGGATCAGGAAAATAAAGATAGACTGGCATTCACTAAACACCATGACGGTAGATTCCGGAAAGGAAGATGTCAAACCTGAACGGTTGTCCAGAATATTGGACGAAGCTAAAGAGGTATTCCAGCAAGGACTGGGAACACTGCGAGGAATTAAAGCAAAGGTTAAGATTGCAGAACATGCAAGCCCAAAATTTTTCAAAGCCAGATCGGTACCTTACGCGATACGACCTGCTGTGGAGGCAGAACTGGAAGAACTTGAACGATCAGGGGTACTGTCAAAAGTGGACTGGAGTGAGTGGGCCACGCCCATTGTTCCCGTCATGAAGTCTTCACCAAGTAACAAGCCAGGGGGACCGGGGAAGGTCCGCATCTGCGGAGACTTCAAGATCACAGTGAATCCGGTGCTTCACACGGTACAATACCCGCTTCCGCGGATTGAAGATATCTTTGCTTCGTTGGCTGGAGGGAAACACTTCACCAAGATAGACCTGGCACAGGCATACTTACAAATGGAAGTCGAGGAAGAGTCGCGTCAGTACCTCACCATCAACACACACAGAGGCTTGTATCGTTATAATAGGCTGGTTTTTGGGGTAGCTTCGGCTCCAGCAATTTGGCAGAGGGCCATGGAGCAGGTATTACAAGGAATTCCAAGCATGCAGTGTTACTTAGACGATATCCTGATTACGGGAGAAGACGAGGAAGAACACCTCACAAATTTGAAACTGGTGCTCACTAGGTTGAAGGAATATGGCCTTCGAGTTAATCGCAAGAAATGTGAGTTCTTCCAAAAACGGATCTCGTACTGCGGTCATGTCATTGACCGAGAGGGGCTGCACAAGTCACCTGACAAGATAGAAGCTGTCGTGAAGGCCCCCGCTCCGGAAAATGTATCGCAGTTAAGATCATTCTTGGGGTTGATTAATTATTATCACAAGTTTCTGCCGAATCTATCCATGGTGCTGCATCCGCTGAATGCTCTGTTGCGGAAAGAAGTACCATGGAAGTGGAGTGAGGAATGTAAAAAGGCCTTTCGCAGAAGCAAGGCGTTGATTACCTCTGAAGAAGTGTTGGCTCATTTCAACCCAACGTTACCTCTTCGTCTAGCTTGTGATGCTTCCCCCTATGGAATTGGAGCAGTACTTTCGCACAAGTTACCAAATGGCTCGGAAAGGCCAGTGGCATTCGCGTCCCGATCATTGACCTCCGCGGAGCGAAATTATGCTCAAATAGATAGGGAGGCCCTCAGCCTTGTGTGGGGCGTAAAGAAATTCAATCATTACCTGCAGGGCAAGAAGTTCACATTACTTACAGACCACCAGCCGTTGGTGTCCATATTCAACCCTAACAAGGCCGTTTCCACCATGACAGCGCAAAGGTTACAGAGGTGGTCCGTGTTACTTGGGGCACACCAATATGACATCGAATACAAAAGGTCCAAACAGCATGGAAATGCTGATGGGTTATCGCGTTTGCCATTGCCGATAGTAGAAGAAGCGACTACAGTGGACCCGGTAGAGATGTTCCACTCATCCATAGTGGAATGTCTACCAGTAACAAATTCGATGATCGAAAACGAAACAAGAAATGACCCGACTCTCTCACGAGTCTATGATTTAACGGTGGAGGGATGGCCAGCACAGGGCGAACCAACGCTGCCAGCATTTTCGCAGAGAAAAGAACAGCTGTCAGTGTGTCGAGGAACCCTGATGTGTGGATCTAGAGTGGTGATTCCACCCAAACTTCAACAGAAGGTGTTAAAGGAGCTGCACGAGGGACATCTGGGTGGAGTGAAAATGAAGAACCTAGCAAGAGCGTTCGTGTGGTGGCCAGGCATTGATGGGGACATCGAAGAAATCACTAAGAGCTGTCTAGGATGCCAGAAGGTCCAAAACGCGCCACCACAGGCTCCTCTGCATCCATGGGAGTGGCCCTCATCTCCTTGGCAAAGGGTACACATCGACTTTGCTGGTCCATTTATGGACTCAATGTTTCTAATAGCGGTGGATGCACACTCCAAGTGGCCGGAGGTAATAAAGATGTCCACCACCACCACGGAAAAAACCATCACAGTGTTAAGGACCATGTTTGCTAGGAATGGGCTGCCGGAACAGATCTGTTCTGATAATGGACCGCAATTTGTGTCTGAAGAATTCAAGAAATTCTTAAAGAGCAATGGGGTTAAGCACTACACGTCAGCCCCATACCATCCCGCCTCCAATGGATTGGCTGAAAGGTTTGTCCAGACCTTCAAGAAGGCCATAAAGGCCATGGGTAATGAAGCCATTAACTTACAACATAAGGTGGATAGCTTCTTGTTGGCGTACAGGAATGCAACACATGCGGTCACAAATCAAACTCCCGCCATGATGTTTTTTAATAGACGACTAAGATGCCGGCTGGATTTGCTTAAGCCAAACGTCAGAAGGGACGTAGAGAACCGGCAATTCCAGGGCATGAATGAAAGGCCAACTAGATCTTTTCAGATAGGTCAACAAGTTTTGGCCCGGGACTACCGTACCGAGAAATGGCAGCCTGGAACTATTGGAAAAAGGCTAGGGCCGTTGATGTATACGGTGGACATTGGGGACAGTATAATAAGGTGCCATGTTGACCAGATCATAGGGTCAGCCACAAATGGCCAATCTACTCCACCACCTTACACGGTTAATGTTGAGACAGAGATACCCAGAACACCTACCTCCGATCTGGTAATACTGGAATCAGATGAACCTGACACTGTCCTTCAAGCCGAATCGACCTTGCCAGAAGCACCTGCTACCCCGCCGGGAGTTACGACACCACCGAGGCGTTATCCGGACAGAGTCCGGAAACCTCCAGAGAGACTGAATCTGTGAACTGTCTTGCATAAAGTTGTATATATGTTATAATGTATGTTTAATGGGGAATCAGTATGTTGTAAGCTAAAAAGGGAGGATTGTAGTGTATGTACCCGTCTACCTTTAAGAGAACTATTGTATGTAACCGTCCACCTTTAAGAGAACTACTTTAGGTGTTGCACTACTTTGTTGGCTTCTGTATACTGTAATACCGACGGTGACCACACCGGTATATAAGTGCTGTGTCAGGATTTATTGGGCAGATTCGCCCTGACCTTCGAATAGTAAAGTCCTGTTTTAAGTTACTCTTGGAGTCTGTGTATTAATTAACTAAACAACCCACAGACTTTACAGGTAGAAGCGGAGATGGTAGAAGTAATGGATGGGGTGAAAATTGATAGGCAGGATGTACTGGAAAGGCTGGATATGCTTAGAGTGGATAAGTCTCTTACATCCCAGGTTGCTAAGGGAAATGGGGGTGGAGATAGCAGAAGGGCTTGCCATAATCTTCCAATCTTTCCTAGATGTGGGGGAGGTGCCAGAGGATGGGGAAGTGGCAAATGTGACACCCTTGTTCAAGAAAGGGTGTAAGGACAATCCTAGTAACTACAGGCTGGTCAGTTTAACATCAGTGGCGGGTAAGGTTTTAGAAACAATAATCAGGGAAAAATTTTACAGGCACTTGGAGAGGTTTAAGTTAATTAAGGAGAGCCAGCATGGATTTGTAAAAGGCAGATCGTGTTTGAATAATCAAATTGAATTTTTTGATGCAGTAACAGAGAAGGTTGATGAAACATAGAAACATAGAAGATAGGAGCAGGAGTAGGCCATTCGGCCCCTCGAGCCTGCTCCGCCATTCAATGTGATCATGGCTGATCATCCAAATTCAGTACCCGGTCCCTGCTTTCTCCCCATACCCCTTGATCCCTTTAGCCTTAAGAAATATATCCAACTCCTTCTTGAATATATTTAATGAATTGGCCTCTACTGCCTTCTGTGGTAGAGAATTCTACATGTTCACCACTCTCTGGCTGAAGAAATTCCTCCTCATTTCTGTCCTAAATGGCATACCCTTTATCCTTAGACTGTGACCCCTGGTTCTGGACTCCCCGACCATCGGGAACATCCTTCCTGCATCTAGTCTGTCCAGTCCTGTCAGAATTTTATAAGTTTCAATGAGATCCCCTCTCATTCTTCTAAACTCCAGCGAGTACAAGCCCAATCGACCCAATCTCTCCTCATACGTCATACCTGCCATCCCAGGTATCAGCCTGGTGAATCTTCGCTGAACTCCTTCCATGGCAAGAACATCCTTCCTCAGATAAGGCAACCAAAACTGCACACAATACTCAAGATGTGGTCTCACCAAGGCCCTGTACAACTGCAGCAAGACATCCTTGTTCCTGTACTCAAAGCCTCTCGCTACGAAGGCCAACATACCATTTGCCTTCTTAACCGCCTGCTGCACCTGCATGCTTACCTTCAGCGACTGGTGCACAAGGACACCCAGGTCTCATTGCACTTCCCTTTTGCCCAATCTATTGCCATTCAGATAATAATCTGCCTTCCTGTTTTTGCCACCAAAGTGGATAACCTCACATTTATCCATGTTATATTGCATCTGCCATGCTTCTGCCCAATCACCCAACCTGTCCAAATCATCCTGAAGTTTCTCGGCATCCTCCTCACAGCACAAGGGAATGCAGTGGATGTTGTCTATATGGATTTTAAGAAAGCGTTTGACAAAGTACCAGATAAAAGGCTGGTTAAAATTGAGGCTCATGGAATAGGAGGGTCAGTGTCAGCTTGGATAAGAAATTGACTTAAGGACAGAAAACTGTGAATCGTGGTAAATGGTTGTTTTTCAGACTGGAGGTTGGTCGACAGTGGTGTTCCTCAAGGGCCAGTGCTAGGACCACTGCTTTTTTTGATATATATAAATGACTTGCATATTGGAATACAGAGTAAAATTTCAAAATTTGCCGATGATACTAAACTTGGAGGTGTGGCAAACAGTGAGGAGGATACCAATCGATTGCAACAGGACATAGATAGGCTAGCAGAATGGGCAGACAAGTGGCAGATGGAATTTAATACAGAGAAGTGTGAGGTGATGCATTTTGGCAGAAGGGCTAGGGGGAGGCAATATAGACTTAATGGCACAGTTTTAAACAGTGTGCAGGGACAGGGGGACCTGGGGGTTCATGTGCATAGATCTTTGAAGGTGTCAGGACATATTGAGAAAGTATATATGGGCATATAAAGCATATGGGATCTTGGGCTTCATAAATAGAGGTATTGAGTACAAAAGCAGGGAAGTTATGCTGAACCTTTATAAAGCTCTGGTTAGGCCCCAACTGGAGTATTGCATCCAGTTCTGGTCACCACACTTTAGGGAGGATGATTCATGTGTGGGAAACAGACAGACGGGCGCAACACAGCAAGCTGGTGACAGAAAAGTTTCCAATCTCTCTCTTTGACATTGCGTAAGTCACTGATAATGATTGTGAAGCTGTAACAGATGCACTTATGAGCATCTGCAAAAAGCTATGTGCATGTAGCCTTTGCATCACATCTCTGATTCTTTCCTTTTCTCCCCCACAGGACCATCACAAGCATCCATCCCCCCTAGCTGGAAGAAGAGGCTGAGCAGCCAGACTCCTCAGAGGAAGCTGCAACCTCTGAGGGCGCAGCGTTATCAGAATTCAGCGCACCCAGCACTAGCGCAGACACTCACACCTCGGTGGGACCTTCGGGACATAGAGTAGTGTTGTCACCTGGTGTATCACAGCTCACAAGTGAGCATCAGCAGATAGTGGAGACAGGGACAGTGGAGAGTCCTAGTTGGAGGGCGCAGGACTCTGCCAGCTCGGCTCAGCAGCATGTCGACCCTCTGCCTCTGGGTCCATCCATAAGATCAGAGGTGATGGAACTCCAGGCACAGATGCAGGAGTCTCTGGCAGGTTTTGTCTCTAGGGTCACTGCAAGTGTGGAGCGAATGGAGGAGTCCATAGCACACATGAGCAGAGCCTTTGTGGAGTCATTGGCGCATGAACGCATCAACACGGAAAGGATGGCTACCTCCATGGAAACGATTGCTACCTCCATGGTAAGGCTGGCTACCGTACAGGAGTGGATGGCTATGGTAGATGAGAGGAGGGCTACGGCCATGGAGGAGCTTAGTCGCCAGGGTATGGGAAACATGGTCATTGTTCAGAATAGAATGACATCTCTTGAGGAGCGATAGGCATCTATTGAACAGAGAAACCAGACCTTCATGGAAGTCCTTCTGAGTAGGACTGCCATTGCAGCTACGGGTCCCCATGGCCCCCCTGATGTGCAGCAAGGTGCTCTCCAACCACTTGCAGACGTGGTGGGGGACCTGACCCATGAGAGGGAGGTTGGTGGCAGACCTCAAGGAAGTGGGGGTTCCTCTCCAAGCACTCACACTTCCATGCCACTGCAGAGCCCTCGGTCAGAGCCCCACCGGAGTCCACACCCAAGTGAGATAGACGTCTCAACCCCTGCACAGCCGCAGGAGCAGCAGACTCTTGACGTATCCTCACAGGCTCGCAACCCCAGAGGACGCCCGCCAAAGGTGTCAAGACAGGAGCAGCAGGAAAGTGAGCAAGGGGCCTCCACATTGGCTGAAGCCACAGGGGAAGCACTATGTAGGAGCACGCGTAAGAGGAAGATGAAGCACAAGTAGTCACAAGGGTGAAATTTGATGTATTGTTAGAAAAAGCCATCAGATTAATAATGTTAATAAAAAATCTGATGGCTACTGCTGTAGTTGTGGCGTGTGTCACTTCGCGAATGGGACTTTCACGTTGAAGGCTTAGGATTACTTGCAATTGTCAGTATGCTGGTCAAATAGCTAGGAATCCGCAGGGTCTTGGCTATTGTCAATGCTCAGGTAAGAAGCTGGGAGGCAAAAGTGTTTGATTGACTAGGCTTAGCAAATCTGGCCAGGATGAGTGCTTTCCTTGCATCCCGGGCAGCAATGTTCTCACGTAATGCTGCCGCTGGTTGATGGGCCTCTGCAGGATGTTTGTTTTTGCCCTCCTCCTCCTCCTCCTCCTCTTCCTCCTCCTCCTCAACTGAGGAGGATATGTGAGGAGCCACTTGGTCCTCAGGAATCTGCAAGCCACAACGCTGTGCCATGTTGTGAATTGCACAGCAAACCACGACGTTTCTGGAGACCCTGGCTGCTGAGTACTGCAGGGCTCTACCTGATCTATCCAGGCATCTGAAGTGCATCTTCAGCAAACCGATGGTTTGTTCGATAATGGATCTGGTGGAAATGTGGCTGGAGTTGTAGCGTTCCTCAGCTTTGTTGCCTGGCCTCCTCAACGGCGTCATCAGCCACATCCTCAGGGGTAAGCCCTTGTCTCCAAGTAGCCATCCATTAAGTTGGTCTGGCGGACTGAATAGCGGAGGCACACTAGACTGGTGCAGTATGAAGGAGTCATGGCAACTGCCAGGGTACAAGGCACAAACATGCAAAATCTCCTTCTTGTGGTCACACACCAGCTGAATGTTAAGGGAGTGGAAGCCCTTGCGGTTGACAAAAGTACCTGGATTACGATGGGGTGCCCTAAGGGCCACATGTGCACAGTCAACGATGCCCTGCACCCTTGGAAAGACTGCCAGATGAACTAATCCAACCGCTCGCGCCGTGACACTTGCTCGATCCCTGGTGAAATGGATGTGATTGTGAGCGAGGGCACAGAGGGCATTGGTTACCTGCGTGATGCAAGTGTGCGCAGCCGCCTGGGAGATGCCGCTGATGTCTGCTGCTGATCCCTGGCATGAGCCTGAGGCAAAAAAGTTGAGTGCAGTGGTGACTTTGACGGCCACTGGTAATGCTTGGCCACCTGGTCCTCTAGGCAGCAGGTCTTGCTGTACCATTGCACAGATGTCAGTCACTACCTCTCGCGAAGGTCGGAGCCGCCTTTGGCACTGCTGCTCAGACATGTTGAGATAGGTGACCCTGCGTCTGTAGACCCTGTTTGGGGGGTATCTCCTGCGCCAACGGGCTTCCAGGCGCTGGCCCCTTCTGGCCTGTGCAGCCTCAGGTGGGTGAGCAGCAGCCTGGCGCTCCTGCTGCTGTTGCTGGTGCTGCTGTTGTTCCTGGTTCTGCTGCTGACATGGCTGGTGCTCGAGCTCCTCTAATGCCCAGATGGGAAGGAAATAAATGGCTCCCATACTTCTGGTATATGCCTCCGTTGAGGAAGCGCTGAGTGAAGGTGGTGAGGGGGGTTTCCCAGGAGGCCACACTGGAGATGGGTGTGAGGCTCCAACCTTCCACAGGTGTGGTTAAGCCTTTTAAAAGTTGCCCCAGGCCTGAGACCACTAAGTCCTGCCACCTGCAAATGATGGCTGATCAAATCTCCTCTTTAATGGTTGACCTGCAGTTGACAGTCAGCAATCCAATAGTGCTCCCGCCAGGTTTCACATTCGTGATTCCCACCAGGCGTATTTTACGTGGGAAAAGGTTAAAGTTGCAAGGGCCTGTTAAAATAGGATTATAGAGGCAATGTAGTGGGAATTAAGGGCCTTAAAGACCAGTCCCACCTGTTGGATGCGGGACGGAGTCGGGACCATCAGACACACCTGATTTAAAATTGCTCGGAGGCGCGAACCCGGCGGGCGGTGGGGGGGGGGGTCCCCCCGCATGCCCGACTCCACGGCTCAATGAAAATCGAGCCCTATGACTTTATGAGAGGTTTACAATGCATCTGTGTAAAGTGTAATAAATAAGGTTGGTGAGCTGCAGGTGCAAATAGCCACATGGGAATATGATGTTGTGGCGATGACAGAGACCTGGCTCAAAAAAGGGCAGGATTGGGTATTACATACTCCTGTATATAAGGTGTTCAGGAAAGATAGGGAAGGAAAGAAAGGAGGTAGGGTGGCAGTATTGATTAAGGAGAATATTACAGTGCTGGAGAGAGAGGATGTCCTGGAGGGGTCAAGGATAGAATCAATTTGTTTTTGGATAAGAAATAATAGATGTGCCATTAAACTACTAGGTGTATTCTATAGGCCGCCAAATAGTGGGAAGGATATAGAGGGGCAAATTTGCAGGGATATTACAGAGAGGTGCAAGAACTACAGCGTAGTGATAATGGGGGACTTCAACTATCCTAATATAGACTGGGATAGTAATAGTGTAAAGGGCAGAGAGGGAGAAGAATTTCTGAAGTATGTTCAGGAGAACTTTCTTCATCAGTCCTTTTCTGGCCCAATAAGGAAGGAGGCATTGCTGGATCTGGTTCTGGGGAATGAGGTGGGTCAAGTGTCAGTAGAGGAACATTTAGGGAACAGCGATCATCGTATCATAAGGTTTAGATTAGCTATGAAAAAGAACAGGGAGCAATGTAGAGTAAAAATACTTAATTGGAGAAAGACCAGTTTCAGTGTGTTGAGAACAGATCTGGCCTGGGTAAATTGGAATCAAAGAATGGCAGGCAAAACTGTAATAGGACAATGGGCTTCCTTTAAAGAGGAGATGGTTTGGGTATAGTCGTGGTACATTCCCACAAGCGGAAAAGGTAAAGCAACCAAAGTCAGTGCTCCCTGAATGACAAAAGAGTTAAAGAGTAAGATAAAGCAGAAAAAGAGTGCATATGACAGATGTCAGGATGAGAATACAAGTGAGAATACAGGCTGAATATAGAAAGTTCAGAGGGGAAGTGAAAAAGAAAATAAGAGGGGCAAAGAGAGATTAAGAGAATAGATTGACAGTTAACATAAAAGAGAATTCAGAAGTCTTTTATAGGCATATAAATAGTAAACAGATAGTAAGAGAAGAGGTGGGGCCGACTCGGGACCAAAAAGGAGACCTACACATTGAGACAAGGGGCATGGCTAAAATACTAAATGAGTACTTTGCATCTGTCTTCACCAAGGAAGAAGATGCTGCCAAAGTCATAGTGAAAGAGAAGGTAGTGGAGGTACTGGATGGGATAAAAATTGATAATGAGGTGGTACTAGAAAGGTTGGCTGTACTTAAAGTAGGTAAGTCACCAGGACCAGATGAGATGCATCCTAGGATGCTGAGGGAAGTTAAGGTGGAAATCGCGGAGGTACTGGCCATAACCTTCCAATCCTCCTTAGATACGGGGGGTGGTGCCAGAGGACTGGAGAATTGCAAATGTTATACCCTTGTTCAAAAAAGGGTGTAAGGATAAACCCAGCAACTACCTCAGTTTAACCTCGGTGGTGGGGAAGCTTTTAGAAATGATTATCCAGGACAAAATTAACAATCACTTGGGCAAGTGTGGATTAATTAAGGAAAGACAGCACTGATTTGTTAAAGGCAAATCGTGTTTAACTAACTTGATCGAGTTTTTTGATGAGGTAACAGAGAGGGTTGATGAGGGCAATGCGGTTGACGTGGTGTACATGGACTTCCAAAAGGCGTTTGATAAAATGCCACATAATAGGCTTGCCAGCAAAGTTGAAGCCCATGGAATAAAAGGGACAGTGGCAGCATGGATACGAAACTGGCTAAGTGATAGGAAACAGAGAGTAATGGTGAACGGTTATTTTTCGGACTAGAGGAAGCTATACACTGGTGCTCCCCAGGGGTCGGTACTAGGACCACTGCTTTTCTTGATATATATTAATGACTTGGACTTGTGTGTACAGGGCACAATTTCAAAATTTGCAGATAACAGAAAACTTGGAAGTATAGTGAACAGTGAGAAGGATAGTGATAGACTTTAAGAAGACATAGACAGGCTGGTGAAATGGGCAGACAAGTGGCAGATGAAATTTAACGCAGAAAAGTGCAAAGTAATACATTTTAGTAAGAAGAAAGAGGAGAGGTAATATAAACTAAAGGGTACAATTCTAAAGCGGGTGCATGATCAGAGAGACGTGGGGATATAAGTACGCAAATCGTTGAAGGTGGCAGGGCAGGTTGAGAAAGCAGTTAAAATAGCATACGGGATCCTGGGCTTCATAAATAGAGGCTTAGTGTACAAGGAAGTTATGATGAACCTTTATAAAACACTGGTTCAGCCTCAACTGGAGTATTGGGGTCGATTTTCATTGACCCGTGGAGTCGGGTTTGGAGGCGTGCGGGGGGTTAAAGTCCCGAATTCAGGGATCCCGACACCATCCCGCCTCCATGTAAGTTTCAAAGGAGGCGGGTACCCGCCCCACACTGGGACCCGCCTAGCTGAGGCGGGAAGGGATTAGTGCCAATTAACTGCCTGTTAACAGATAGTTAACAATCAGTTTTTAGCCTAATCCCTATTTTAAAGCTTGAACTGTGGGATTCCCAATGGCTCCAAACCACGCCAAGTTAGAGGAATCGGGCCGTTGGGTTGAAGGGCTTGGAGGGGTCAAGATGTCGGTGTTCAGGTGAGTGATGGGTGCATGAGTGCAATGGTAAGTGTGTTTGGTGTGTCTAAAGTGTGTAAAGAAGTTTAAATTACCTGTACTTACCTTTACAGCCTTCCTTCCTCTAGGTTTCGGGAGTCCATCATCTAACCGGCACAGAAAGCAGAATGGCTGCGATCTGTCAAAAGTGACAGTCTGCAGCTTTCTGTGCCGGTGAGATTCCGAACTGAGTCTGTGTAGAAGGACTCTGGTTAGAAGTAAGACTGTCAGTGTTTGACAGCTTCAAACAGTTGTGAAACACTGATATTTCATCTGTCAAAACGTCTTGACAGATGAAATTTCAGTCTGTGACGTCACCTGTTGCCAGGTGGCCCTTAATTGGCCTGCTGAGCCCACTGGGCGGGCTCAACAAGGTCAATCAAATTAAAATCACGTGGATTGGCTGCATCTCGATGGAGGCGGAACTACAACCCTGAAAGTTGTATTCCCGCCTCCTTCCCGACTTCTGAATGAAAATCACCCCCATTGTGTCCAATTCTGGGCCCTGCATTTTAGAAAGAATGTGAAGGCCTTAGAGAGGGTGCAGAAAAGATTAATGAGAATGGTTCCAGGGATGAGGAACTTCAGTTACGCTGATAGACTAGAGAAGCTGGGGCTGTTTTCCTTGGAGCAGAGAAGGTTGAGAGGAGATTTGATAGAGCTGTTCAAAATCATGATGGGCCTAGACAGAGTAGATAGAGAGAAACTGTTCCCATTGGCGGAAGGGCCGAGAACCAGAGGACACAGATTTAAGGTGATTGGCAAAAGAACCAAAGGCGACATGAGGAAAAACGTTTTTACGCAGCAAGTGGTTAGAATCTGGAATGCACTGCCTGAAAAGAGTGCTGGAGGCAGACTCAGTTGTGGCTTTCAAAAGGGAATTGGATAAGTACCTGAAGGAAAAAAAATTGTAGGGCTACGGGGAAAGGGTGGGGGAGTGGGACTAGCTGAAGTGCTCTTGCAGAGAGACGGCAAAGGCTTGACAGGCTGAATGGCCTCCTTCTGTGCTGTAACCATTCTATGATTCTATGTTTAAGCATCAGGACATCCCAAAGCACCAATGGATTACTTAGTTTGATGTACAGTTGCTTTTGGGAAAGGGGTATACAGACTTCATCTGAATGGGGTTTCTGAGTATATTTGGAATCATATATAAATTAAAATTTTAATGTAATCTAAACATCAATCCTTATTTTGCATGGTTTCAAATTAGACCCAACTTGATCCAGTGTTGATCTTGGTCCACCCTTCGCCCATCCTCCACAGCATGGCAGTTTCCTTTCATTTCTGGTCGGCTTTGTAGTAAATGTTGGTAAAGCAAGAGGAATTGAAGGGCAGTCACTTATCTTCTCTTGCACTGCTGCTGGCTTCTTATACCCTGGTGGTCTGGAGCATGGCCAGTGTTTGATCAGTGCCACAGGGTCTATATCCAACCAAAGTCATGGAAGCATTACAGCGCTATTCAATCAGCTTCAGGCACCATATTTGCCCGCCACATGGTGCGTTATTTTTCCTGCTTCCCCTGAGTCCGGTGCCTCAGATCAGGATATGGCTGTTGCAGTGGTTCATCGTGTTTATGCCTAAACACAAAATAAAAGTCATGGGGGGAGAAATTGGGTATGTAGCGCCACCTATTAGCGCCTAAAGAGGGCAGTCAGTGGCTGTAGCGCCACTGGCCGCGCCTCCCGCGATATTCAGCGGGGGCGCTAATGGTGGCATTAGCCTGTTGCGCTGCGCCGCCACCGATGACGTCATCAGTGTGCGCAGCGCCCCATTAGCGCCCCGATTGCGATATTTGGTAGCGAACGCCGCTGTAGCGCCGTTCGCTACACGCGCCCGGTTCACGGGGCCTTGCTGTGCCGGCAGTGGCGCAAGTTAAGGTGGAGGTGCGGGGCAGCCGCCTTTTTCGGCGGCCGCCTGCCAGCACCTCCGTCCCCGGCCTCCTGGTCCCCCCACCGCGGCATTGCCGGCTGTTTCCCGAGAGCCCGGCACTTCTCCTCGGTGCCGGGCTCTTTTGCCGGCACTCGCGATCGGGGATCGCGCTGTTGCAGGCCCCTCCCCCTTAACAATGGGAGGAAGGCCTGCAGTACCGCAGCGTGCTGTGCCGCAGCGTGTGGCGCTGCGGCACGTTGCACTGCAATATTCAGTTTCAGCGCCCTAAGAGGGACGCGGAGCACCTCAAGCCTCGCCCCGTGTCCCTCTAGGGGCGCTGAAGCTGAATTTCTGACATTCGTTAATGCTCTGAACGCTGCGCAAAAATCAGCGCCCAGGTGAACTTGGTGCCACTTTGGCGCCTCAACCCAATTTCTAGGCCAAGGTTTTGCATAGATGCACAGCCCATAGACAGAGGTCCTGTTCGGCAGCACAAATGCCAGCCTTTAAGTGAGCCACACTGGTAATGCAGATTCAACTAATCACAGGATGTCAGCTCTCCTGTTTCTGCAAGTTGTGCCAACCATGCCAGCTGTTGCTCAATTATTCGTGGGTCAAACTCTTTTACAGTAATCCTTTGTACCTGGAAAATGTAAGTAATCAGCTGGCTATTTGGAGCTGGTCATGCTAAGGCACATTCTGAATGACACAATCGCCCATCAAGGACGCACCAGGGGCCAGAGCTCATTCAACCATGATAAGGCTATTTGTGTGATATTCCTCTCGTGTGTCTATCAAGTGGGGATTTCAGCCTGCCCTTAAGAAATGCATCAGAACTGTCAACAGGGCATTGAGAGATTCACACAGACAGGGATGGAGGTTTAATCTTATCTCTCCACTCAACACATACACAAATATCTACTTTCAAATCAATCAGGTTCAGTTGAAATAAACAGTCTTAGTGCGTGATTGACAAGGATCTAAGCCTCTTTTAGTCCCAGGTCTGGGAATTTTGTTCAACCTGTTTCTGATGCTCTCGGTAATCTCGGCTGTCTGCCTTACCCACATGCTGTTCAGTTTGCCCGTGCATGCTGTGCTTTCCTAATGCAGCCTCAACTCCAACGTGGCTTGTCTGTGGGTGGGTGATACGAGTCAGGCACACAGACACCAAGAAGAAATCTCGCTTCTACACAAAGTGTTATCGACGTGAAAATAGCGATCTGAAATAAACTTTTAATCAGTGTGAAATGGGTTCCAATTCAGAAAGTTTGGAATGGTTCTGAGCTTTGTGGCTATTCAAAATGCATGTTGTGGTATTTTCAAAACCCATCGTTGGTGCATTTTGAGCAAGGCGGTGATGATCAATATGTATGACATAGTCACCTACAGGGAAGCTGTACAACAAAAACAAATACTTCACAATATTTTCCTCTGGGCCTATACTTTACTGACAAATTAATCTTAGTAAACAGGAGAACAGGTCTGGTAGAAAGTGGTAACAGACTAATCACCCATTTCCACTGTGTTGCCTCTATTGCATAAATGTCTCGATGAAAAATAGCCTATAAATGTGTTTGTTAAAGAACAGGGTGAGAAATTCAGACATTCAGGGAGTTATCTACATGAAGGGCAATTTAAAAAAAAATTAACCTCCGCAGTAACAGAAATAAATAATACTGTAACACATTTGTCAGCGCAGATCAATGAATAAATGATCATGATGGGATACATCTGCTGGGCCTTGCTGCACTCCAACCTCGGGACCCTCAATATCTACCAGATGCTGACTTCCCATTGATTGTCCCATTCATTCTTTGTACGCAGATAAAAGCTTCTGCTGCAAGGAACCACACCGGTTTCTCTGCTGGTCTGGTGTTTAGCTATAAAAGCACACAAATAGGATGATTTCTGATAAGTGAATTGCTTCCAATGGTGTATTTTATTTGCCTCAATGTTATGTATGTTGCCATGTGCTTTCTCTGACTGTCACTTGTCATCCCTTCCTTGCTGACATCCTTTTAACATTTCTCCATCTGACTACAGTGTTTCTTGTGGTACTATTTCCACTTCTCAGTTCATCACCCTTATATATTCTTTATTCTTTATCTGCATAATAAGACAGGGTGATTTGGCAGTGGGAAATTCATTCAGTTCTCTTTGTGATTACTGTGGTTTCTTATTGATGACTTTCACAACTCAGACTTAAAGGGCAGGTTATGCTTGACTAATTTAATCAAATTTTTCAAGCAAATGGAATAGTGAATAGACTAAAAGCAATGCAGTAGATAACACACATTTGGTCTTTTAGAAAGACTTTGCTGAAGCGCAACAGAAGAGACTTACTGCAAAAATTAAGGGCCATGGTAATAAAAGTAAAATGGAGGCATAAATAAAAGGATGGCTGAAGAATGGAAAGCAGGGGTCATGAGTACGTGGATGTTTCGAAGATCGGCAAGATATAGCTGGTGGTGTGCTCAAAGATTTGTGTTGGGACCTCCTTTGTTCTTCGTACATGTAAATGATTTTGACATGGGTGTGGAGAGATTTGCAACAATTCCAAATCAGGGGCGTGGTAAACTGTGAGGAAGAATGTAGGAAAATACAAGTGGACATATAAAGATTAGGAGAATGGATGGATTGTAGATTTAGGTATGGCTGACTTCAAAGGGATGAGACAGAGACTGTCCATAGTAAACTGGGCAAATCTGTTAATAGGTAAAACGACAGAGGATCATTGGGAGATGTTCAAAAAATAATTTTCTGATACAGAACCGGTTTGTACCCCTGAGGAGCAAGAGCTCTACTTGCCCCCAAAAAAAGCCATGGATGACTAAAGAGGAAAGGGACAGTATAAAACTAAAATAAAAAGCATCCAAAAATGCACAGATCCTGGTGAATGGGAAAGATACAAAGAACAGCAAAGGGTCACAAAACATTTTGTACGAGCTACTAAAAGAGAGTATGAAAATAAACTTACAAAGAATATCAAAATCAACACAACTATTTTTTACAACTATGTTAGGAAAAAGAGGGTAGTCAGGAGCAATGTTGGCCCCTGAAAACTGATATCAGTGATATTGTCAATGATAATAAGGAAATGGTGGACATGTTGAATAATTACTTTGCGTCAGTATTTAGAGTAGAGGAAAGTGGATAGCATGCCAGAAATCCCAAGGAAACTAATATTGAATCAGGGACAGGGACTCAATAAAATTAAAGTAAGTAAAATAACAGTAATTAAAAAAATAATGGCACTAAAGAGTGACAAATCCCCAGGACCAGATGGTTTCTATTCCAGGGATTTAAAGGAAGTAGGTGAGCACATTACAGATGTCCTAACTTTAATCTTCCAAAGTTCTCTCGATTCAGGAACCGTTCTTTTAGATTGGAAAATTGTGCATGTCACTCTGCTGTTTAAGAATGATGAGAGAGGGAACCAGTGAATTAAAGACCAGTTAGCCTAACATCTGTTGTCGGGAAATTACTAGAGTCTATAATTAAAGATAGGGTGACTGAACAACTCACAAATTTTCAGCTGATCAGAGAGAGTCAGCATGGATTTGTGAAAGGTAGGTCATGTCTGACAAACCTGATTGAATTTTTTGAGGAGGTGACTAAAGTAGTGGAACTAGAGTGACGGCAGTTGAGCTGTAGGGCCCCGTGGAATTCCACTCCGGGGCCTGGCCCAGCTGCTGGCGCGCTGTGCTTGCGTGTCCCAGGGGCGTAGTTAGTGCGATGCGTCCCCTGGGATCACATGAGCCATGGGCAGCCAATCAGAGGAGGGAAAAGCCCATTCATAAGATTGACAGGAAGACCTGTCTAAACTTATGAATACTACGGGCCTCAAAATAGCATTAAACCATCAAATATTTTTTTTTTAAATCACACTTTTTCAATAAACTACAAATTACATTAAATAACTATTTTAAACAATAATTTAAATTTTTGAAAAGAATAATTTTATAAAAAAACGGGGCTAAAAATAAACTTACCTTGCTTTAAAGTATTTAAAAATAATAAACCTGTGGAAAAAATGTTTTAATTTTAATTAATTGACCACTTACCTTGTAAAAAGCAGGCCTTACGCCTGCTTTTTAAATGTGTAAATCCTACAGGCTTAACCTCGCGTGAAAACCTGCAAAAATAAACTAAGTTCAAAGCGCACGTGCAGCCTCCCCTGCGCGCGCGTTCGACCTCTGAACTCTTTCGTTCAGAGGATCGGAAGTTCCGGTTTCCCGCGCATGCGCAGTGCATTCGGCCTATGGGTGAGTACCCCGTGCGTACTCACCTGTGGAGAGCCGAATTTCTGGGCCAATATCTCCAAGTTTGCAGATGACACAAAGCTGGGTGGGCATGTGTGCTGTGAGGAGGATGCAGAGAGACTCCAGTATTTTTTGGACAGGTTGGGTGATTGGGCAGGTGCATGGCAGATGCAGTATAATGTGGATAAATGCGAGGTTATCCACTTTGGTGGCAAAAACAGGAAGACAGCTTATTATCTGAACGGCAATAGATTGGGAAAAGCAGAAGTGCAACGAGACCTGGGTGTCCTTGTGCACCAGTCGCTGAAGGTGAGCATGCAGGTGCAGCAGGCAGTTAAGAAGGCAAATGGTGTATTGGCCTTCGTAGCGAGAGGATTCGAGTACAGGAGCAAGGATGACTTGCTGCAGTTGTACAGGGCCTTGGTGAGACCACACCTTGAGAATTGTTTGCAGTTCTGGTCGCCTTATCTGAGAAAGGATGTTCTTGCCATGGAGGGAGTGCAGCGAAGGTTCACCAGACTGATACCTGGGATGGCAGGAATGACATATGAAAAGAAATTAAGTCGATTAGGCTTATACTGACTGGAGCTTAGAAGAATGAGAGGGGATCTCATTGAAACTTATAAAATTCTAACAGGACTAGACAGACTAGATGTAGGAAGGATGTTCCCGATGGTGGGGGAGTCCAGAAACAGGGGTCACAGTCTAAGGATAAGGGGTAAGCCATTTAGGACTGAGATGAGGAGGAATTTCTTCACCCAGAGAGTGGTGAACCTGTGGAATTCTCTACCACAGAAGGCAGTTGAGGCTAATTCATTAAATATATTCAAGAAGGAGTTAGATATATTTCTTAAGGCTAAAGGGATCAAGGAATATGGGGAGAAAGCAGGGACAGGGTACTGCATTTGGATGATCAGCCACGATCTCATTAAATGGCGGAACAGGCTCGAGGGGCCGAATGGCCTACTCCTGCTCCTATCTTCTATGAAAAAAAGGGAATGTCTGTGGCTATTATTTATGTGGACTTCCAGAAGGCATTTGATAAAGTCCCTCATAAGAGACTGTTAACTACGGTAGAAGCCCATGGAATTGAGGGCAATTTATTGACCTGGTTAGGAAATTGGCTGAGCGGCAGGAGACAGAGAGTAGGGATAATGGGTAGGTACTCAAATTGGCAGGATGTGATTAGTGGTGTCCCACATGGATCTGTGTTAGGGCCTCAAATATTCACAGCATTTATTAAAGACTTAGATGATGGGATAGAAAGCCACATATCCAAATTTGCTGATGACACAAAGATAGGCGACATTGTAGGCAGTGTGGATGAAAGCATAAAATTACAAAGGGATATCAATAGATTAAGTGAATGGGCATAATTTTGGCAAATGGGTTTCAACATAAGCAAATGTGAGGTCATCCACTTTGGATCTAAAACGATAGAACAGGGTACTTTCTAAATGGTGAAAAGCTAAAAATAGTGGATGTCCAAAGAGACTTGGGGGTCCAGGTACATAGATCATTAAAATATCATGGACAGGTACAGAAAATAATCAAAAAGGCTAATGGAATGCTGGCCTTTATATCGAGATGACTAGATTACAAGGGAGCAGAAGTTATGCTGCAGCTATACAAAACCCTGGTTAGACCACACCTGGAGTACTGTAAGCAGTTCTGGGCACCACACCTTAGGAAGGATACACAGGAAACTTTCTGGTATCCGGCACTGACGGGACCGAGCTGGTGCCGGTCGATCAACACTGCCGGAGAAACCAGCGCTAATGTTAAAACATACGGAGCTTCTGAGCTCTGTATCTAGCAACAAACCCTGTTGCTTAGCAACAGCTTCAAAGCAGTCGGCGCAGCTTGCAAGCATCTCTGTAGCTAAGCAACAGCTTCAGCTAGACGCTTGCAGAGCCAGGAATGGAGAAAAAAAGCAACGAAAAGTAAAAAAAGTTAGCTGGACCGACTCCTGAATTTTGCCGGTAGATAGAGCATTCCGGAGATTTAACCTCCATTTAAACGAAAGTTTCCTGTATTGGCCTTGGAGGGAGTGCAGCGTAGGTTTACCAGAATGATACCTGGGCTTCAAGGGTTACATTACGAAGAGAGATTACACAAATTAGGGTTGTATTCCCTAGTATTTAGAAGGTTAAGGGGTGATTTGATCGAAGTTTTCAAGCTAATAGGAGGAATTGATAGGGTAGATAGAGATAAATTATTTCCGCTGGTTGGGGATTCTAGGACTAGGGGGCATAGTCTAAAAATTAGAGTCAGACCTTTCAGGAGTGAAATTAAGAAACACTTTTACACACAAAGGGTGGTAGAAGTTTGGAACTCTCTTCCGCAAATGGCAATTGATGCTAGATCAAGTGTTAATTTTAAATCTGAGATTGATAGATTTTTGTTAACCAAAGGTATTAAGGGATATGGGCCAAAGGCAGGTATATGGAGTTAGGTCGCAGATCAGCCATGATCTCATTGAATGGCGGAACAGGCTCGAGGGGCTAAATGGCCTCCTCCTGTTCCTATGTTCCTAGATATGTTGGAAAGACAGTACAATGATGATGAATGTGGAGTCGTACATTTTGGGTGAAAATCAAAGAGAATGGAATTATAATGTGAACAGTAACATTTTCAATTGAGTAAAGGAAGAGAGTGAGCTAGGGATCCAATCACACAGCTGGGGTGCATGTGGTAAAATACATCCAAAATAGGCTTCTGGATTTTAAATATAGAGGAACGGAATACAAAAACAAGCAGTGATTTGATCGCAGCTGTTCTACTCTGTGCATTTTTGGGCACTTCATTATAGAAAGTATATTGATGTCATGGAGAAGATGCAATATTGATGTGCGATGGTAACATCAGAGCTGAGAGGATCTCGCTAGTATAACAGCCTTGAAAAGTATGCTGTCTTCACAAGAGCTGATAAGCGTAAGGGTGACACAACAGAAACAATTAAAGCTTCCCAATGACTGGTGAATCAGTAAAAAGGGGATCTAAACTGAGAGTTAGTAATAAAATAAGACATTTGTCACACAGAGGGTTACTGGAACATGGAATGAATTATCGCAATGGGTAATGAAGCTTAGTTAATCACCACATTTAAGGGGAAATTAAATAAACACTGGAAGCAGAAAAATATTAAAGGAAAAAGCAGAGAAAATGGATTTGAGTAGATGGCTCCAACCTGGAGCTAGCACTGATGTGGGATGACCATCTTCAGTACTGAAATTTCCATGATTCAGTGACCCGCTCATGTGTGCTTCATCTCCATTTCAATACCGCCTCACCATTACTTTTTTCAAGGTCTTATACTTCTTGCAGACCATAATGATGGTTCAGCTGGTCTGTGATATACTGACGTGTTCGTTGCATCTGATGCAAATTGACGATTTGCTCCAAGTTAGTTTCCCCTCCGGTGGGAACAAAATCTTCATGAAGTTTCTCTAACATGCTGTATCCAGGTCCGAGTCAGTGAAAGGCACTTTTCCTAACATTTTACTGAGGCTTTTCACTACAGATGTTCACATTCCACAGCTGGGTGAATGGAATAGCCTCACTTATACCAGTTAAATAGCTCATGAACTGCTTGGAATGTATGATAGGAGCAATATTACAGATTAATCAGGTTTCTTGCTGGTATTACTTCATTAAAATCTATGGCCTTGGAATTACATTGTGTGAATATCAGTGGATGGACACTAATGTGCCTGTGTGCATTTCTTTTGTCCAATATTTTAATGGAGGGGTTAGCATTTAAAATAAACTGGTGAACACATCCATGAGGAAAAACTTTTTTACGCAGCAACTGGTTCCAATTTCGGAATGCACTGCCTGATAGGGTGGTGAATACAGATTCAATAGTAGTCTTCAAAAGGAAATTGGATAAATACTTGAAGGAGAAAAGTTGCAGGGATATGGGGAAAGAGCGGGGGAGTGGGACTAACAGGACTGCTCTTCGAAAGAGCCAGCGCAGACTTGATGGGCCGAATGGCCTCCTTCTGTGCTGTACTATTTGATTCTATGAAAATAGCAGACAAAGGAATTGCATATGGAGGCATCAAAAAATTACTAAAGTCTTGAGACTTGCAGGAACAGTACATTTGGGGGGGAGAAATTGGGCTGTGCAGCGCCTGTTTTTCAGGAGCTACACGGCCTCCTAATACTTAAAAATGGGTTCCGAGATGCGCGCTCACACTTCGGATGGGAAGTGCGCTGGATGCCATCTTAGTAAAGGGGTTTGTGTGCCTGCACCTAACGACCACTGGCAGCATGCAGAGCAGGCAGATTATGACACCAATCAGTGTGCAGCACTGATTTGATGCCAGCGCTGCCATTTTTGAAAACCACGTTCCAGCCTACAACCTCGCACAGCTGAACATGTGTTAAACGAAATGAAGGACCCGCACTAGTGCAATTTAAAGGGATCATAAACTAATTACAGGTTAGTTGCTGGATTATGTCTTTTGGCTGCTGGTGCAATTGTACACATTACTATACTTGGCTAATGTTTGAATAGTCCACAGGGAGTGGTCTGGCTGGTGCTGAAGTAATTTTTGTTTATTTAAAAGCTTGTGCTGAAATAAGTTGCTTCCAGACATGGGTGGCCTGGTAGGCCTTCCTCTAGGAAGTCAGCATGACTGAGAGAATGAAGAGAGGTCACGCAGAGCAGGACAAGCTGCTAGAAGACGAGGAGGAGGGGGAGAAGGGCTCTCAGCAGGAGGCCATATCTACAGAGGGTGTTAAGGGAGCAATTCTCATACCTGAACTTCAGCGAGTACCAATGCTTGAGACGTCTTCACTTCACAAAAGAGGTTGTGACTGAAATCTGCCAACTGCTGCAGCCAAAACTGGAAACCTCAAAGTAGAGCAAGGACAGCTTTGCCCGTGGCTGTCAAGGTGACTGTGGCTCTGAGCTTTAAGCATCTGGCTCGTTCCAGGTTGCTGCTGGAGATATAAGCAACATCTGGCAGTTTGCACTACATTGTTGCATAAGGGAGGTCACTGAGGCTCTCTTCACACAGAGAGACAGTCTCATCTAATTCCCTCTTACCAAAGTCAAGCAGGTGGAGCGAGCACAAGGGTTTGCATGGACTGCAGGCTTCCCCATGGTGCAGGTGCCACTGACTGCACACACATTGCCTTGCGTGCGCCTCATGTGAACTCGGCCATTTTCATCAACCGAAAAGGATTCCACTCCCTCAATGTGCAGCTGGTGTGCGACCACAGGCAGCTCATCATGCGAGTGAATGCCCATTATCCTGGCAGTAGTCAGGATGCCTTCATTCTTCGACAGTCCTCTGTGCTACCTGTATTTGACCCACTGCGTCAAGTCAAAGGCTGGCTACTGGGCAACAAGGGTTATCCACTCACGACATGGCTCATGATTCTGGTCCGGAACCCATGCACATGTGCACAGCAGCCCTACAATAAGAGCCACGCTGCCACAAGGAACATTATAGAGCATAGCATCGGCGTCCTCAAGCACTCTGGAGGAGCCCTGCAGTATTCAGCTGAACGGGTATCAAGATTTGGGGTAGGATGCTGCATGCTGCACAACTTGGTCATTATGAGGGAACAGCCTTTGCCACCACCTATCAGGCGAGAAGCTGAGGAGCAGAAGCACAAGGAAGAGGAGCAGGAGGAAGTGGAGGAGCAGGAAGTGCAATAGGAAGTGGAGGAACACAAAGAGAAAGGGAGGCTACAATGTAGACAGCCCCTTTCTGCCCAGGCTCTACGTGATCAAATAATTCATGAACAATATGAGTAAGCTCAACCACACCTACCCATTCACCAACAGTCCCAGGCTCCTCAACATTCCTCTATCACTGATCATCACATCATCTTCTTTCCAACAACACAAAAATAAAAAACAACAGAAAATGGATGTTCTAATCCAATTGTATAAATTCAATCTTGACATAATGCATACAAAAATAAACTAATCACCCTTGTGCAATCCCTTAGTGTTTGTCTTCCATGTGCCTTTGCCTATCCTAGTGCTCCTACGAAACTGCAAAAAGACTTAGAGGGTGATGTCGAGCAGCTCTGGGCATAGAAGGCCCAGCTTCAGACTGCACCATCTCAGCCTGGACTGCAGCAGTCTGGCCTGGCTGGTTGACAGACAACAGCAAGGGCACTGGTGGAGTGGTAGGATTGGAAGCCAAAATGCTGTCATCTCCCAGGGCGGCGCCTCAGCAATCCTACTGATCTGTTGGAGAACACATTGATAGATTGCTGTGATGCCCTGGCAGTCTCTTTGAATAGTGGTACCCAGAGCCATGATGGCAGCAGTCTGAGCTTCCATGGCAACACTCAGACCTTTAATGGAAGCTGTTTGTGCTGCAGTGGAAGCTGTTTGTGCAGGAAGTTGTGACATCAGCCATCAGCTGCTGCATCATGGTGGGTTCCACAGGTGTGCTGATGGAGGTGACCAACCATTCCATGTTGGAAATGATGGACTGCAAGGTCTGCGCAAAGCCTTGTGCTCAGTTGGTGCTGGACTCCTCCATGCTCTTTGACATTGAGCGCAGGCTTTCCGGTCGCCAATCTACACCCATCAGGCTTCTGCTGTAGCCTGGCCCATCAAAGTCATCAGCTGAGTCCGCTGCAGCAGAACTAGATTGCGATCTCGCCCTACGGAGATCTGGCACCTACGCTATCCTTTGCCCTGCCCTGGCTCCTTGGCTCCTGCACACCTTTGCCCAGTGTCTCACCACATGCAGATCCTTCCTCTGTCTCAGCCTCTAAAATACAGGCAGTGTCAGTCTCTGAGCTGGTGGCTGCGAGTGCAAGACCAAGTGATGGTGTCTCTTCATCTTCACTGTCTTCTTCCTCTTCCTCTACTGACTGCAAAGATTCCATTCTTGGGTATCTGAAATGAAAAAGGCACAAGGGTTGTGTTTTGGTTGTGGTGAGTGGAGAGGAGAAAGTAAATGGTTACACCACCTGCAACGAGATTGTGAGATGAGGGAGAAGTGGGATCTGAGAAGAGGAATAGATATACAGATACCCTCAGCATCGATCGCTTCAGCCCCACCAATGCCCATGGCCTCAGTGATGCCCCTTCCCGTGATGGCCAGCACTGTATCCTCTATGGGGGTTAAAACATGCAGGCACACTTGTCCTCCTCCAGTTCTTTCCTGCTGCCTGCTTTTATATGCCACCTTTTCCTGCAAGAAAGAGGGAAGTGTGTCAGTCAGTGTCGTGCAATATGTTTGGGTGATGTGGCTGTCATGGGGGAATAGGTCCCAGTGTGCGCGAGCTGTGAGTTATGGGTGCAAGGCATTCAATAGTGCTAATTCTGTGAGGGTGAGGTAAATCAAATGAATATTAGAGTCCAGTCCTGATTGATAGAGATTGTTGGTAATTGGGTGATGAGGGTGTAGAGAATTGAGCAGTGGATGAGGCTAGTGGTGCAGTTGGTAGGATACGGCATTTGAAGATGAACTCACTCACATAAGAACATAAGAACTAGGAGTAGGACTAGGCCATTAGGCCCTTCGAGCCTGCTCCGCCATTCAATGAGACCATGGCTGATCTTCTGCCTCAACTCCATTCACCGGCCTTATCGCCATATCCCTTGTTGCCTTTACTAGTCAGAAATCTATTGACTTCTGTTTTGAATATACCCAATGAGTGAGCCTCCACAGCCCTCTGGGGTAGAGAATTCCAAAGATTCACCACCCTTTGTGTGAAGAAATTTCTTCTTATCTCAGTCCTGAATGGCCTACCCTTTATCCTGAGGCTGTGGCCCCTGGTCCTAGACTCCCCAGCCAAGGGAAACATTCTCCCAGCATCCACCCTATCAAGCCCTGTAATAATTTTGTATGCTTCAATGAGATCCCCTCTCATTCTTCTGAATTCAAGAGAATACAGGCCTAGTTTACTCAATCTCTTCTCGTACGACAGTCCCGCCATCCCATAAATCAATCTTCGTTGCACTCCCTCTATGGCAAGTATATCCTTCCTAAGGTAAGGAGACCAACATTATACACAGTACTCCAGGTGTGGTCTCACCAAGGCCCTATATAATTGGAGTAAGACTTCTTTACTCCTGTACTCAAATCCTCTTGTAATGAAAGCCAGCATATCATTTGCCTTCCTAATGGTTTGCTGCACCTGCACATTTACTTTCAGTGACTCATGTACAAGGACACCCAGGTCCCTTTGAGCATCTGCATTCCCCAATCTTTCACCATTTAGGAAATACTCTGCCTTTCTGTTTTTTCTACCAAAGTGGATAACTTCACATTTATCCACATTATATTCCATCTGCTATGTTCTCGCCCACTCACTGAACCTGTCGAGGTCCCCTTGAAGCCTCTTCACATCCTCTTCACAACTGACACTGCCACCTAGCTTTGTGTCATCAGCAAATTTGGAAATGTTACATTTAGTCCCCTCGTCCAAATCATTGATATAGATTGGAATAGCTGGGGCCCAACCACCGATCCACATTGACAACTTGCATCAGGTCGATAAATTTCCTCCTGCACTGCATCCATGTTCTTGGAGCAACACTCCTGGCATGGACCTTCATCGTTACTTGTGCCCACTGCCTCCTGAGCATATATCTGGAGGGCCTCCTGCCCTCCTGCAGATACAGGACATCTCTCCTTTCCACCTCTTCCACCAAGACCTCCAGTAGAGTGTTAGAAAACCTTGATGCTCGCTCTCTTGTATGTCGGTCATTGCTCAAAGTATCACAGCCTAGCTTGACTTTTGAAAAAACTCCCATTTCTTGCAGCCACAATGCACCTTCCCTTTAAGAGGCGCAGCAGACTTTAAGTAGCACTAGCCACTTAGAATATCAGGCCCCCTACTGATGCATGCAGCCAAGGAGCAGTGTGGGGAGCGTTGACTGCATGTAGTAATGATATAAAAGAACAAGCAGCACCAATTTAATGTGCTGCCTGCAACATAAGGAACGGGCGCGGGTTAATCACGTACTGTGATCCCCATGCCCGATTTTGGTCATTAACCAATTTCTCCCCCTTAACCTCTTAGTTGGAAAACAAAATGCTGCTACTTTGAGATATTTGGAAAACATAATTTAATAAAAAAATGGCAACTTTTTTATGGCTGGCTTTTCTTCATTGTAAAAATGTTCTTTCTCTGTATAGTTTCATCCTTTTTTGGTGACCTGATTGTCACTAAGCAGGAGATGAGGTGGCTCAGGATGCAGATTTCTGCATTCCGGTTTGGTGGACCTTTTGCAACTAGAAGTGGGTCAAGTTAGACAATATCTGCTTTCTTTCAAATCCAGAGACTTGAGCACAAAAATCTAGGCTGACACTCCAGTGCAGTGCTGATGGAGTGCCGCACTGTTGGAGATGCCGTCTTTCCAATGAGTCGTTAAACCAAGGCCCCACCTCCTCTCTCAGGTGGACGTAAAAGATCCCGTGGCACTATTTCGAAGAAGAGCAGGGGAGTTATCCTTGGTGTCCTGGCCAATATTTATCCCTCAATCAACATCACTAAAACAGATTATCTGGTCATTATCACATCGCTGTTTGTGGGAGCTTGCTGTGTGCAAATTGGCTGCTGTGTTTCCTACATTGCAGCAGTGACTAAACTTCAAAAAGTACTTCATTGGCTGTAAAGCACTTTGGGACATCCATTGGAGAAAAAACACCCTCATTGGCAGTAACATCGCTCCAATCCCTTGAACATTAGACTTTACAACATAACAAATAGTAAAAGGTCTTCCTTCCTTACATACTTGTAAGATTCGAAATTTTCAGCAATAATCACGATAGAAAACCGGATAAAATAAGACTGTTTATTGACCAAAGTAAGCTTGCACAGAAAAACCTTTGACTTGCAATGATTCGTCGCGCATTTTGGTTATGTCATTCCCCCTCTTCCCGAACACCTCACCAAGATTTTAAAAGCCGTTATAGTTTCACAGAAACATTTTTACACACTGGAGCAGAAGACTTTAGAGATAGGAAAAGACATATTGGACATAACCATCCCACCATGGTGGGACTTGTTCACTAACATAGAGGTCCCGGCCTGGATTAGAATAGCATCCCACATCCTAGTAGTGTGTCAGGTTTTAATTGTGATATTTTTGCTCTTTGTGCATTGCAAAAGAGGCAAACGCCTCCAGAGGCATGAGAACACAGGAGAATGGAGAGAACGCTATGTGCGAATGGGGGAAGAAGACACCCCACTTTAAGCTGCTAGTATCGAAGGTTAAGCATCCCTCCATTTTTAGATTTTGGCCATTTGCGTGTTTTTGTTATTGGTTTTAAGGAAATGAATATTGTTATGTTATTAGTCGTTCTTAAGTTTTTTGGATTAATAAAAGGTGTATGCAGATGGTGCAAGGGGGTATCAACCCTTGCACATCTGACAGATGAATGTATTATAGTTTAAGAAATGCCGCCTATGATTGTCCAAATGTGAAAAAGGTAATTTTCGTTTTTTTCGGAAATGGGAACTGCATGTGTCGTGAGGGTCATAGATAGTTAAGTGCCAGGAATGTTTGGATGTGGGGAATCAGGGAAAATTTGCTCACCAAGGATTATTGATACTTTAAGCAAGCTATCAGTATCACAGGGGGGCCTGTAAGATTCGAAATTTTCAGCAATAATCACGCAAGAAAACCGGATAAAATAAGACTGTTTATTGACCAAAGTAAGCTTGCACAGAAAAACCTTTGATAAAAGGGCATACAAAATGGCCACCGGGCCCCGTGATCAGTTTTCTGGACCATTTTATTTCTGTTACTGCAAGCCAGACAGGCTTGTGGATTGAAGACAGTAAGCCCGCGAAAGCCAGTATCTGGGAACCGAAACTCAGGGAAACAGCATACATATTCAATGGATTCTAAGCACAGGATGGGGCCCATCAAGATATGGGCGGACAATGCAAAAACACTTATACCCATTTATTGTACAAAGGAGAAACCGTTTAACAGCCATCAAGGAAAATCTCCGGACCGATCAATATGCGAACCGAGTCGCGATGACAATGTAAAAGACATTAAAAGACATTATCGGCCAGGAAGGCCAGTTAAGTTATCACCGGCTCCCGTTACAAGACAAAGCGCCCCTGCAGAGAATTCTGCCCGCCAAAATTAATACAAAGACAGGACTATGATTTGGCGGGAGATAAGACTGTCCCAAAAGAGTATAACTATGGATTGAAAGTCCATCTAAACACAACTTCTTCTACAAGGAACGATCGGAGGAAACACGATCGACGTTATCGGAGTGATCGACGGAACGAACGGACGAACGAAGGACGGACGGTGACGGTTACACCGATCCAGGATCGGCGCCTCTTCTACCTCGGTAGCTTCGGAATCGATGAAGACGCTTCGTCTTTTTAAAGACGCTTCGGACGGACAATTTCGGTGAAAAGACAACGTGGTCGGTGTTCAGCCAGACAAGGCTCGGTGACGACGGGAAGATGATGAGGGTGGCCCGGGTACTGGGGTCGGGAGATCATCGACGACCCAGGCCGAAGGAGAAGAAACCCTCTGGAAAGCCACCGAGCCAGGCGGGAGCGAGGGAGGTCCTCGGCATACCATTCGGCCAGAGACCTTCAGATTCTCCCATTTGTATGCAGTTCTTCAACTGCTTGTAGCTGATCTTCAACCTTGACGAGCGCTCATCGAGGCTGTGTCTACCCCGCCGCCTCGAGAGAGAGAGAGAGAGAGAGAGTATCGACTGCGCCAGAAGTTTCCAAATCCACGTGATGACGGAAAGCGGTGCCAAAAGGCTGCGAACCCCCTTTTTCGCGATTTTGAGAGTGGTGAGCATGATCCCAAGTTCCCCAGGTTGAAACTTAGTTTAGGTATAGGGGAGGGAGTTAAGGGTAATCGTAATGTGTTTTCCCTTTTACGATGTGCCGTGTGTTCCCCATTTCCATAGAGTCAAGTTCATAAATTTGTGCATGATTGTAGTTACTTTAATCTGTGCCTATGGCATGTATTTTGTAATGCTTCAAACTGTTTAAAAATAAAAGCATCCATTTCATGCTATTCAACCTGGTCTATTGAGTCCTTTCTCTGCACTACTGCTCTCTGCATCTAAGTCCAAGGTCTAGAACCGTAGGGGGAGTGGGTCAAACCACTCAAGGGTATTATTGCACGAAGCCTGGCAGGAGACCAGAACGAGCAAGAGAAACCCCCTACAGAAATGGCGACCGCGGCAGGACCTTGGCAGCAGGAAAGTAGTGTGTTAGATCAAGGTCTGAATAAAGGAAATGTGATGGATGAAAGAATAGCAGATTATGTTTTTGGAAAAGTCAACCTCACAAAACATTGTATATCTGACCTATTAAGTGATAGGCGCCCGCTAGACGCCGCCATCAAGTGGACAGCGGGTAAAGAGCATAAGAAATCTGTAGAAAAGGCGGTCTGGCTGATGTGCTACAAGAAGCAAGTCCAGCTTTTGGACCAGATCGTAGCAGCACAGACAGCCCAGATCAAAGGGTTGCTTGCAGACGTAGAGGAAAAGGTTGCGGGAGGTCAAAAACTGATTGAATCGCTTAACGCGCTGAATCAGGAATGCCACTCCATAATTCGCTGCCACGAAACCCGGGTAGAGTATATAAAATGTCAGGTCATTGAGGCCAAGGCCAGTGAAGGTAGAATGAGAGACAGGTGTTTCCGTCTAGCTAAGCAAATAGAGGCCCAAGAGGAAAAACTTCTGGGAGCCAGGGCAGCCTATAAGATGGCCATGGAGGATAGATCTGAGAGCACCGACCACAGCGCTTGCCGTCGGGAGCAAGAGGACCTGAGAATGGCCCTAGCCAAGGCAAATGGGTTGGTGTGCCTCATAAATCCACCAGCGAGCCAGCTATTGCTAGCCAAGGAATCCAAAAGACCGATTCCACAAGAGATAGTTCGGGAACCAACCCCCGAACCCTCTGCGCCTCCTGCTTATGATGAGTCTTGGACTCCGGGGAAGAAGACGGAGACGGTAGAGGAAGAGTTTCCGGAGGTAGAGCAACACCAGATAGTAGAGTCAGGGCCGGCGCCGATGTGTCCAACCAGACACCGGAGGCTCGGTCCGAATAAAGACAATGGCGATGACGGACCCCTTGAGAGTCAGATCATAATGCCCCGTAGCGCACGACAGCTAAGGGAAATGATAAGTCACATCCCAAAACTCTCCGAGTCAGGAGATCCCTCCGTGCATTTCAGGGACGTGGAGCAGACCGCAGCAGTCAATGACTGCGACGGGGTTGAACAGTCTAAAATGCTGCTGTTCTCCCTGGACAGCTCGCTCCTCCAGTGTCTCCCTGACGAGAGCAAGAGAGGGCACAGGGACGATGAGTTGCTACGGGATGAGATCCTGGAGATTATAGGAGAGGGGGACGGAACTCCGTTCCTCCGTTTAGAAAAGACAGTGCAGCTAGAGGGAGAACCCCCATGGGTTTTCGCCGAAAGGTTGTGGCCCGTGTATCGGCGCAGCTGCCCGGGAGGACTGGAACGGAACGCGCTAAATAATGAACAAAGGGCTCATTGGCTTCGGTGCCTGGTAGCAGATTGCTTGCCAGTAGTGAGGGAGCAGGCCAAAGCATGGTTTGACCCCACTAACGCCCGCTCCACGGAGGAACTCGTACTTGATCAGCTCACGATCAGTTACAGGAACAACAAGGGTAAGAAAACGCCTGTTGTAAAAGGAAAGTTGCATGAGGTGAGGCCCGCAACTTCTGCTAAAAAGGAATGGCATCAGGAGGGAAATCGCCCTCCCCAAGCCAACAGCAGTTGTTACGGGTGTGGGAAGGAGGGTCATTGGCGCAAGGACTGTAGGAATCCATGGAAGGATAAGAGAGAGAGAGCGTTCGCCGCAGCCCGAGCCCAAGCCCAAGTCCTAGCCCACGGCCAGATCATTGTCCCAACACCCGTCCAAGCCCAAGCCCAGACCGCTGCCCCAGCACCAGTCCAGAACCCAACCGTAGCCCCTGCCCCAACCACAGGGGGTGGTGCGGTTGTGGATCCCGCTGCGATTGAGTCAATCATACAGACAATGCGGTCTCTGATGACCTCGCAGGGGAAAATAGCTGTCACCACCGGCCTTGGCGCTCCCGAAACTCCGATCGCTGTACCCAAATGACTAGAGTCGGCGCAGCCCGTCTACCTGTGTCCGCTCTGCTATGATGCATGGAGACGACCCCTCGTAGAGATGGAGGTAGAGGAGGTGAAGGAAACCTATCTGTTGGACACGGGAGCATCGTGCACCGTAATTCACGCAGATAACCCCACCACCTGGCCTCTGTCCACCGGGGTCCCATATCGTCTGTTGGGCTTCACGGGCGAAGAACAGGCTGGCGCACATTCCCTTCCCCTCTCCATTCATTTAGGACCACTCCGCACCACGTGGAAGTGTATCCTGATGAAGTGGGAGGTGGGAGGTGGAACGGGAGTCCTGGGGTCTGATTTCTTGGTAGCCCACGGGATCCACGTGGACCTGAGAAATCATTGTCTCTGGGGAGAGGGTACGAGTGTGAAGGGGATAGAAGGTGTTAAGGAAACCCCTACGAAGGCGCGGGTTGGCCGGCGAGAAGTAAAATTCTTGGGTCTAACCCTATGCGCTGGCGAGAGAACCATAGACCAGGAGGAAGAGCCGGAATCGGTGCAGAATCCACCGGTCTGCGCCACTCATACAGTAGAGGTGTCCCAACGCAAAAGGTGGTTTCACATGAAGCGGTGTAAACTGTTTAAACAGGTTGCACAAGGGCCATCAAAGGGGACCAGGTCTGAGAACAAAGATCCTCAGCCGGTAACAGAGTCACAGACCACACAGGCTGGAACAGTAACCTGTGTGAAGAGAGAGGCCATCCCATTGGAGTGGGAGGTCTCCCCTTTTGAATGGGATTCGGACGAGGAAGAGCCCGAACAGCTCGACCTCGCCTTAGACCCAATCACGGAGGAGGAAGAGTCAGAGGACAACGATCCCGCCCTCGACTCAAGCTTGGGTGAGGTAGGGAATGGGGGCGGAGACTCACTACCTGTAGGGATAGGTGAGGTGGAGTCGGAAGCCACAAATCCCGACCCCGGGGGGGCGGAGCCTGAGGGAGGGGAGCTGGAGCCGGCAGCTGTGGAGGAACCACAGGCTGTGACGGTGAAAGTCCCAACCCCCGGTCCATCAGCCCCGGGAGCCCAACCCAAAGCAGCCCCTCGTAGGTCGGCTCGAGCGCCCCAGCCCAGAAAGTTTTGGCCAGATTCTCCCCATTTTTCCCAGCCACGGTTTAGAGCAGCCCCAGGAAGGCATGGTTCCCGTTCAACAGCGACAGGCTGCGGGGGATCAAAGCCGAGGGCCAGTGCAGCCCCACCGCAGGGTGTGGCACGCGACAGCCCTCACAGGGATTAGGCAAGCCGCCCCGCAGAGGGCGGCGCTGCACATAAGTTAAGTTAGGTAATTATGGTGATAGTTTAAGGAATATGTAGTATACGGTGTTAAGGAATGTTAAGAGTACAATTTTGAAGTCTGCCCGGTATGTGTGTTTGTTTGGGAGCGGGGTCCAGGAACCCGCGCGTCCATTTAATTAGGCCAGCACCTATTGGGAGCCCGGCTACATCATTTTATTGGTTACAGAAACCTGGGATATGATGAAAAAGATTCTCATCATGTTCGTGGCGATCGGGTGCGGGTGGGCCTACCGAGGCCGCACCAAGGATGTCATCATCTTCGGGTGCTCCGGGGACACGGCCCCCATCGCAACGGATGGGACAGGGGAGCGAGAGGTTGAGGAAACCGCCACCTACTTCCACCAAGGGAGATGGCCAGGTTGGCTGGGAACGAATTCCACGGAATACTCCAGCAATTTCGGTTTTGCCTACCAAGAGACTTCGTTAACGTGCCCTCGGGTGAGGATCCTTGCACCCAGAGTCAGCGTTACCGTGGGAAAGAGGATCTGTCTGGTGTGTAATGGGAACGTACCACTAAGGCGATGGTGGTGGCTGCGAAAGCTGGGAAAGGACATGAGAAACTCTACGGTCGAGTGGGAGCGACTGGGTAATAATACCCATCGGACTATTACGGGGACTCACGGACAATTACGTGTGTGTTGGGACAAATGGTGGGAACCAGATGAAGGAATATATGTCTGTATGTGGGGCTCGAGACACGTTTGCCCCAAGGGCGTATCCATCTTCTTCCAGAGGCAGTGGCAGGATGAAGGAAAGGGGATGAGATGGGATGTCAGCACTCGAGCGTGCGGAGCCCCATACTCCCCTATCCCGGTAAACGCCACCGAACTCATCACCCGCCCACGCAAGCCCCTGCCCACGCTTCCGGTAGCACTAGCCCAGAAAGAAGGGTGCCCAACCACCACCAAGGGACCCGGGAACGGTTTAGTATTGGCACCCACCGGTCAGGTGCTGTACCAAGGGGTACACTACGCAGTGGCCTCAGTGATTTCAAATCTCACTGAGGTACGATTGCCGGAGTGGCGTCCCAAAGAAACGGAACAATTATACAAGGTCCTGTTAACCCGAATGTTTAGACAGTTTTACGAATTTGACTTTGCCGACATCGACAAAGACAAATTATACACCATACCACCAGAAGTTTTGGATCGAGTCGGGAGGCAAAGAAGGGGTACAGTAAATGACATATTCACTGCTTTTAATACCGGGACATCTGTCGTCAACGCTCTAGATAACGTGGAGCTGCAGACACAGATCAACGGTTTAAAAGCCCAGTTAAGAAACATACTGACGGACGAAAATAAGGTAGTGGGTTCTGAGTTACATGAGGACCAGGCCATGACACTACACTTTAAGGAAATAATAGCTGAGCTGGAAAAACACGCGAGAACGGTAAATGCGCTCATTAAGGAGGATCGGAATGCGTCCGATCAAGCTGCGCAAAACGAGGCCTGTGTGCTATACGGGGCGTGGTTACTGGGCGAGGGCCGCAGTAATCTTGAGGATTTAAAACAGGGTTTGGTCCCGTCCTGGATCAGCAACAAGCACTTGCAAGCGCTCCGCCCTTTTGAGAATGCATTAAGCCCATGCCAGCTCAGACTAGCTGCGGAAGCGTACCCAGTCCCAGTGGACTGCGGACGTTCGAATCATACTATCATGGGAATAGTGGTAAGAATGCCAGTGTTGGGTCCCGCAGCAAAGCCCGCCCCAGTATACAGGGTAGAGAACATTGGAGTCATTCAGGGGGGCGCACACATTCGTTACGCAGTGGTCCCGCCTTACGTCATCAGATGGGAGCGTACGATGACAGGCACCGACCTCTCGGGATGTCGGAGCCGGGGAGCACACATCACCCTGTGTCCCCAGCACTTGAATGCCTTTTTGAAACCACAGTGCGGGTTCAGAACCGCTAGCGCGAAGCCGATAAATTGCACCATGGAGGCAATGGCAGAGGACCATGTGCCCCCGCAGGTAGCATATATCGGGGGTGGGACATACTGCGTCACCACTGCAGCGCCTCACTACCGCTACGGACAACACGAGTGCTGTTCGATCAGTGATAGCAGTTTCTGTTTCAAACCCAGGGCCGAGGTTCAAGTGGCACAACAACGAATTGTTCCCATTCCTGCACCCTCCACCGTTCACCTCACTGTCAAAGAGAATTTCACAGACTTCCAACGATTCATCGCGCATTTTGGTTATGTCATTCCCCCTCTTCCCGAACACCTCACCAAGATTTTAAAAGCCGTTATAGTTTCACAGAAACATTTTTACACACTGGAGCAGAAGACTTTAGAGATAGGAAAAGACATATTGGACATAACCATCCCACCATGGTGGGACTTGTTCACTAACATAGAGGTCCCGGCCTGGATTAGAATAGCATCCCACATCCTAGTAGTGTGTCAGGTTTTAATTGTGATATTTTTGCTCTTCGTGCATTGCAAAAGAGGCAAACGCCTCCAGAGGCATGAGAACACAGGAGAATGGAGAGAACGCTATGTGCGAATGGGGGAAGAAGACACCCCACTTTAAGCTGCTGGTATTGAAGGTTAAGCGTCCCTCCATTTTTAGATTTTGGCCATTTGCGTGTTTTTGTTATTGGCTTTAAGGAAATGAATATTGTTATGTTATTAGTCGTTCTTAAGTTTTTTGGATTAATAAAAGGTGTATGCAGATGGTGCAAGGGGGTATCAACCCCTGCACATCTGACAGATGAATGTATTATAGTTTAAGAAATGCCGCCTATGATTGTCCAAATGTGAAAAAGGTAATTTTCATTTTTTTCGGAAATGGGAACTGCATGTGTCGTGAGGGTCATAGATAGTTAAGTGCCAGGAATGTTTGGATGTGGGGAATCAGGGAAAATTTGCTCACCAAGGATTATTGATACTTTAAGCAAGCTATCAGTATCACAGGGGGGCCTGTAAGATTCGAAATTTTCAGCAATAATCACGCAAGAAAACCGGATAAAATAAGACTGTTTATTGGCCAAAGTAAGCTTGCACAGAAAAACCTTTGATAAAAGGGCATACAAAATGGCCACCGGGCCCCGTGATCAGTTTTCTGGACCATTTTATTTCTGTTACTGCAAGCCAGACAGGCTTGTGGATTGAAGACAGTAAGCCCGCGAAAGCCAGTATCTGGGAACCAAAACTCAGGGAAACAGCATACATATTCAATGGATTCTAAGTACAGGATGGGGCCCATCAAGATATGGGCGGACAATGCAAAAACACTTATACCCATTTATTGTACAAAGGAGAAACCGTTTAACAGCCATCAAGGAAAATCTCCGGACCGATCAATATGCGAACCGAGTCGCGATGACAATGTAAAAGACATTAAAAGACATTATCGGCCAGGAAGGCCAGTTAAGTTATCACCGGCTCCCATTACAAGACAAAGCGCCCCTGCAGAGATTTCTGCCCACCAAAATTAATACAAAGACAGGACTATGATTTGGCGGGAGATAAGACTGTCCCAAAAGAGTATAACTATGGATTGAAAGTCCATCTAAACACAACTTCTTCTACAAGGAACGATCGGAGGAAACACGATCGACGTTATCGGAGTGATCGACGGAACGAACGGACGAACGAAGGACGGACGGTGACGGTTACACCGATCCAGGATCGGCGCCTCTTCTACCTCGGTAGCTTCGGAATCGATGAAGACGTTTCGTCTTTTTAAAGACGCTTCGGACGGACAATTTCGGTGAAAAGACAACGTGGTCGGTGTTCAGCCAGACAAGGCTCGGTGACGACGGGAAGACGACGAGGGTGGCCCGGGTACTGGGGTCGGGAGATCATCGATGACCCAGGCCGAAGGAGAAGAAACCCTCTGGAAAGCCACCGAGCCAGGCGGGAGCGAGGGAGGTCCTCGGCATACCATTCGGCCAGAGACCTTCAGATTCTCCCATTTGTATGCAGTTCTTCAACTGCTTGTAGCTGATCTTCAACCTTGATGAGCGCTCATCGAGGCTGTGTCTACCCCGCCGCCTCGAGAGAGAGAGAGAGAGAGAGAGAGAGAGAGAGTATCGACTGCGCCAGAAGTTTCCAAATCCACGTGATGACGGAAAGCAGTGCCAAAAGGCTGCGAACCCCCTTTTTCGCGATTTTGAGAGTGGTGAGCATGATCCCAAGTTCCCCAGGTCAAAACTTAGTTTAGGTATAGGGGAGGGAGTTAAGGGTAATCGTAATGTGTTTTCCCTTTTACGATGTGCCGTGTGTTCCCCATTTCCATAGAGTCAAGTTCATAAATTTGTGCATGATTGTAGTTACTTTAATCTGTGCCTGTGACATGTATTTTGTAATGCTTCAGACTGTTTAAAAATAAAAGCATCCATTTCGTGCTATTCAACCTGGTCTATTGAGTCCTTTCTCTGCACTACTGTTCTCTGCATCTAAGTCCAAGGTCTAGAACCGTAGGGGGAGTGGGTCGAACCACTCAAGGGTATTATTGCACGAAGCCTGGCAGGAGACCAGAACGAGCAAGAGAAACCCCCTACATACTCCCAGCAATTAGTGTTTACCCCCAGTATACTGATGGTGAACCTGTGATTGCTCATATCCAACTGCTGTAAGTGAGCTAATATTTGGAACCTGCTTTCTTTTAGGATTAAGTTTCAACCAGTTGTTCACAAATGATTTGATCCATTGATGAAACTGAATATAGCTGTGGATGAATGTGGAACTCGCTACCACATGCAGTAGTTGGGGTGAATAGCATGGATGCCTTTAAGTGGAAGCTAGGTTGGTACATGACGGGGAAAGGAATAGAAAGATATACAGATAGGATTCGATGAAGAGGGTGGGAGGAGGCTTTTGTGGCGCATAAACACTGGCACAGACCAGTTGGGCCGAATGGCCTGTTTCTGTTTCGTAAATTCTACATAATTCTATGTAAGTTAAAATGTAACGGCAAACCAACCTAATTATTGAAGATCATGATGTGAGAATGCTAAGTTTCATGATTATTTTTTAAACAGTTTATCAGTGGAAACAAAAATAGAATCTGTTGTGCTTCGGAGTTCATTCTAAGGAAATCCTTCAATTAGTTTTGGTCACATTCATCGGGTTTGGGGTGAAGTCCAGTTTTTGCACCAAGCATATGCTTATTGCATGGGTTCACACAGAAAGTTAAATATAGGCTAATAGCTGGAAAGAAGTACACAGTTATACACAATAACAGATGGCTGCCAGGATGTACAAGGGAGCAATTCAGTTGAGGTTATTCTGGCATAAAGCATGAAATACAAGAATCAATTACTATCTCAGACTCCCCGCCAGACCTTTTACTATTTGTTATGTTGTAAAGTCTAATGTTCAAGGGATTGGAGCGATGCTACTGCCAATGAGGTTTTTTTTTTCACCAATAGAAAATTCCTGGGAACAACAGTGGAGACTATGGCCGGGATCTTACCTGAGGAGGCGTGTTGGGGGCGGGACTGTTGGTTTCCGGGTTCTAGTCCCGCCCCCAGCGACGTCTGATGACCTGACGCTATTTTCCCCTGATTGACCTTGTTAAGCCCGCCCTGCGGGTTTGCCGGCCAATTAAGGGAAAGCAGGTGTCAGCTGACGTCAGTGCATGACGCTTCATCTTCCGGTTTTGTTAAAGGGACAGGCCCCATAATTGTTTGACAGATCAATTGTCAGTGTTTGACAGCATTGAGGTGCTATCAAACACTGACAATCACTGTCCAAAGGTGAGCCCTTGCATCCAGGCTCACCAATGACTCTCTCCTTAGGAGAAAACAGATGGCAGCTGCATGTGAGATTGCAGGAGTCATCTGTCAATTCTCCTGATCAGTTGAGGCTTCCCAGAAACATCAAATCTTGTCACCTGCAGATAGATATAAACAGATTAAAACTATTTCTCACTACATTCTCTCACCTTTCACACTTACCTGTGCACCATTGCACCCATCACACTACCTCTGCAGCTGTCATTTGCACACTTACACTGCAGCAGACCCACAGCTTGCCTCGCTGATCCTGGCAGGGTTTCCCGACGTCGGGAAGCCCGCATCAACAGGTGGAAAATAGGGAAAAACCTCGTAACTGCCTATTAACTACCTGCCTCTAGGAGACGGGTCCCTGCGCGAGTCAGGGACCCGCCTCCCAGGAAGATTGGTTTGGAGGCGGCTTGGGAGCGGGGTTGGGACCCGCTCCCAATTTTTCCCATTTTCCCAGCAGTCCTGCCTCCAAATCCGCCTCATCAGGGCTGGTAAAATCCATCCCTATGTGGCACATCAAGGATTATAGAAAATCACATTAGATCCTTGTCTGACCTTTAGGGGTTGATTTTTATTTACATTACATTTAAAAATGGGAGCAGATAGGATGTGTTAAATCAGGCAGAAATCAGGCCTGATTTTCACAAGATTCTGGTTACGGGTTGGGTCTAAGGTGGGTGCTGGAAACCCTCATCCAAAGCAGGCGCACTGTTGTGGAGTATTTTAAACCAACACTCGACACAAGGTTTTAGATCGATGGTCAAGTCGTCTTTATTGCACCGGTGGGGATGCAGTCTGCTCTGTCTTAGCCAAACCTTTCCAAATTGTTACAGAAAACACTACATTTTTATAAGCATGGCCACCTCATGTTAAATTCATTCCTGCCACCTGATTGGATCTTGGCCTGCATGCACCTTCACGGATTGGTTACGAATCTTAATATAAACATGTATAAGCTGCCTCTTCAATCAATCACTCAAACTGCTGAATGCTAATTAAAAGATACCTTGGAATGTAACCTAGGTAATAAAGTTCTTATGGGCAGTTGAAATGCTGGACATGCTGCCTCCATTTAATTGTTTTATATCTCTCCAAATGTCAGCTATCTTTGACCGCACCTTTATGGATGTGGTCTTTTATGGTAGTCCCTGTCTTCCTTACACGATTCAGTGAAACTGCTAGTGATGTCAGTTTAACTCTTTCCCCACTGCACGTACAAAGAAAAGGAGGGGGCCGGATGTAGAATTCCTTTACATGATTTGCTGGCCACCAAGTCTAACAGATGTCCATGAAACCTGCTGTCCAGGGTTGTTAGAGGTAGACCTTTCATTTAAAAGATCATTTAAAAGGCACAGCACATTTGTTTAGGTCATTTCTGTTACATTTTTTATATGGTTGTTCCTGCCAGCATTTAGGCTTTCATGCATTTTTCTGCCAATTGTCCTTAATGATTTCTTCTTTTACCCCAGCACCAGGCCTGGCACCAATGGATTTCCAGTGGGAATCCTCTGAGCTGAAATGGAGAGGGGGAAGAGCTACAAAGGGATGTCAGGCAAGTCAAAGTGTCCACAAAGTGTTCCATACCCTCCTGCGCTCTAGCAACTGCAGAGAGAGGTGAAATGACCTCAGTTTGGCAGATGGGCAATAAATGCTGGCCTTGACGGGGACGCCTACATCTAGGTTTCACTTTCCCCTTCATATTTGCCCGCCACTTCTTAATTTCCTGCCCTCTAGCCTTGTAAAAGCCAAGGGTTGCAATCCCTTGTTGAGGTTCTCCAAAGGCTTTCAGTATTTATCTCCGAAATATTTTTCTTTAATTGGTCCTATCCCTTGGACATTTTGCTTACAAGCAACACTTAGCCCAATCTGAGTCAACATCTGGTGGTGAGCCCATAAATTTGTACCAGAGAATTAAGTGTTCTTTGTACTTGGCCTTTCGGGCACGGTTTTGCACCACTTATGACCATTTAGAACTGGCTTTGACCTGTAGATGTAAACCTGCTCGTCTCTAAACACTCTCGTACAATTACAAACATTCTCATCTCTCTATTTTGTCAATACTGCTAAAGTCATTTTCCTCTGGCCTTTTGCCCCCTTGTTCCTCGTAAACTCCTAATATGCCAGTGCACACAGGCTTCATCCTTGCTGCATCCTAACAATGTTGAAACCAAACTCATCGTATTGCCTCTCATTGGAGCTCATTTTTACCTGGGATCACAGAACCTTTCTTAACTCAGACTTCGCTTCCTCTTAATCTACAGACTTTTAAAACCCAAGTTTGGCACCGCATAATTACTATTACCCGACTAACTTAATCTTCTCTCTGACTTTTTCCTGCATGGTGAGCCTTAGTTTTCCAATATTTATGTTTAATGTTATATAATGTACAACTGTTTACACAATCAAGAGTTTCTGGTCCTCTCCTCCTGCACCACTATTCTTGCAGGTTCTCTGAATTCCCAGATTGTAGTGCAGCATTGTGTGCATGCAATCTAAGCTGAATGTTATTACAGTATTTATAAAATATGCATTTTGCTTTCCCTGGGAACATTTAAATGTAAATCAAGCTTCTTGAAAATCCCTCAGGTCAGCATCTGTTAATGACATCACCTGACGAGAATGACAATGGGACATTCTTCATGTTCATAGCATCTCTGATGAGACAGCATGTTGTGAGGCTTATTCAGTATATTACCAGCAAATGTCATTGTATATTATTGTTATTATGATGATTTTATTGCCAAGAAAGTCGCAAACTTGTTGGAAACTCTCAGAAAGCAGGCAACTGACATAATGGGCAAAATGTATTAAAACCATCTCATTCTGTATCTGATTGTGGGGACGTTAAACCCAAGGTCATTACAATTGCCAATGTAAAACCTCTTCTCTCACAATGTAGCATCTTGGCCTCTTATTCTCTCCCCAGCATTGCTGCCTGTTGATACTCTCTGCAACTCCTGTTAATTGTAACACCCGCTGTCAGTTGGAAAATCAATGAGAATTCATAAATATTCAAGTATTTGCTATCTGACCAGTATCACTATGCAATCATAGTGCTTTAAGAATTTGAAATTGTGTGTATATTAGGGTTAGCACTTGGCTTCACTTTGGCTTCAATGGTACAGTGAAACTAGATACACGTGCATGCCATAATGTTTTTCATTGCCTGTTTTCAATGGCGCAGGTGCAGTTACTTTCAATTGCAGGGTCATTGCTATTGTTGGTTCCCAGACAGTAGTTACTCAAAGGTTATGGAATCAAAATCATTGTTAGGTCAACTGAGTATAAACCTCAGTCTTAGGTCATAAGTTTAATCACTTTAATACAAGTAATTGCTATTTGAGAGAACCAAGATTCAATTTGCATTTTATTAATAACGGAATTCGTGGCGACTAATGGATTTGCTGTGTGATTTACTTCAAATGGAAATCTCTCATTTGTATGATCATTTGGTGTCTGTTGGGTAAAGGTTAATCAAAAATGAGCAACCAAAATTTTTGCTCTAAGGGACTTTACTGCTGTTAGCTCTGAACAAAGAAACCAGACTGTGCTTTAAATAGAACACCCAACCTCAGCTACATGAGGAGCACCACAGTTAATTTTCCTTCCGTTCAGAACTTGCCACAAGGGGCATGCCCAGGCAGCTGCTTCAAACCCCATCCTTTCACTAGTATGACTGAGGTTTGAATTCAGTCTCAACTAAATGGATAAAATCTCCTCTGCGTTTCTGAGAGCACTGCTCCACACACACAAATGCTGACAACTGAGCACCAATGGTCGCTAACTTAATGGCCTTGCTCAGTTTGCATGGTAAACAAAAACTGTCATGTTGGTGCAGCAGGAGGCACTCATTTGAAATTGAGGTTAAGGTGTTTGGGTGCGACAGAGCTTGGTGCTGATGCAAACTGATTGCCCTACAACCCTGAACTAAAAGATTGCACATTGCTGACCATTTTTCAGTAAATGCAATGTCATTCTTTTCATGCATTTGTTATTTGACCATAATTGTAATTTTCCTATTTTGGGTTGGTTTGGCCTTCCCCTTTAAATAATGGTAACATCGTGGTCATGCACGTGCAAGGGTACAAAATCCTGCTCTATACAAGCTGGCACTTTGCTTATTAAGCCATAAGATTCTCTGATACGAGGTAGTGGATGGGTATCTGATTGGAACTGCATTGACAATGGTAGATGCTTTGAAAAACATTACATTTTTTGAACTGCCAACTGTTGTCTTGTGCTGATATCAGATCCATGGTAACCGAACATGTGCCAGTCCTTTATGATGATCTAGTGAGGGCCAGTCTCTGGTAGCTTAGAGGTTTGTGTACATCCACTTCCCCAGAGATACGATAGGATGATTTTTCCAAGTTCTCTATTGGTCCAGGAATCAAGACCAGATCTTCAGACTCTACAGTGCAGTACTAAGGTAGTACTACACTGTCCTGAATCCAAATCCATCCAAATGGAGCTATATTTCAGGATCCTGCCTGTACATCTGGCTGGTTATCAAGATACCAGAGATACCTTTTTCAGACATGGGTAAGACCATGCCTAGATTTAAACACGAGGATGAGAATTTAAATTTAAGGTGTTGGGTAACCGGAAGCCAAGGTAGGTCAGCAAGGAGAAGGGTGATTGGTGAGCAGGATTTGCTGCAGGATACGATATGGCCAGCAAAGTTTTTGATTAGCTGAAGTTGATGGAAGATGGAAGGCTGTCTAAGAGAACATTGAAATAGTCAAAAATGGAGGTGAGAAAGGCATGGGTGGGGGTTTAAGCAGCAGATGGGATGATGTAGGTGCCCCAGTGGGTGTTTGTAGTGCAGGAAGTAGACAGTCTTTGTGATGGAGAGGATATTGGATAGGATGCTCAGCTCAGGGTCGAACAGGACGCTGAGTTTGCAAGGAGTCTCGTTCAGCCCAAGACAATAGCTGGGGAGCTGGGTGGACTTTGTGACAAGCGTACAGAGTTTGTGGAGAGGCCTGATGTTTAACTGGAGGAAATTGTGTCAGACAAGCCGTCTGACAATGCAGTGACAGTGGAAGAGTGGTGGAGAAGTAGAATTATCTGGAGGCTAGCCAAATATCTGCAGATGATGTTGGCAATGGGCAGCATGTATATGAGGAAGAGGAAGGGTCAAGGTTAGATCCTTGGGGGACTCCAAAGGTAATGGTACGGGGACAGGGAAAAAAAGTATTGCTGGAGAAGTTCTGTGGAACCAAGCGAAGGCAGTCCCACTGAGCTAAATAACCTGAAATATTTTTCAATTATCCCCATGACAATAATAGCCTTGTTCTACTCAAACATTGTAAGTACATTTAAGGAGAATTTGGATGACAAAAATAGGCCAATTTTCCTTCTTCCCAACAATTAAAATATCAACCCTGAAGAGTATGTCAGGAGGATGTCTGACTGGTGAAGCAAATTCTTTTTCTTTCTCTGTAATTTTACCAGGCTAATTAGGGGTGCCAGTTCTGGTTGGATGTATTCTGGGAGGTATCATCACATGACTTCCACCTCCAGCTGCCCCGCCCAGTCAAACAGCTTTTTTTCCCATTGCCATAACAAAGTTTTATTAACTAATAAACAGAAGTGTTTTAGTGTCGCTACGATTTTTCTCCTGGGCTGCTTGCAGTAGTGTCTAGGATATTAATCTTTAATTCCTGGACAATCCTGGAGGATTGGCAACCCTAAGGCTAATACAGCATTGTTTCTTTATTTGCTTCCTTTTCACATCTTCATGAATAACTTGTCTTGCATTTTCAAAAGTAAGTTTAGAGACCACAACTGGATGAAAGCATCGTGTTCAATTTGAGCAAGTCCACCTTTTCAAAAACAGTCAAATACAACCTTAATATCTATATAAGGCTTTCTTTAGCTTAAGACGCGTTCACAGTCTCCTCCCAATATATTTTAGATGTCCATTTTAAGATATAACACCAAGTACATTGACTCTTCGGAATTAATTCGATGGTGTATTGCCCACCTCATCATCTTCATGAGTTTCTCACAGACACAGCTTCTGATTTCCGTTAACTGCATCCTAAGATCATTCTACATATCAATATCACGTTAACATGGAAAAAGGACCCAATATTTTTCAACATGTTCACAACATTATCTCAGTTTAAGCACAAATACTAATTATTAGTCATACCATTTACATAGTACCACCCATAAAAAATAACTTTTCATAGTGCAGTGACTTGTTATGAAGACAAACACAGCAACTATTCTGTACCTGTGATGTCCCACAAACAGCCATGAGGTGAATGGTCGGTCAGTGTGTTTTAATTTGATGTGGGTTGACAGAAATGTTAGCCAGCATGCCTGAAGAACCTCCTGCCTTCTTTGAGTAATGCTATGAGATCGACACAAAGAAAGATCTTGCATTTATATAGCGCCGTTTATGATTTCAAACTCGCTGCCAACGGAAGTGGTGGAAGCGGACACTCTCAATATTTCCAACGGGAGACTGGATAGGCACTTGAGGGAAATAAACTTGCAGGGCTATGAGGATAGAGTGGGGGAATGGGACTGACTCAATTGCGCAGCAGAGAGCTGGCACGGACTCGATGGGCCGAATGGCCTCCTTCTGTGCCGTTATGACTCTATGACTGCAAGTGCTTTACAGCCAATGATGAACAGTGTAGTCACTGTTGTAATGTAGGAAACGTGGTAGCCAATTTGTTCATAGCAAGGCCCCATAAACAACAATGTGATAATGACCAGACAATCTGTTTTTTTATTTTGTGATGCTGAGGGGTAAATGTTGGCCAGGACACCGGGGATAATGCCCTGCTCTTCTTCAAATGGGATATTTTACGTCCACCTTAGTTGGTGGATGGGGCCTCGGTTTAATGTCTCATCCAAAAGACCCCACCTTTGGCAGTGCATCACTGCCTCCGCAGTGCGCTGGAGTGTCAGCCTAGATTATGTGCTTAATTCTCTGGAGTGGAACTTGAACCCACAACCTTCTGACTCAGCCGAGCATGCTACCACTGAGCAACAGCTAAGACCTGGGGGGTGATTTTCATTCAGAAGTCGGGAAGGAGGCGGGACTACAACTTTCGGGGTTGTAGTCCCGCCTCCATTGAGATGCGGCCAATCCACGCGATTTTAACTTGATTGACCTTGTTGAGCCCGGCCAGCGGGCTCAGCAGGCCAATTAAGGGCCACCCAGCAACAGGTGGCGTCACAGACTGAAATTTGATCTGTCAAGACATTTTGACAGATGAAATATCAGTGTTTCACAGCTGTTTGAAGCTGTCAAACACTGACAGTCTTACTTCTAACCTGAGTCCTTCTACACAGACTCAGTTCAAAATCTCACCGGCACAGAAAGCTGCAGGCTGTCACTTTTGACAGATCGCAGCCATTCTGCTTTCGGTGCCGGTTAGATGATGGACTCCCGAAACCTAGAGGAAGGTAAGTACAGGTAATTTAAACTTCTTTACACACTTTAGACACACCAAACACACTTACCTTTGCACTCATGCACCCATCACTCACCTGAACACCGACATCTCGACCCCTCCATGTCCTTCAACCCGACGGCCCGACTCCTCCAACTTGGCGTAGTTTGGAGCCATCGGGAATCCCACACTTCAAGCTTTAAAATAGGGATTAAGCTAAAAACTGCCTGTTAACAGGCAGTTAATTGGCACTAATCCCTTCCCACCTCGGGTAGGTGGGTCCCAGTGTGGGGCGGGTAGCTGCCTCCTTTGAAACTTACATGGAGGCGAGTTGGGGGCGGGATGGTGTCGGGATCCCTGAATTCAGGACGTTAACCCCCCACACGCCTCCAATCCCGACTCCACGGGTCAATGAAAATCTACCCCCTAATGTCCAATTGCATCTCAGCTTAACCTGAAGGACACAACTCTAACAATGTGGTAATCATACAGTGCTGCACTGGAGTGTCAATGTAAGTTATGCACTCAAGCAGTGGTGTGAGGCTCAAACCCATAACCTTCCAACCCAGAAGAATATGCACTGTAGTGACCTAAGACTATACAATACATCTGCTGCCAATGTCAAGCGAAGGAGGAAGTAGTAGAGAATTTGAATTGGATAAAAATAAAGAGGAGGTATTTAAAAATTTGGCAGCACTCAAAGTAGAAAAGTCACCTGCTCCGGATGGGATGCATCCTAGGTTGCTGAAGGAAGTGAGGGTGAAAATTGCGGAGGCTCTGGCAACAATCTTCCAATCCTCCTTAGATATTGGAGTGGTGCCAGAGGACTGGAGGATTGCAAATGTTACACCCCTGTTCAAAAAAGGGGAGGAGTATAATCTCAACAACTACAGGCCAGTTAGCCTAACGTCAGTGGTGGGGAAACTTCTAGAGACAATAATCCAGGACAAAATGAATTGGCACTTGGAAAAATATGGGTTAGTAAATGAAAGCCAGCATGGATTTGTTAAAAGCAAATCATGTTTGACTAACTTGATTGAGTTCTTTGATGAAGTGGTTCATGTATATAGACTTTCAAAAAGCATTTAACAAAGTAACACATAATAGACTTGTTAGCAAAATTGAAGCCCATGGGATTAAAGGGTCAGTGGCTGCATGGATACAAAATTGGCTAAGAGACAGAAAGCAGAGAGTAGTGGTGAACGGTTGCTTTTCAGACTGAAGGGAAGTGTGTTGTGGTATCCTTCAGGGGTCGGTGTTGGGACCAATGCTCTTTTTAATGCATATTAATGACCTGGACTTGGGTATACAAGGCATAATTTCAAAGATTGAAGATGAAACAAAACTCAGAAATGTAGTAAAGACTGAGGAGGATAGCAGCACAAATCAAGGGATGTAGACAGACTGAGAAAATGGGCAGACACATGGCAGATGAAATTTAATGCAGAGAGGTGTGAAGTGATTCATTTTGGTAGGAAGAATGAGGAGAGGCAATATGAACTAAATGGCAGAAGTGTCAGTAACAGAGAACGCAAGAACCAGAGGGGAGGTAAGAAGAATTTTTTTTAGACAGTGAGTTGCTATGATCTAGAATGCATTGCCTGAAAGGGTGGTGGAAGCAGATTCAATAGTAACTTTCAATAGGGATACATACTTGAAAAGGACAAATTTGCAGGGCTATGGGGATAGAGCAAGGCATTGGGACTAATTGTATAGCTCTTTCAAAGTGCCGGCACAGACACGATGGGACAAAGGACCTTCTTCTGTTCTGTATCATTCTATGATTCTATAACATATTCAAGGCCTTAGAGAAAGGAAAACTTTTGATGTACAGGTCAGTGTTGACAGTTGTTGTCAGAAATTCCAGTGCGAATGAAAAGAAGAAAAAAATGGCTCACCAGGAAATGCATATTGTGACATTGGCCTAAGCCCACATCTTCCTGTTCAGGTGGACGTAAAAGACCCCATGGTACTATTCGAATTAAAGCAGAGGAGTTCTCGTGATGTTCTGGCCAACATTAATCGGTCAATCAACACCTCCTAAAATGGACTGATTAATCATTTATCTCATTACTATTCATGGGACCTTGCTGTGTACACATTTGCCTACATAACAACATTGACTACGTTTCAAAAGTACTTCATTAGCTTTGAAGCAGTTTTTATATCCCGTGGACTTGAAAGGTGCTACATAAATGTAATTCCTTCTTTCCTATCTACCTACCTATCGGCTTCCAGGGTCAATCCATGCTCTGTGCTGTGAGCTGATATTAGCTAGGAATAGAATTGGTGCAGGAAACTGGTGCCAATGATTCCAGTCTACAAAGAAAATAAAAGAATCAGACAGGGTCCTATCTTTAGATCGCTACTCAATGAACCCTGCTAGAAAATATGTGTATATCAAGGTCAGTTGTAAAAACATAAGAACATAATAAATAGGAGCAGGAGTAGGCTATCTGGCCCCTCGAGCCTGCTCCGCCATTCAATAAGATCATGGCTTATCTTCTACCTCAACTCCACTTTCCTGCACTATCCCCATATTCCTTGATATCCTTAATATTCAAAAATCTATCAATCTCTGTCTTGAATATACTCAACAACTGAGCCTCCACAGCCCTCTGGGGTAGAGAATTCCAAAGATTCACCACCCTCTGAGTGAAGAAATTGCTCCTCATCTCAGTCCTAAATGGCCAACCCCTTATTCTGAGACTGTGACCCCTGGTTCTAGATTCCCCAACCAGGGGAAACATCCTTCCTGCATCTACCCTGTCAAACCCTGTAAGAATTTTGTCAGTTGTGATGCCTCCCAGAACGGTATAACCTACCTACTGTCTGCGCTCAGTCATAAATATCACTTGAGTGAGGTGCCTGAGAGTTTGCGGGGCCACACGAACAAAACTCAGAGTAAGGTATGACCTTGAAGAGAGGAGGGAGAAAGGAGTGTAAAATTAGGAAAGAGAAGAGTAAAGGAGAAAGAAGAAATTAAATATGATGACATTCATTATAAACATGCCGAGACTGTCTCTGTGCTTCATAATATTTAAATATTCCTTTTTCAATGGAAACAATGCACTTCGCTGGCATTATTCAGGCAATACTTACTAATGAACTTGTTGAAAACATTGCACTTATTGTTGGGGCTACAATTCATATTTTTGAACTGATTATTTTTTCATAAACTTGTCTGTGTCCTTGGCAATTGTGGTTATCTGTCACTGTGGCAAATTGTGTTGGAGCAAAACATAGAAATTGTATTACCCATAGAGTGTTTAGCGCGGCAGGTGAGCTTGGATATTTCTCATGTTTACATGTAACAATGGATTCCATTTGTAGGGATGCTGCTGTAATTATTTATTGTGTCTGCTGCTTTTGTCCTTGTTTCCTGTTGTCGTTTTATTTGCCCTTCAAGCGTTTGCCCATGTTGATTGTGTTTTGCTGCAAAGTGAAGTTGATTTCTTATGGGAAGCTCTTTTTTTGAAACTGTGCACAGAATTGCCTCCGTGAACCTGTTCAAAATCTGTACTTCACTGAGTTACTGACGTCCTAAAATTAATTAATATTGAAAGCGAGAAAGAGAGAACGTGCCTGCACACAGCACCTTGCAAGACCTCAGGACATCCCAAAACGCTTTAAAGCCAATGAAGTTCTTTTTGAAGTATATATTATTAATTTCTTTCAGGGAATGTTGAGAAAGCATTTTGTAATCATGCTTGCTGCAAAAACAAATCAGTTAACATCTTTTTAAATTAGAGGGCAGTGGAACAACATATGAATGTGTTCAATCTATCAAATAATTCCCAACTAATATATATGTTAGATTACCAATATAACCAACAAGAAAGTAGCATTTTAGATTCAATAAGTTCTTCTGTTACTCCTTCTGATCTAAATTAGAATGTTGTTATGGGTTCAAACCCCACCCCAGGAGCACCGAGTCTGGAGATTTTGAAGGTGCCATCTTTCAGATGAGACTTCAAACAGATGCCTTCAGCTGATGTAAAATATTTCATGGCACTATTCGAAGAATTACAGGGACATTCTCTCGGTGTTCTGGCCAATATTTATTCTTCAACCAACATCACAAAAACAGATTACCTGGTCAGTGCTCTCTTGCTGTTTGTAGGACCATGCTGCTACATTTCCCTACATAGAAACATAGAAACATAGAAGATAGGAGCAGGAGTAGGCCATTCGGCCCTTCGAGCCTGCTCCGCCATTCAATGCGATCATGGCTGATCATCCAAATTCAGTACCCTGTCCCTGCCTTCTCCCCATATCCCTTGATCCCTTTAGCCTTAAGAAATATGTCCAACTCCTTCTTGAATATATTTAATGAACTGGCCTCCACCGCCTTCTGTGGTAGAGAGTTCCACAGGTTCACCACTCTCTGGGTGAAGAAATTCCTCCTCATTTCTGTCCTAAATGGCTTACCCTTTATACTTAGACTGTGTCCCCTGGTTCTGGACTCCCCGACCATCGGGAACATCCTTCCTGCATCTAGCCTGTCCAGTCCTGTCAGAATTTTCAATGAGATCAACTCTCATTCTTCTAAACTCCAGCGAGTACAAGCCCAATCGACCCAATCTCATTACAACAGCGACTACACTTCAAGAGTTCTTCCTTGGATCAGGATGGTTTGGGACGTCCTGAGGTCGTAAAAGGCAATATATGAAGGCAAGCTCTTTCTTTCTTCTTGATAAACAGCATAACCTAGAAATTACAGACCACCCTGAGCAACCTTTTTAAAAATCTGACTCAACACCACTGCAGGGTCACGCTCAGGTGGTCTGAGGCAGCCTTCCTGAGGGAAATCTCAAGTGCGCCACTCAAGTGACACCAATACAAAAATGGCACTAGAGCTGCCCCTTAAGTGAGCTTGTAGGGATATCTGTCCCAAGTTGTCCAAAAGTGTACCAATTTCTGATATTAGCCACAAGAGGTGTCCCGGCAACACTTAGTTAAAATCAGAGAGCCTGTGGTCAAGTTAGCTGATTAAGAATGTAATGTACGTTAATAAAACAGCTGGTGGAATTAATAAGTTATATCTGATGTTAATCAGATCTGTATATCTTGAGTCTAGAATGGACTGGGGCAGCTGTTTTCCTGGAAGTGGGAATTTAACAGTATTATTCTGGAACTGGAGGACTGACAGTTTATATAAGCTCTGCATTGGCATTATGACAGGTAAGGTTCAATATTTGACCTCTGCTCTTGAATAAATCAGGTTTAGGTACCAATAGTCTGGCCAGCAGGGGCCTTCCATTATAAGATAAGGCTAGTGAACCAACCAATAAACAAGTACATTTACACTTCATCATATTAAAAAAAAGTGATGTATTGAGAACTGACTGGCCTGGAAGCATGCCCAAAATAGAAAGTCTTTTTCACAGGTCATGTAGCTGTCTAGCATGCTAATCCACATTGTAATTCAAACTTCTTCACTGTGCAATTTTATTTAGGATATCCTAATGGTCAATGATGCTGAGAAAATCAGTCATGGAGCACAACACATTCAAGCTTTTCACAATCAGCTCATTTGCCAATTTTACAGAATGCCATATTCCCTCGTCAAGCACTGACACAAATTCCATATATTTGGCCTGGCAATCACTTGCTTGAAGAGCGATATGTTTATGAAAGACATAGACATAGCCATACAGTTTTTGGTCATTAAGAATAGAACACCACTGATGACATTTGTGTCCATATAATGAGATACCCAAAGGTCTGTATACTGGGAACAATTTTCCCTATTCAAATGTTTATGGTGAAAATTTGGATAAATAATACCAGCTTTTGCTCATTGTTACATTAGAGTGCTGGTCCAATGTGTATTATCCATTACGACAAATGTTTCACTGTAATGGCAATTTGTAATATGAACGAACATGCAGGAGGTTGTACTGGTGATAAAATACCACCACTTTTCTTTCTTATAAGCAAAAAAGAGAATAATTGAAGCAATATCACCAGTCCAATATTCTATTGATTTAATGGGCAGATCAGAAAACAGTTTTGAATGACATACAGAAACTTCAAGTGATATTTGACTTGCACATCGTTTTAATTCACTGTACTATGAATTATGTTGAAAGCAGCAAAAAAATGAAGTTGAGAATAACAATGGCTGGGAGGTGTATTACAACCTTAAACACACAGCCACTCTTTTGTGTCAGCTGTGGCTCAGTGGGTAGCACACTCGCCTCCGAGTCAGAAGGTTGTGAATTCAAGTCCCACTCCAGAGACTTCAGCACAGAAATCTAGGCTGACACCCCAGTGCAGTGCTGAGGGAGTGCTGCACTGTCGGAGGTGCCGTCTTTCAGATGAGACGTTAAACCGAGGCCCTGTCTGCTCTCTCAGGTGGACGTAAAAGATCCCATGGCACTATTTCGAAGAAGAGCCGGGGAGTTATCACCGGTGTCCTGGCCAATATTTATCCCTCAACCAACATAACAAGAACAGATTATCTGGTCATTTTCACATTGCTGTTTGTGGGAGCTTGCTGTGCGCAAATTGGCTGCCGCGTTTCCCACATTCCAACAGTGACTCCACTTCAAAAGTACTTTGTTGGCTGTAAAGCACTTTGAGATGTCCGGTGGTCGTGAAAGGCGCTATAGAAATGCAAGTCTTTCTTCTTTTGTTCTTTGTAATATATAGAATTCCCTTTTGGTCTCTACTAGCCAGCTTTTCTATTTATTTTAAAGTTAGAATTTTCAATATATGTAGGTACAGCCAATTCTGTAGAGTAATAGCTGCCATCATACGAGTCCTATGCATCTTCACATCACAAAACAAGATAGCACAAGGGTAGAATTTGACTGTGTGCGATAGTATAAAACGGGTGACAGCGAATCGGCAGCCCGTTTTACGTCTCGCCCCATTGAAGTCAATGGAACTAAAAATCAGGAGAGATGCAAAATGAGAGATGCCGATTTGCTATCGCCCATTTTACAGTATCGCACAAAGTCAAGATCTACCCCCCAAGGAGTTTATAAAATGATGGTACTGTGGTACAATGATGAGCAGACTACATTGCCCTTCACTGAATGACATTGCGATTTACTGCTTTCTCCCTCGCCTCCTCTCCTGAAGGCACTGATTCATACTCTGGTGCATTTTCAAGGCTGCTGGTTGGTCTCTAGTAATCAAGACTATTCTTTCATGTGTAAAGCCTTGATAATAAGTGTTGGCCAGCAACTCAATAGCAATCAGGAGTGCGAAATCTAGCAATTTTTTTTCACTCTCCCTACACCAGGGTGAGATACAGACAGATATATTTCCGCCACCCTCAAACAATTTTTATCCCCCCTCCCTTTCAGCATTCCGAAGGGACCGCTCACTCCACGACACCCTGGTCCACTCTTCAATCACCCCCAACACCCACTCCGCTTTCAATGGCACCTTCCCATGTAAGAGCAGGAGGTGCAACAACTGCCCTTTTACCTCCTGCCTCCCACCGTCCAGGGCCCCAAACACTCCTTCCAGGTGAAGCAGCGATTTACTTGTATTTCTTTCAATTTATTATACTGTATTTGCTGCTCATGATGCGGTTGAGGAGCCCAGACGCAGATTCGATGATCGCTTTGTGGAACACCTCCAGTCAGTCCGCAAGCATGACCCTGCGCTTCCGGTCGCCTGTCATTTTAATTCTCCACCCCACTTCCACACTGACCTCTCTGTCCTCGGCCTCCTACACTGTTCTAATGAAGCTCAATGGAAGCTTGAGGAACAGTGTCTCATCTTTTGATTAGGTAATTTACAGCCTTCTGGACAAAACATTGAGTTCAACAATTTCAGATCATAACCTCCGCTTCCATTTTTTCAGACAGCAGCTGTTGGTAATGATTCTGGCAAATGGTATGTTGGCCTTCGTAGCAAGAGGGTTCGAGTACAAGAACAAGGATGTCTTGCTGCAGTTGTACAGGGCCTTGGTGAGACCACACCTTGAGTATTGTGTGCAGTTTTGGTCGCCTTACCTGAGGAAGGATGTCCTTGCCATGGAAGGAGTGCAGCGAAGATTCACCAGGCTGATACCTGGGATGGCAGGAATGACGTATGAAGAGAGATTGTGTCGATTGGGCTTATACTCACTGGAGTTTAGAAGATTGAGAGGGGATCTCATCGAAACCTATAAAATTCTGTCAGGCCTGGACAGACTAGATACAGGAAGGATGTTTCTGATTGCCGGGGAGTCCAGAACCAGGGGTCATAGTCTAAGGATAAGGGGTAAGCCATTTAGGACTGAAATGAGGAGGAATTTCTTCACCCAGAGAGTGGTGAACCTGTGGAATTCTCTGCCACAGAGGGCGGTGGAGGCCAGTTCATTAAGTATATTCAAGAAAGAGTTGGATATATTTCTTAAGGCTAAAGGGATCAAGGGATATGGGGAGAAGGCAGGGACCGGGTACTGAATTTGGATGATCAGCCATGATCTCATTGAATGGCGGAGCAGGCTCGAAGGGCCGAATGGCCTACTCCTGCTCCTATCTTCTATGTATCTATGTATATTGTCATTTGCACCTCCTCTAGCGCCATCTTTTGTTTCTTTACTTTTCCCATTACCATTTGCTTTTGCCTTGCGCCATCATCTCTTTTGTCATTTAATCTCTCCTGCCTTCCATTCTATCACAGACTTTCCCTTTTCTTATTTCCTCCCCTCCCGACTTTCCCTGCCTTTGTACTTGCTTAAAGTCTGTCACATCTCTAACTTTTTCCCATTCTAATGAAACGTCATTGACTGAAATTGTTAATTTTGTTTCTTTCTCCACAGGTGCTGCCTGACCTGCTGAGCATTTCAGCGTTTCTGTTTTTGTTCCAGATTTCCAGCACCCGCAGTATTTTGCCATTGTAGATAGTTAGATAGTTTAGTTCACGATTCTACATTTGAATTTTGCAGCAGAATATAAAGATAGGGTGGATGCTTTTTAAATGCCGAGTTATGCCATGGAATTTCAACCATTCAGCTCTCATTGATTTGCCTTTCTCCATTTATTGCACTTATGGTATATGTGAAAGAGTTTAACATATATTATCCTGACAGTATCTTAATAAGAATCAACATAGTATTTGGTTTCCTAGGCCCTAAGCTCTGGAATTCACTCCCTAAACCTCTACTTCTCTCTCCCTCTCTCACCGAGGAGCATTTGTAATAAGGTGGATGAATTAGCTGCGCAAATAGAGGTAAACGATTATGAATTGATTGGGATTACGGAAACGTGGCTCAAGGATGGCCAAGACTGGGAACTCAACATCCAGGGGTATTCGATATTCAGGAAAGATAGGCAAAAAGGAAAGGGGGGTGGGGTAGCTTTACTGGTTAAAGAAGGGATTAATACAATTGTAATGAAGGATATTAGCTCTGATGATGTGGAATCTGTATGGGTAGAATTGAGAAATACTAAGGGGAAAAAAACATTAGTGGGAGTGGTATATAGGCCTCCAAACAGTAAGGAGGAGGTTGGGGATGGAATTAAAAGGGAAATTAAAGAAGCGTGCAATAATGGCATAGCAGTCATCATGGGTGACTTTAATCTACATATAGATTGGGCCAACCAAATTAGTAACAATACTGTGGAGGAGGAATTCCTGGAGTGTTTACGGGATGGTTTCCTGGACCAATATGTCAAGGAATCAACCAGAGATCAGCCCATCTTAGACTGGGTATTATGTAACGAGAAAGGATAAATTAGCAATCTTGTTGTACGAGGTCCCTTGGGTCGGAGCAATCATAATACGATCGAATTCTTCATTAAGATGGAGAATGAAGTAGTTGACTCAGAGACTAGGGTCCGCAATTTAAATAAAGGAAACTACGATGGTCTGAGGAGCGAATTGGGTAGGATTGATTGGGGAATGGCACTCAAAGGGTTGACGGTGGATAGGCAATGGCAAACATTCAAAGACCGAATGGATGAGCTACAGAATTTGTTCATCCCAGTTTGGCATAAAAATAAAACAAAAAAGGTGACTCAACCGTGGCTAACAAGGGAAATTAGGGATAGCATAAGATCCAAGGAGAGGACATATAAATTGGCCAGAAAAAGCAATAATCCTGAGGATTGGGAGCAGTTTAGGATTCAACAAAGGAGGACAAAGGGATTAATTAAGAAAGGGAAAATAGAATATGAGAGTAAGCTAGCAAGGAACATAAAAACTGACTGTAAAAGCTTTTATAGATATGTGAAGAGAAAAAGATTGGTGAAGTCAAGCATAGGTCCCTTGCAGTCAGAATCAGGGGAATTTATAATGGGAAACAAAGAAATGGCATACCAACTAAATTCATACTTTGGTTCTGTCTTCACAAAGGAGGACACAAATAACCTCCCAGAGATGCCGGGGAACATAGGGTCTGATGAAAGGGTGGAACTGAAAGAAATCAGTATTTGTAGGGATATGGTGTTAGGAAAATTGATGGGACTGAAGGCCGATAAATCCCCAGGTCCTGATAATCTACATCCCAGGGTACTTAAGGAAGTGGCCCTAGAAATAGTAGATGCATTGCTGGTCATCTTCCAGAACTCGATAGACTCTGGAACAGTACCCATGGATTGGAGGGTAGCTAATGTTACCCAACTATTCAAAAAAGGTGGTAGAGAAAAAGCGGGGAATTATAGACCGGTAGGCCTGACATCGGTAGTGGGGAAAATGCTAGAGTCTATTATAAAAGATGTTATAGCAGAGCACTTGGAAAGCAGTGACAGGATCGGACAAAGTCAACATGGATTTACAAAAGGTAAATCATGCTTGACTAATCCACTGGAATTTTTTGAGGATGTAACTGGTAAAATAGATAAGGGAGAACCAGTGGATGTGGTGTATTTGGACTTTCAGAAGGCTTTCGATAAGGTCCCACATAAGAGATTAGCGTGCAAAATTAAGGCACATGGGATTGGGGGCAAGGTATTGACTTGGATAGAGAACTGGTTGGCGGACAGAAAGCAAAGAGTTGGAATAAACGGGTCGTTTTCAGAGTGGCAGGCAGTGACTAGTGGGGTACCGCAAGGATCGGTCCTAGGACCCCAGCTGTTCACAATATATATTAATGATCTGGACGAGGGAATTGGATGTAATATCTCCAAATTTGCAGATGACACAAAGCTGGGTGGGAGGGTAAGCTGTGAGGAGGATGTCGTGAAACTCCAGTACGATTTGGACAGGTTGGGTGATTGGGCAGAAACATGGCAAATGCACTATAATTTGGATAAATGTGAGGTTATCCACTTTGGTGGCAAAAACAGGAAGGCAGATTATTATTTGAATGGCAATAGATTGGGAGAAGGGGAAGTGCAAAGAGACCTGGGTGTTCTTGTGCACCAGTCGCTGAAGGTAAGCATGCAGGTGCAGCAGGCGGTTAAGAAGGCAAATGGTATTTTGGCCTTCGTAGCAAGAGGGTTCGAGTACAGGAACAAGGATGTCTTGCTACAGTTGTACAGGGCCTTGGTGAGACCGCACCTTGAGTATTGTGTGCAGTTTTGGTCGCCTTACCTGAGGAAGGATGTTCTTGCCATGGAAGGAGTGCAGCGAAGATTCACCAGGCTGATACCTGGGATGGCAGGAATGACGTATGAGGAGAGATTGTGTCGATTGGGCTTATACTCACTGGAGTTTAGAAGATTGAGAGGGGATCTCATCAAAACCTATAAAATTCTGTCAGGCCTGGACAGACTAGATGCAGGAAGGATGTTTCTGATGGCTGGGGAGTCCAGAACCAGGGGTCATAGTCTAAGGATAAGGGGTAAGCCATTTAGGACTGAAATGAGGAGGAATTTCTTCACCCAGAGAGTGGTGAACCTGTGGAATTCTCTGCCACAGAGGGCGGTGGAGGCCAGTTCATTAAATATATTCAAGAAAGAGTTGGATATATTTCTTAAGGCTAAAGGGATCAACGGATATGGGGAGAAGGCAGGGACAGGGTACTGAATTTGGATGATCAGCCATGATCTCATTGAATGGCGGAGCAGGCTCGAAGGACCGAATGGCCTACTCCTGCTCCTATCTTCTATGTTTCTATGTAAATCACTCTTTAAAATCTACTTCTTTAGCCGAGCTTTTGGTCACCTGTCCTAATATCTCTTTATGTGGTTCGGTGTCAATTTTTTGTCTGAAAACACTTCTGTGAAGCACCTTGGGATGTTTGTACTACATTAAAGGGGAGTTATTGCTGTTAACAATCATAGGATTACATAGGATATACGGCACAGAAACAGGCCATTCGGCCCAACCAGTCCATGCCGGCGTTTATGCTCCACTCGAGCCTCCTCATCCAACTCTGTCAGCATAACCCTCTATTCCTTTCTCCCCTTAAATGCATCTACACTATTTGCCTCAACTGCTCCCTGTGGTATTGAGTTCCACATTCTCACCACTCTCTGGGTAAAGACATTTCTTCTGAATTCCCTATTGGATTTCTTGGTGACTATCTTATATTGATGGCCTCAAGTTATGCTCTTCCCTACAAGTCGAAACACTCTCTCTGTATACACGTTATTTCATAATTTTAAAGACCTCAGTTAGGTCACCCCTCAGCCTTCCCTTTTCAATCTACTGTAACTGAAATGTATAGCATCCAAAAAGGCAGCAAAACAGGATCCTACCATATAGCAAGAAACAAGAATGGGGAACTTTTCTGACAGAAGGTTTGTCTAAGTGTTGTATTGATGCCCTCTTTAGTGCTGCATTGGTTTTATAACCATGTTCTCTAGAGTTTTCAAATCTCACTGATAATCTGACTGTACAGATATCATAAAATGTTTAGGTTATCAGAAGCCCTTTCATATTTTTCACAATACATTGTGAAAGGCAATCAAAAATGTGTTGTATGCAGCAACTACTAACTGCAATTCAATCTTCCCTTAAATGATCTGAGTACTTTTTATTGATGCTTTACGCTCAATAACGGACACTGAACTTCGCCCGTGTTACACAGTAATATTTTACAAATAAAGGAATCTCTCTTCGCTTTCTTTTCAAAAACAATACCATTCTAAAATTAATGATATTCACCAGCTTGGCTATGTACCAGTTAAGATGTTTGCAATCATGGTCTCCAGTCCTGAGTTTAAGCACTGTACCCAGAATACTGAAATCACACTTGTGATGAGTTCAATCCATCACTGGTTCAGTGGATGAAACCATATATGGCTTTATACAATAAAGAAGCAATTGCTTCTGGTAAATGTCATTATATATTGACCAGGCTGGCAGCTGAAAACCGTTGTGCTAGTGGAACATTTCACTTTGTAGAGAAATGTGACATATTGCATCTTCAGATAGCTGAATACTGACTTGGTGTAGAAAATACTAAGAACTCATGCTTCACTCACACGCATTACAAGTGAAGGTATGGGTATACAGGAGGAAAAAAAGAGGAGAAAATATCACTTTTAGTGGGGCTTGCTACCATTATTCTCAAGCACAGGATAAAGAAAAAGAGGGGAGTAAGCAGCAGTTGAAATGAAAATATTCACTTCCATCAAATTGATCTATGCTCATTGAATCAAAACCTGACCATTACAACCATTTTTTTGATATGGAATTCGCTGAAATGCTTATATTCCGGTTTGCTTCATTACCCAAATCATGGGTTATATATTGTATCATCCTTGAGCAAAGCAACCAAAACCAGATTATCAGATATTCCTCTCATTGCTGTTCATGGGATCTTGCGTCACTGGACTTCAGAGTAATGTGAAGCTGTATGTGAATACAAGTTTTTCTTTCTTGTTCATCTGTCTTAAAGTATTTCCTGGATCAATTGGTCTATGCTGCTTTATTTCTGATATCTCAAGCTATTATTTTTCCTTTACCAATATTTTTATTACTTTTCTTTACTGACCTCTCCTAAAGACAAATCGTGCCGGGAATAGAGTTCTGAAGTGAATGATTGACCTTTGCTCTTCATGGGCAAGCAGTGACAGTGAGCACGCGTATTTGCAGCCAAGGCTACATCTCTCTAACAGCACTCTCCACATATAACTGCTTTCTATTGGCACTGTCTTCATTCAGATTCTGGCTCCCTCTATTTACACTACTAAACCCAGCTCCCTTGTCCTGGCTGTCGACCTTCAGGACTGGTTATTATTGGGTCCCAGGGAGAGAAATTGGGTATCGCCCCGTTTGGGGCGCAATTATCGGCCGGGCGCAAATCTTAACACCTGGCGCTAGTTATCGCCTCTGACTGCAAACTTGGCTTCTATCCCCCCTGGAGGTGATTGGAGCACTATATCAGGTGCTACACACTTCCCTTAAGGCACTAACGCTGCGGAGCGAGGCGCTACCTCAGGGCGCTGGCGAAGCTCATGTGATGTCAGTCAGCAATGGAACACAGACACACTGGCGCCGGCCAGTTCTTAAAGGGGAGGGTTGATCTTGCTCTCCATCCACACCCTGCTCATTGCAGCCTTGAATCTCGGCCTGGAGAGACCTGTACATCAAACCTGCTGGAAAGAACAATGGAGAGGCCCAGGGAAAGAGCTCAGAGTGCAGCCCCCATAGTCTCTTCTAAATCGATGCAAGGAAGGTCAAATCAAAATGAACCTGCAAAGTGCTGCTCAGTACCCAAAACTCCTTCACACAGCGTTGAATCTCTCCAGAAGTCTTTCTCTCTCTCTCAGAATGTATGGTGCCAAAATGTTGCCAAAAAAAAAGGCAGGAAGCGGCCGCCTTTAAATAGCGCTCCCCCAGTCCCTTCCCAACTGCAAAACGCTCCCCTCAACCTGTTGTTGCTATCGGCAGGCAGTAAGGCAGGGGGCACCACTCAATATCCGGTCCGGGGCGCTACCGGGGCATTGCGCACTCGACTGACATCACGATCTGCCGGCGCAGGAGATCGTGGCGGTAGTGTTTAGCGCCGCCGCAAAATGTCTGGTCAATTTTGCGAGCGGCGCAAATATCGCCGCTCCCGAAAACGAGTTCCTTTGCGCCCCATTAGCGCCCTCTTAAGGCGCTAATGGAAGGTGCAAAGCAACCAAATTTTTCCCCCCCAGAATGTACCAATGGGATAAGTGAGCAGTGTAAATACCGGGAACTGGATCCTGGAATCAAAAATAAAATGGGGTGAATCTAAATGCAGCTGAGGTTCCCCTCCATTAACCAAAACTTCAAATCACACTTATGATGAGTTCCATACTTCACTGATTCACTGAACACATATAAGTTTTTATAATGTTTAGAAAAGCATTTGATTGTGTTGAACTTTGCTGGTTATTTACCTGGCTGGCAGTTGGGAATAATTGCACTCGTGGAACATTTCTTAATATAGGTTCCAAATGTACCCTGAAGAAAGAACACTGAAGAAGTGTAAATCCTCCCTTGCCAAGAGCCCTAATGTTTGATTCTTCTGCCCCTACTTGCTTCCTATCTAGATTGGCTAGCCTAGCTCAGACGGAGATCAAGGGGTCGATTTTCATTGACCCGTGGAGTCGGGATTGGAGGCATGCGGGGGGTTAAAGTCCCGAATTCAGGGGTCCCGACACCATCCCGCCCCCAACCCGCCTCCATGTAAGTTTCAAAGGAGGTGGGTACCCGCCCCGCACTGGGATCTGCCTACTCGAGGCGGGAAGGGATTAGTGCAAATTAACTGCCTGTTAACAGGTAGTTAACAGGCAGTTTTTAGTCTAATCCCTATTTTAAAGCTTGAACTGTGGGAATCCCGACGGCTCCAAACCACGCCAAGTTAGAGGAGTCAGGCCGTCGGATTGAAGGATTTGAAGGGGTCAAGATGTCAGTGTTCAGGTGAGTGGTGGGTGCATGAGTGCAAAGGCAAGTGTGTTTGGTGTGTCTAAAGTGTGTAAAGAAGTTTAAATTACCTGTACTTACCTTTACAGCCTTCCTTCCTCTAGGTTTCGGGAGTCCATCATCTAACCGGCACAGAAAGCAGAATGGCTGCGATCTGTCAAAAGTGGCAGCCTGCAGCTTTCTGTGCCGGTGAGATTTCTAACTGAGTCTGTGTAGAAGGACTCAGGTTAGAAGTAAGACTGGCAGTGTTTGACAGCTTCAAACAGCTGTGAAACACTGATATTTCATCTGTCAAAACGTCTTGACAGATGAAATTTCAGTCTTTGACGTCACCTGTTGCCGGGTGGCCCTTAATTGGACTGCTGAGCCCGCCCAGCGGGCGCGTGGATTGGATGCACCTCGATGGAGGCGGGACTACAACCCCGAAAGTTGTAGTCCCGCCTCCAACCCGACTTCTGAATGAAAATCACCCCCCTAATGTGGAACTTTTCTGATCTCATGGTTCAGTATTGCAATGCACTGTACATTTCCCCACTGAGCTATTGGGAGCTCTGACCTCCTGGTGCTCCCTAGAATGCCAAGGGCAAGACTTTGCACAAGTAGAGATGATGATCTTTACTGATGCTTTTCCCCTAGTAGTTCACAGATGGCCTATCGTGAATCGCCTGGCTGCAGGCAATTCTTGAAATGTGGTTAGCGAAGCCGATGATATAAATGCCACAGTTGGCATCAATATTCCTAACTTGGGGAGGAGAACCATGAGAACCATGTGCCAAAGTAACCAGTGCCTCCTGCTGGAAAGTGCACATTGGTGCACGGTGGATGCTCATGATCAGAATTGACGATAATGCCTATGTCAGCTGACTAGGCTGCTACATCAAGAATGAGCATTTACATGAGGTAACAAAGTATTTACTCCACCAGTGGAATGACAGCCCACCATGAGTCAGCATCTTCAGGAGAAGACAAAAGAGTGGAGAATTGAAAGGGGAAGGAGGAAGCTTATATTCAATCTTGATCGATTGGGGAAAAACTTCCTCTCAAAAACATTTGGCACAGGTAATCCCACATTAAGAAATTGGGAAGATATATTTCTAAACTCCTATTGTGTATTGAAGGCATTTACTACTGGGAGACATCAACTGAGGGGGGTCAGGTTGTAGCTCATCTCTTGAATGACTTCATAAAATGAGCCCAGAAGATTGTCCAGATCCTTGGCTGCTGTCCAATAACAATATGTCAAGTCATTACTCTGTTTATTGGGCTCCTTTGTTATGTTGTGTACAGTATTAAAAATGTCAAGATTTGCTCTCTTGGTTTATGACATGATGAAAATTACTTGACTAAATTGTTGCTTTGAGACTCACTGCCAGCCATCTGTTACTTTACATTTAACAATATGTGTTACCGGATTGATTGCTCCCAAATCCAAGGTGAATTATATATTCTACCAACATTCTCTCTAAGTGACTATGAAATTTAACCTAACCAAGGCTTCCGAACAGGTTTGATTTAGCACTTCCACTGGAGAACCTAGGATATGGATCGTGGAGGGGGTGCAGTGCAGATTCACCAGAATAATACCTGGGACTAAAAGGATGAGGACAAGTTGCAAAGAATAGGCATGTATTCCCTTGTAGAATATTAAGGGTTGAGTTAATTGAGGTGTTTAAGATGATTAAAGGAGTTGATAGGGTAGATAGAGAGAAGCTATTTTTTTCTGGTGAGGGAGTCCAGAACAAGGGGACAATACCTCAAAATTCGAGCTCGGCCATTCAAGAAGCACTTCTTCACAATAAGGGTAGTGAAAATATGGAACTCGCTCACCCCGAAAAATCTGTTGAGGCTAGGTCAATTGGAAAATTTCAAAACCTAGGTTAATAGATTTTTGTTAGGCAAGGATATTAAGGGATATGGGACCAAGGCGGGTAGATTGAATTAAGATATAGATCAGCCATGATCTAACTGAATGGTGGAACAGGCTCGAGGGGCTGAATGGCCTCCTCCTGTACCTGTGGGAGTGGTGTTCACAAGAATCGCACCTCAGGAAATCGGCCAATAAAAATCCTCCGCAATTTCCTGCAATGCACTATGCTGGCATGAGAAAATCAGCTCTTCTGTCCCAAGCTGACTCCCTCTGACTGAAGTATCAGCTGCAGTGATCAACTTGGCCCAGATATTCCTTCCAGCAGTTTCAGGTTTATTCTCATTTCTAAGGAGAGCAAAAATGGAGTAGTGACCTGTTATATTGGGTCTCTACCCGCCTTTACACTGCCCAGGCATTTCCAGAGCTTTCCTAAACAAAAGGATCTGGGCCTGAATTTGCCTTGGGCAGGAGGCTCGCTGCAAGTTCAAAAGGACCTTTAAGATAAATTTAAAATTTCCCTTTCAGGTATCAATCAACTCTTTGGGCTTTATGGGCGCCTTGATGCCGTTCTCCAATAGCATCTAGAAAGGGTTGCCAACTCTGGTTGGACGTGTTCCTGGGTGTTTCATCACATGACCTCCTGTCCCCAATTGGCCCGCCCCCACGCTCCCGTCATTGGTCGCCAAAAACATCCATCCTCAGGGCGCTCCGCCTTCCCACGCCAATTGGAAAGCGAATCTTTGTCACCCGACTGGATGATTCTTGACTGTCAGTCAAACAGCCTTTTATCTCATCTCCAATATTTTTATAACTCATGAACAAAAGTGTTCAAACAGAATTTTTTTTTTAGTAGCCCTATGATTTTTTCCCCCGGGTTGCAATGTGGCCATGGCTCCTTTCATTATCCCGGCTGAAAACGCATCATCGATGACGTCATCAGACCCGCAGCATTTAATAGGACAGGCTAACGCACAGGCCTGCCTCAATAGGCGCCATTAATGGAAAGCCGATCTTAGGAGTGGAATGGAATGAGAAATGGAGTTGCGACCCACCACAGCGACCACCCACACCCGACCCGCCCTGGGTACAGAAAATTCCAGCCAAACACTAGAATTCACCATTGAAAAAATGGTCTATTTCTGTTAATTCAAAGTAGGCAGGAGGTTTAGAGGGGATTTGAGGAAAAACTTTTTCACCCAGAGGGTGGTTGGAATCTGGAACTCACTGCCTGAAAGGGTGGTAGAGGCAGGAACCCTCACAACATTCAAGAAGCATTTAGATGAGCACTTGAAACGCCATAGCATACAAGGCTACGGACAAGTGCTGGAAAATGGGATTAGAATAGACAGGGCTTGATGGCCGGCGTGGACACGATGGGCCGAAGGGCCTCTTCCTGTGCTTTGTAACTATGACTATGACTAGTTCTATGCTCACAAAAAATTTGAATTATGCAATAGTATAAATCATCAATCTTAGCAGAACAGCAATTTTTTTGCACTGATTTAAATTTCAATTAAACTACATTAAGTTAAAATTCAAACAAAGCAACGTAGAATTAAAAGGAGGAGGAGGAGGCTTCACCAGCAACCACAACACACAAATCGGTGGAGATTAAGGAAGTCCAAGCCCCAGCTCGTGAGAAGATGGTGAAGTTTTCAACGTGGCAGTTGATATTTCTTTGTGAGGTTGGCTCTGTGACTGATTTGAATGCAGGGCAGTAGTCCTGCCAACAGAATGCAGGGGCAGTGGTATGAATGCTCAAACTGGATCTGGCCACTGAGGACACTGTATTTTCATGAAGCTTGACGCAAAGGAGACATCTTTATCAGATCACTCTCTATGGCATCCACTGATAGATTTGAAAACCAAAATTGTCTTGCAATAATTGTGTTGCTGAAGCAATAAATTGGATATAAATTCAGTTCAAATGATTGCAGAGGAAGAAATTGCTTTAAATGAAAAATATCCCTCAGTCAAATTGATAATGTTTTACCTTAGAAATTTGTTTACCTTACATGAATTAAAATGTGAAAAATGAAATTTTTTCTAAGGATACAGAGTGGCTTAATATTGACTTTCAATAGGAAGCTAATTAGATCGGAGTTTAAAAATCTGCCTGGATTACATACTGCTTTGCAACAAATAATGGAAATAATAACACTGATTTACGTGATTTAAATGACAATGAATTATTTCCATTTAATCAGTAACATTTTACTGATTAGACAATTGTCTTATTCATCTGAGGGAAGATTTCCCTTGTGAACTTGTGTAGCAGAATCGTAAACACATTCTTACAAAATGTTTTGTTGTACATAGTGCACAAAGGAACATAAGAAATAGGATCAGGAATAGGCCTTTCGGCCCTTCAAGCCTGCGCCACCATTCAATAAGATCATGGCTGATCTTCTACCTCAACTCCACTTTCCTGCACTGTCCCCATATCCCTTGGTTCCCTTAATATCCAACAATCTATCGATCTCTTTCTTGATTATACTCAACAAATGAACATGTAAAGTCCGCGCCTCAATAATACACGGACTTCGGGAGAACAGTTTAACAGGTACTTTACTGAACAAGAGGCAGCTTGAAACTGAAACTACAGAAGCCTGCTAGGGCCTTTTATACAGGGGTGGTTACTGCCGGTACTGCAGCCTAAGACCAGTTATTCCCTTAAAGGTACATACACAACAATTCCTCCCCTTTTAGATAAATAGTACATAACATTCATTTAACAACTAAATAATAACTAATTACAATTACAATTTTCTCAGTAATATATACATCAACTGAAATAGTCATTTATAAGTTCAGTCTTTGAGGAGGCTTCCTGATCCGGACTGGATAGCGCCTTTCTCGAGTATCCTGTTCTGGCGGTGAAGTCAATTCTGGCTCATTGTCATTGGTTGGTTCGTCAGCTTCCAATACCCCTGCTTCTGAGGTAGACGCAATCTGTACTTCGGGCTCATTACCAGGTGCACATGCTTGTGGTACAGGTCTGGCTTGTTCCTGTGACTCTAGAATCTGGTCAGCATGGTGTCTCACGATGTTCTCTCCAACATCCACTGTGTACATTAGTGGTCCCTGCTGTGTGCATATCGTGCCTGGCTGCCATTTTTCTGTTCGGTAGTCGCAGGCCAAGACTGGTTGCCCTATCTTGAAGCTCCTGGTTGGCTTCTCATTTATGTGCTGGAACTGCTTATCCTCAACATCTCGTCTTATGTTTGGTTTGAGCAAATCCAAGCGACATCTTAGTCTCCGGTTGAAAAACAGTACGGCTGGAGTTTGGTTGGTTACTGCATGTGTCGCATTCCGGTAAGCAAACAGGAAGTTATCCACCTTGTGTTGCAGTGGTATGTCGTCATTATACATTGCCTTTATGGCCATTTTAAAGGTCTGAACAAACCTCTCAGCCAATCCATTTGTGGCTGGATGATATGGGGCGGATGTGTAATGTTTCACCCCATTATTCTTCAGGAACCTCTGGAAATCCTCAGACACAAACTGTGGGCCATTGTCGGAACAGATCTGTTCTGGTAACCCATTCCTGGCGAAGATGGTCCTTAGGACTGCAATAGTTTTCTCCGTGGTGGTGGAGGACATTTTAATGACCTCTGGCCATTTCAAATGGGCATCCACAGCGATTAGAAACATTGAGTCCATAAATGGACCAGCAAAATCAATGTGTACCCGTTGCCATGGAGATGAGGGCCATTCCCATGGATGTAGCGGGGCCTGTGGTGGAGCGTTTTGGACCTTCTGGCATCCTGTGCATCTCTTGGTCATATCCTCGATTTCTTTATCGATTCCCGGCCACCACACAAACGCCCTGGCTAGGCTCTTCATTTTTACCCCTCCCAGATGACCCTCGTGAAGCTCATTGAGTACTCTATCTCTCAACTTGGGTGGAATTACCACTCGGGATACACACATCAAGGTTCCCCGGCACACTGACAGCTGTTCCCTCCTTGGCGAGAATGCTGGCAACAGTGAGTCGCCACATGCTGGCCATACCTTCACCGTCAAATCATAGACCCGAGAGAGTGTCGGGTCATTTCGGGTTTCCTTCTCAATACTTGCGTTTGTAACAGGCAAACATTCGACTATGGTCGCATGGAATATCTCCACAGGGTCCACTGCAGGTGCTTCTTCCGCCGTAGGCAACGGTAGGTGCGACAGCCCATCAGCGTTTCCATGTTGTTTCGTACCTTTGTACTCTATGTCATACTGATGTGCCCCTAGGAAAAGTGACCATCTTTGCAGCCGTTGCGCCGTCATCACCGGAACGCCCTTCTTTGGGTTAAAAATTGAGACCAGGGGTTGATGATCAGTCAGTAGGGTGAATTTCTGCCCGTGCAGATAGTGATTGAACTTCTTCACCCCCCACACCAGGCTGAGGGCCTCCCTGTCAATCTGGGCGTAGTTACACTCGGCTGAGGTTAGCGAGCGCGATGCAAAGGCTATTGGCCTCTCTGAACCGTCACGGAATTTGTGTGACAGCACCGCTCCAATGCCGTAAGGTGACGCATCAAATGCCAACCGAATCGGTAGTGTTGGGTTGTAGTGGGCCAATACTTCTTTTGAAGTGATTTGGCATTTACATTCCTGAAAGGCACGCTTACACTCATCACTCCATTTCCATGTTACACCAGTTTGAAGGAGGGCGTTCAGTGGGTGCAGAATTGTAGATAAATTCGTCAAGAACTTATGGTAGTAGTTCACCAACCCGAGGAACGACCTCAGTTGCGACACATTTTCTGGTGCTGGAGCCTTGACTACAGCCTCAATCTTGTCCGGCGACTTATGCAACCCTTCCTCATCAATCATGTGGCCACAATACGAGATTTGTCTCCTAAAGAACTCGCATTTGGGATGGTTGGCTCGTAGCCCATATTCCTGCAATCTCGTCAGCACCTGTTCCAGGTTGGCAAGGTGTTCATTGTCATTTTCGCCCGTAACCAGGATGTCGTCCAAACAACACTGGGTCCCCGGGATCCCTTGCAGGACCTGTTCCATTGCCCTCTGCCACATAGCCAGGGCTGATGCTACCCCAAATACCAGTTGATTGTACTGGTAAAGGCCTTTGTGAGTGTTTATCGTGAGGTATTTCCTAGCTGCTTCTTCCACCTCCATTTGTAGATACGCTTGAGCCAGGTCAATCTTTGTAAAATGTTTCCCTCCAGATAGTGAGACGAAAATATCTTCTATCCGCGGAAGCGGATACTGTACTGTGTGCAGGACTGGGTTCACAGTCACCTTGAAGTCCCCACAGATGCGAACCTTCCTTGGCTCCCCAGGCGTGCTGCTCAATGCTTTCTTCATTACAGGAACGATGGGTGTGGCCCACTCGCTCCAGTCCACCTTAGACAGCACCCCCGAGCGCTCCAGACTCTCCAGTTCAGCTTCCACAGCTGGGCGTATCACGTATGGCACCGGTCTGGCCTTGAAAAATTTTGGGGTTGCGTTATCCTCAATCTTTATGATTGCCTTTACTCCTTTTAGAGTCCCAAGTCCTTGTTGGAACACCTCTTCCGCGTCAGATAGAATTTGTGACAGACGTCCAGGTGCGACGTCATCATCTTTTTTGTCAGTCACCGTTAGTGCCAGAATGGAATGCCAATCCAATTGTAGTCTTCGGATCCATTCATGTCCCAATAATGATGGTCCTCCATCTCGTAGTATATGCATGTATAGTTTCTGTGTTTCCTTTCCGTTATATTCAATTGGCACCCTTATTTTTCCTCTGGGGTAGACCTTTTGCCCCGTGTATGTCTTCAATACAATGGACGTGTCCTTTAAGGGTATGTGTGAGAATAGCCGCTCATAGTCTCGTCGATTCATGACAGTTAGGGCTGATCCTGTGTCCAATTCCATCTTCACTGGGGACCCTGCTATCATGAGGGTGACCCAAATGGTTCGGTGATCTTCTTTTGCGATCACGTTGTGTAACTTTAAACAACTTAGTCGCCTGCTCCCGGAGTCCTTATCACTCTCCTGATCTTCTGAACTATTATCTGTCAGTTTCTTTACTTTCCTGTACTGTTCTTTAGTAGTTCTTGTCGTGTTGGTCTTCTTTCCCGACCTGCAGACTCTTGCTATATGTCCCATCTTCCCGCATTGCCTGCATATTTTGTCTTTAAACCAGCAGTCCTTCTGCTTATGGGTTGTTCTGCCGCAGCGATAGCACTTTTCGGCTCCATACGCCATTTCGTTAGTGCTGTATTCTTGTGGTTTCTGTTGTATTTCCGCAGCTCCCCGTGCTGCTGCTTCGTAGGATACTGCCACGCTGAAAGCCTGTTCTAGCATCAGGTCCTTTTTTGAAAGTAGTCGTTTCTGGGTTCCTTCACTCTGGAGCCCGCAGACAAATTTGTCCCGTAGGGTATCTGTCAGTCCTGCTCCGAACTGGCAGTGCTTCGATAACTTGCGTAGTTCCGTAAGATAGTCAGCATTGCTCTCATCTTTGTGCTGGTTTCTTTTATGGAACTTGAATCTTTCTGCTATCAGCAGTGGTGTAGGGCTTAGGTGTTCCTGTAAGATATGAACAATCTCCTCAAAACTTTTCTCCATTGGTTTAGCTGGGGTAATTAAATTCCGCAATAGGCCGTACGTATTCGCACCCATCAGATTTAATAATACCGATGCCCTCTTTCCATCAGCCACCTCATTTGCCTTGCAGTACACTTCGATTCTTTCTACATACGTGGTCCAGTCTTCTACCTCGTTGTCGAAAGCAGTGATACTGCCAATTTTCGGCATCTTGGGCGATTTAAAATGGTGCCTCCTGCACTTTTGCTTCTTCCCCAACGGGATAAAATGGTGCCTCCCACGCTTTTGCTTCTTCCCCAACGGGATAAAATGGCGCCTCCCGCGCTTTTGCTTCTTCCCCTTACTGCCACGCTGCTCCTAGCGTTCTACGGGGTAATGGCAGTGACCCGCAGCTTCGGCGCGTCTCGCTTTCCTTCCCCCCCGTTTAGTTTCTCTCCGCTGTCCTGTTCTCGAGCACCGACCATGCCCTGTGCGCTCCACCCTCTCTCTCTTGTTTTCTTTTCCTGGCGACGCTGCGCAGCCCGATTTGTAGAGCTGCTCGATCGAGCTTGAGCCCGCCACAGTCCAGAAGGGTCAGCGCGCTACCTGCTACCAGCACGATTCGCTGGAACCAGTCTCTCCCGCAATTCTCCAAACACCGCTGGATTCTTTGGGCAGTTGCCCTCGGTCGACGCCCGTTGCTCAGACTACGACCTTCCAGGACCTTCCTTTCAGGCAAGATCCCCGTGAGATGATGCCTGCAGGTGAGTTCGAACTTACTCGTCGCCATTGTAAAGTCCGTGCCTCAATAATACACGGACTTCGGGAGAACAGTTTAACAGGTACTTTACTGAACAAGAGGCAGCTTGAAACTGAAACTACAGAAGCCTGCTAGGGCCTTTTATACAGGGGTGGTCACTGCCGGTACTGCAGTCTAAGACCAGTTATTCCCTTAAAGGTACATACACAACAGAACATCCACAGCTCTCCGGGGTAGAGAATTCCAAAGATTCATGACCCTTTGAGTGAAGAAATTTCTCCTCATCTCAGTCCTAAATGGCCGACCCCTTATTCTGAGACTGTGACCGTTAGTTCTAGACTCCCCAGCCAGGGGAAACATCCTCCCAGCTTCTACCCTGCCAAGTCCCTTAAGAATTGCATACATTTCAATGAGGTCACCTCTCATTCTTCTAAATGCTAGGGAATATAGGTCTATTCTACTCAATCTCTTCATAGGACAATCACCCCATCACAGGAATCAGTCTAGTGAACATTTGTTGCACTCCTTCTAAGGCAAGTATATCCTCCTTTCTTAGGTAAGGAGACCAAAGCTGTACGCAGTACTCCAGGTGTGGTCTTCCCAAGGCCATATATAATTGCAGGAAGACATCTTTACCCTTATACGCCAATCTTTTTGTCATAAAGGCCAACATACCATTTGCTTTCCTAATTGTTTGCTGTACCTGCATATTACCTTTATGCGATGTGTGTACAAGGACACCCAGAACCCTCTGAACACCAACATTTCCCAGTCTCTCACCATTTAAAAAATACACTACTTTTCTATTTTTCCTACCAAAGTGGATAACTTCACAGTTAGTCATAGAGTCACAGAGTCATAACGGCACAGAAGGAGAACATTCGGCCCATCGAGTCCATGCCGGCTCTCCGTAGAGCAATCCAGTCAGTCCCATTCCCCCGCTCTATCCCCGTAGCCCTGCAGGTTTATTTCCCTCAAGTGCCTATCCAGCCTCCCTTTGAAAACATTGAGTGTCTCCGCTTCCACCACTTCTGTCGGCAGCGAGTTCCAGGTCATCACATTATATTCCATTTGCCATGTTCTTGCCCACTCACTTAACCTGTCTATATCCCTTTGATCAGCCATGATCTCATTGAATGGCGGAGCAGGCTTGAGGGGCCGAATGGCCTACTCCTGCTCCTATCTTCTATGTTTCTATCATCAGCAAACTCGGATACATTACACTTGGTCCTCTGATCTAAGTCATTGATATAGATTGTAAATAGCTGAAGCCCAAGCACTGACCTTTGCGGTACCCCACTAGTTACAATTTTCCAACCAGAAAATGACCCATTTATTCCTACTCTCTACTTTCTGTTGATTAACCAATCCTCAATCCATACTAATATATTACCCATAATCCCATGATCCCTAATTTTGTGTAATAACCTCTTGTGTGGCACCTTATCGAAAGCTTTTTGAAAATCCAAATACACTACATCTACTTGTTCCCCCTAATCTACCCTTCTAGTTACAAACTCAAAATACAGATTTGATGACTCCGTGTTGACTCTGCTCAATCATATTATGATTTACGAAGTGCCCTGTTACCACATCCCTAATAATAGATTCTAGCATTTTCCCTAGTACAGATATCAGGCTAACTGGTCTGATGAAAGGACATCGACCTGAAACATTAACTCTGTTTCTCTCTTCACAGATGCTGCCTGACCTGCTGAGTATCTCCAGCATTTTCTGTTTTTATAACTGGTCTGTAGTTCCTTGTTTTCTCTCTCCCTCCTTTCTTGAATAGTGGGGTTACATTTGCTACCTTCCAATCCACGGGGACATTTCCAGAATCTAGAAAATTCTGGAAGATCAAAACCGATGCATCCACTATCTTTGTAGCCACTTCTTTTAAAACCCTAGGATGTGGGCCATCAGGACCGAGGATTTGTCAACTTTTAGTCCCATTAATTTCTCCAGTATATTTCTTTACTAATACTAATTTCTTTAAGTTCCTCATTCACACTAGACCCTTGGTTCCCCAATATTTCCACAATTATTTTCGTGTCTTCTTCTGTGAAGACAGATACAAAATATGTGTTTTATGTCTCCGCCATTTCCTCCTTCCCCATTATAATTTCTCCTGTCTCTGCCCGTCAAGGACCCATGTTCACTTTTGCTAACCTCTTCCTTTTTTCATTACCATAGAAGCTTTTACAATCTGCTTTTATGTCTCTTGCTAGTTTATTCTCATATTCTCTTTCCTGCCTCTTTATCAATTGCTTAGTTATCATTTGCTGAATTCTAAAATCCTCCAAATCCTCAGGTTTACTATTTTTGGCAAAATTATAAGCCTCTCCTTTAATCAAATACTACCTTTAACTTCTCTTGTTAGACACGGTTGGACCAATTTTCCCGTGGGGTCTTTTATTCCTTAAGGGAATGTATATTTGTTGCGTATTATGAATTGTTTCTTTAAATGTTTGGATTGCTTATGTACCATCATATCTTTTAATCTAGTTTCCCAATCTACCTCAGCCAAGTTGACCCTCATACCTATGTAGTTTGTTTTGTTCAGATTTAAGACCCTAGTTTCGTCTTAAATAAATCACTCTCAAACTCAATATAAATTCTATCATATTTTGATCACTCATCCTCATAGGCTCCTTAACTACGAGGTTATTAATTAACCCTGTCTCTTTGTATAATACTAGATCTAAAATAGCCTGTTCCCTAGTTTGTTCTTCAACATACTGAATTCGTCCTCTGCACTTGCAATTTTGGCTTGCCCAGTGTATATGAAAATTAAAGTCCCCCATGATTACTGTATTACACTTGTTACCTTTTTTTTTATTCGTTCATGGGATATGGGCATCACTGGCAAGACCAGCATTTATTGTCTGACCCTCATTGCCCTCAAGAAGGTGGTGGTGAGCCGCCTTCTTGAACCGCTGCAGTCCGTGTGGTGAAGGTACTCGCACAGTGCTGTTCGGGAGGGAGTTCCAGGATTATGACCCAGCAACGATGGAGGAACAGCGATCTATTTCCAAGTCAGGATGGTGTGTAACTTGGAGAAAAACTTGCAGGTGATGGTGTTCCCATGCGCCTGCTACCCTTGACCTTCGAGATGGTAGAGGTCGCGGGTTTGGGAGGTGCTGTTGAAGAAGCCTTGGCGAGTTGCTGCAGTGCATCTTGTAGATGGTACACAACCATGGTGCGCTGGTGGTGAAGGGAGTGAATGTTTAAGGTGGTGGATGAGGTGCCAATCAAGTAGGGTGCTTTGCCCTGCATGATGTCGAGCTTCTTCAGTGTTGTTGGAGCTGCACTAATCCAGCCAAGTGGAGAGTATTCCATCACAATACTGACTTGTGCCTTATAGATGGTGGAAAGGCTTTGGGGAGTCAGGAGGTGAGACACTCACCGCAGAATACCCAGCCTCTGAACTGTTCTTGTCACCACAGTATTTATGTGGCTGGTCCAGTTAAGTTTCTGGTCAATGGTTATCCCAGGATGTTGATGTTGGGGGATTCAGCAATGGTAACACCGTTGAATGTCACGGGGAGGTGGTTAGACTCTCGCTTGTTGGAGATAGTCATTGTCTGGCACATGTGTGGCATGAATGTTACTTGCCACTTATCAGCCGAAGCCTCAGTGTCGTCCAGGTCTAGCTGCATGCAGGCATGGACTGCTTCATTATCTGAGGAGTTGCGAATGCAATTGAACACTCTGCAATCATCAACGTACATCCCACTTCTGATCTTACGATGGCGAGAAGGTCATTGATGAAGCAGCTGAAGATGATTGGGCCTAGGACACTGCTCTGAGGAACTCCTGCAGTGATGTCCTGGGGATGAGATGATTGACCTCCAACAACTACAAACATCTTCCTTTGTGTTAGGTATGATTCCAGCTAGTGGAGAGTTTTCCCTCTGATTCCCATTGACTTCAATTTTACTCAGGCTTCTTGATGCCACACTCAGTCAAATGCTGCCTTGATATCAAGAACTGTCACTCTTATCTCACATCTAGAATTCAGATCTTTTGTCCATATTTGGACCAAGGCTGTTGTGACGTCTGGAGCTGAGTGGTCTTGGCAGAACCCAAACTGAGCATCGGTGAGAAGTTTGTTGAGGAGTAAGTGCTGCTTGATTGCACTGTTGACGACGCCTTCTATCACTTTGCTGATGATTGCGAGTAGGCTGATGGGGTGGTAATTGGCCGGATTGGATTTGTAATGCTTTTTGTGCACAGGACATACCTGGGTAGTTTTCAACATTGTCGGATAGATGCCAGTGTTGTCGCTGTACTGGAACAGCTTGGCTAGAGGTGCTGTAAGGTTTCAGAAGAATTTTGAAAATTTCTACAGCTCCGAAGATTATTTTTTTTGATTAAAGAAAACCTGGGTGGTATATACCTTAAAAATCCAGGGCATCAAAAAATGGCTGTCAGACCTCATGGCAGGAGACAAAAGACAGCCTGCTTGTGTATCTGCAAAGGATTTGGAAAAAAAACACCAGCCTGTGCAAAATGCATGAAGTACTTGAAACTGTCAATCAACTGCAGTTTAGGAAGTTTCAAACCACAGGACAAAGGGGTTGTTTGTTTACAGAACTCTTTACAATGTTGACACAAAGGCTTAAGTACTTAAAGCTGTCAGTCAATTGCAGTTGGACTGACCACAGGACAATGGGTTTGTTTACAAACCATTTGAGTGCTATTGACTGAAATTCAGTAAGACATTTAAACTGAGCGAATACCAGTCAAATGAATGGGGTAATACATTCAAACCCATTGCAGTCAATTGGGACAGTTCGACCCCTTTTGTATAGCCCAGATACATCCAGATTTGGGTGCGAAGATTATGGCTCCCAATGGGTATAAAATAGCCTCTCAGGAAGCCATCTCGCTCTCTCTGCCGCCTTGCCTCCGTGCTCTGCCTGCAAGAAGAGCAACTCAATAGCCCGCCCTAAGAAGTGGAATACCAGCAGTTACTTTTAAATACTGGGGTATCTCTACTTCGGGGCGGTGAAGAATAAGACCGCAGGAGCACGGAGCAGGCGTTCACTGGTGAGCATAAATTTTCTGGCCCATTACAAGGCAACCTAGATAGGTATAAGGGGTGGGAATTAAGGTTAAATTGTAATTTAAGTCAATTTTCCCTCGATGTGTCCGTTGTCTCCTCCCCTATTAAGTTAAAGTGTGCTGCATTAAGTAAAAGTCTGCTGTATTAAGCAATAGAGTGCTGTACTAAGCAAAGGTGTGCTGTAGAAAGCAAAGGTGTGCTGCATTAAGTAAATGTGTGCTGCATTAAGTAAAAGTCTGCTGTATTAAGCAAAAGAGTGCTGTACTAAGCAAAGGTGTGCTGCAGTAAGCAAAGGAGTGCTGTATTGAGTAAAAGTGTGCTGTATTAAGCAAAAGAGTGCTGTACTAAGCAAAGGTGTGCTGTAGTAAGCAAAGGTGTACTGTATTAAGTAAAAGTGCTGTATTAAGCATAGGTGTGCTGTATTGATTATTTTCAATATTTCTTTTTATCTCAATAAATACTGGTCTTCTTTGCACCCAACCACGAGTTTCGTTTTGCCTATGTCGCTACTGAATAAGTCCGGCGGTCAGAACCAGAAAAGGGGAGCGATTTGAAACCGCACGGGGCTCTGGAGCAGCTCAGATACTTCTGACTGGCCAGAGACAATAACCCCAGTGTATAACCCCCCATCCCCCCTATAATTTCTACAGTGCGGCTAGTACTGGAGCACAAGTCTTCAGCACGACAGCCGGGATGCTGTCAGGGCCCACAGCCTTTGCTCTATTCAGTGCGCTCAGCCATTTCTTGATATCACGTGGAGTGAATCGAATTGGCTGAAGACTGGCTTCTGTGATGGTGGGGACCTCAGGAGGAGGCCGATATGGATCATCCACTCGGCACTTCTGGCTGAAGATGATTGCAAACGCTTTAGCCTTGTCTTTTGCATTCACATGCTGGGCGCCGCCATCATTGAGGATGGGGATATTCATGAAGCCTCCTCCTCCAGTTAGTTGTTTAATTGTCCACCACCATTCATGACTGAATGTGGCAGGGCTGCAGAGCTTTGATCTGATCCATTGGTTGCGGGATCGCTTAGCTCTGTCTATAGCATGCTGCTTCCACTGTTTAGCATGCATGTAGTCCTGTGTTGCAGCTTCCCCAGGTTGACACCTCATTTTTAGGTACGCCTGGTGCTGCTCTTGGCATGCTCTTCTACACTCCTTATTGAACCAGGGTTGGTCCCCTGGCTTGTTGGTAATGGTAGAGTGAAGGATATGCCAAGCTATGAGGTTACAGATTGTCGTGGAATACAATTCTGCTGCTGCTGATGGCCCACAGTGCCTCATGGGTGCCCAGTTTTGAGCTGCTAGCTCTGTTCTGATTCTATCCCATTTAGCACAGTGGTAGTGCCACACAACACGATGGAGGATGACCTCAGTGTGAAGACGGGACTTCATCTCCACAAGGACTGTGCATCTCCACAATACTGTCATGGATAGATGTATCTGCGACAAGTAGATTGATGAGAACAAGGTCAAGTAGGTTTTTCCCTCGCGTTGGTTCTATCACTGCTTGCCGCAGGCCCTGACTGGCAGTTATGTCCTTCAGGACTCAGCCAGCTCAGTCAGTAGTGGTGCTATCGAGCCGCTCTTGGTGATGGACATTGAAGTCCCCCACCCAGAGTACATTCTGTGCCCTTGCTACTCTCAGTGCTTCTTCCAAGTGGTGTTCAACATGGAGGAGTGCTGATTAATCAGCCGAGAAGGGCGGTGGGTGGTAATCAGCAGGAGGTTTCCTTGCCCATGCTTGACCTGAAGCCATAAGACTTCATGGGGTCCGGAATCAATGTTGAGGACTCCCAGGGACACTCCTTCCCGACTGTATACCACTGTGCTGCAACATCTGGTGGGTTTGTCCTGCCGGTGGGACAGGACATACCCAGGGATGGTGATGGAGGAGTTTGGGACATTGGCTGAAAGGTATGATTCTGTGAGTATGACTATGTCAGGCTGTTGCTTGACTAGTCTGTGGGGCAGCTCTGCCAATTTTGGCACAGGGCCCCAGATGTTAGTGAGGAGGACTTTGTTGAGTCGAATGGGCTGGATGTGCTGTTGCACATTCAGATGATGTCAGTATGCCTGAATCATGTTTCCCCTCATTGCGCAGATTGTGTAAAACATTTAGGCTGAAGCAAATGACTGTCTCCTTGTGAACCTTTAGGGGGAGAAATTCAGCCTCCCATTAGCGTCTGGCAGGGGCGCTAACGGGGTGCTAATGAAGTAGCGCCAGGGCGAGGCGAATCCAGTGCCGCATGCCAAATCCAGTCACCCCTTAGCGCCGCCGCCAACAGTTAGTGCCTGGGGCTTTAGCGCCAGACAGATCGTGATGTCAGTGAGCGTGCAACACTCACTCAGCGCCCGATCTGCCAAATTGATTATCACCCCCTACCTTAGTGCCTCGCGCCAACAACGATGGGGAGAGAAGGCGTGAAGCAGGAGGACGACAGCTCCAGGGGCGATATTTCAAAGGGATGAGTCGCAGTTGTGAGGTTATTTCACTGCTTCCTTGTCAGTTTGTGATTGTGCAAGAGTTTAATTCAGTCATTTAAAGGTTCTTTAGTATCAGGAGTGTTGTGGCTACTAAAAATTTGTTACATTTATTCTAACAAAATTTCAATGTGCGACATCATTATATTAATGGGGCTGTACTGGCAGTCGACCTCACCCTCCAGAATCTACGGTGGAGGGAGCGGAGAAAGATTGCAAGATGTGGCAAGAGGGAGGAGGAGGGCCAACAGGGCTCTCAACAGGAGGCCTTACCCTCTGAGGGTATTCCGAGACCACTTCTCCTACCTCCAATTAAGCGAGGAGCAGTGCATTAGAAGGCTCCAACTTCAGCAAGGATGTGGTCACCAAACTCTGCCACCTCCTGCAACCAGACCTCAAGCCTCAGATCAGGTCAACCACGGCTCTCTCAGTGGCAGTCAAGGTCACCGTCGCCCTCAATTTCTTCAGCAGCAGTTCCTTCCAGTCTGCAACAGGAGACACAGCAAATATCTCATAGTTCGCTGTCCATCGCTGCACCCGAGAGGTCACAGAGGCTCTCTACAGTAGGAGAAGGGATTACATTTCCTTCCCCATCACCAGAGAGAAGCAGGACGAAACTGCATGTGTCTTTGCCAGGATAGCGGGCTTCCCCATGGTGCAGGGTGCCACTGACTGCACCCATGTGGCTTTGCGAGCACCGCATAACAATCCTGAGGCCTTCTGTAACCGCAAAGGCTACCACTCACTTAATCTGCAGTTGGTGTGTGACCACAGACTGTGAATCCTCAATGTGAATGCCCGCTATCCTGGCAGCAGCCACGATGCCTTCATCCTGCACCAGACCGGTGTGCCAGCACTCTTGCAGCCTCCACAGCAAGCTCACAGCTGGCTGGTCGGAGACCAGGGCTATCCACTCTCCAACTAGCTCATGATTCCCCTCCGCAACCCCAACACTACTGCTCAGCACTCATATAATGAGAGCCACCAGGAACATCATCGAGCAGACCATCGGGGTGCTGAAGCAACTGTTCTGCTGCGTTGGCCGCTCGGGAGGAGCCCTCCAGTACTCGCTGGAGCAGGTCTCCCATTTTGTCGTGGTCTGCTGCATGCTCCACAACTTGGTATCATGAGGGCCCAGCCCTTGCCACCAGAGATTGTGGGACCACCTCAGGAAGAGTAAGACGAGGAGGAGGAGGAGGAGGAGGAACAGGAGCGAGGGAGGAGGCAGCCACTCAAGCAGCCTTCTGGAAGAGCAGTCCATGATTGCCTCATCAGACTGCGGTTTCAATAAATTAAACCTCAGATCCTCATTGCTCACCCCATCATTCCATCCCTGTCACAGGCCATATCACAGTGCAAAATCATCCAAAGCCAATTAATAAATTTATCAATAATCAGTGAACGCATATTTACAACAATATTAACATTCACCCTTGTGCAACCCCTTAGTGACACTCGTTACACTGCCTTTGCCTACTCTAGTGTTCCTACGAAGTGTTGGTCCAGTAGCTTCATCATGGCGGGTGGAAGGCTGCTGAGTGTCCGTGCGGGAGAGTTCAGATGGCCTTGCAGGATGCCCTCAACCAGCTCTGGAAGGCCCGGCTGTAGACTGCACCACCTCAGCATGGGCGGCAGCAGTCTGGGCTGGCTGGATGACAGGCAGCGACAAGGGCAATGGTGGAGTGCCAGTGTTGAGAGCAGGAATGCTGTCATCCTGAGAGAGGACAGCAGCTTCCTGTTCCACTGACCCACTGCCACTCCCCCGGGGCAGCACCTCAGCATCACTACCAATCTGCTGGAGCACAGATTGCTGGCCTGCTGCGACACTGTGAAAGCCCCGGTGGATGGTGGTCAACCCAGCCACGATGGCAGCAGTCAGAGCTTGTGCGGCGTCAAGCTGAGACTGCATGCGAACAGTCTGAGAATCGATGGCACCAAGCATAGACTGCATTACAGCACTAAGAAATTGCGTTGCTTCCGCTTGTGCTGCAATGGAAGCTGCGACATCGCCCATCACACGTGGCATCAGATCTGTGTCACCATGGTCTCTCTGGGAGTCCACCATCCTTTGCAGACTGGAAGTGATGGGCTCCATGGTGTGCACAGAGCTCTGTACAATGTTGGAGGCAGACTCCTCCACTCTCCTTACTCTTGCAGAGATGCTCTCGGGCACCCTTGCCATTGCACCTATCATCTCCGTGTGCATACCCATCGCCCTACTTCTAAACGCTTCCGCATTGAGGTCTTCATCTGAGTCTTGTGCAGCAGAACTCGCGCCCGAACTCACCCTCTGGGGAGCTGGCCCCCGAGCTACCCTGACCCCCGGCCTTGCTGCAGCCTGCTCGTCCCCGGTACATCACCCTGTGCAGATCCCGCTACTATACTAGCCTCTAAAGAACGTGTAGTGCCAGTATCTGAGCTGGTGCCTGCGGGTGAGACATGCAGTGACGCGGTGTGTTCTTCCTCCTCCTCTTATCCCGCCTCGCTCTCTACGATGCCCTCAGGGACAGGCTGCTCCGCTGTTTGCTCATTATCTGAAAGCATAAAGTCACAAGAGTCGGGTTAAGGTGAGGGGAGGTGGGCAGGAAGGGAGAAAGGCATGCATAGAGAATGATTAGCTGGGAAGTGGGAAAGGCTTGTGGGGTGAGGGGGAATTGGGATGTGAGAAGAATGAGTAGGGATGAACATCCTGTTGTTGTCCCCAAGGGGGTCAACGTCATCGGTGGCCACGGCGCCCACCACCTGGCGCCCAATGATTTGCAGCACTCTTTCCTCCAGTTCAGAAAGTGGTTGGGTGTCAGGTTGTCACCCGCCTGTGTGCTCCTGCTCCCTCCTGTTGTGAGTGACCTTAGCCTGCAAGACAAAGGAAAGTGTGTGAGCGAGTGTGGAGCAATGTGTTCTGGAGTTGTGCCTGCCTTGGTTGAATAGATGTCATTGTGTGCAAGGTGTGAGATGTGGGTGTGAATGTTGGGAGGTAGCGATTGTTGGTGGGTGAGTGCTGGGGGGGTGGTGTTTTGGGCAGTGTGTGCAGACTGTGGTTCAGATGGTGGTATGTAGCATTTGTTGAAGCATTACTAACCCTGACCACCCGAGTGAGGTCATTAAATTTCTTCCTGCACTGTGCGTGGGTCCTGGGGGCCACAGTGCTGCCCGAGGCCTACTGGGCTGCTTCCCTCCACATGGCGCGGAAGACTTGTGGCGAGGGCCTCCTGCCACTTACCGAGTACAGCACTGCCCTCCGTCTCTCTACAGCGAAGACCAAAGCCTCCAATGCTTGGTCGCAGAATCTGCGAGCTCTCTCCCTGGGCCGTTGATCTGTCATAATGACACCTCCTTCAGTGGTCTGGTTCCTTGGCCTTCTGCTGCTTGCTGAGACAGCTGCAGAACCAGCAATGCTGAGAAAGAGGTTCTACAGCATGATTGAACCCCCCCTTTAAGAACTGGAAAGAGCCTGTGGCAATGATGACTAGCGATTAGACTGCACCTGAAATTGCTTAGCGCTTTGAGTCTAACGCCACTGAGCTAGGTCATTAGCGCTTGATTTAGCGCTCCAGTCCTTTCTTTCAGCGATGACTCTGAATTTAGCATGCAGTGAGATTCATTAGCACCTGGCGCTAAATCTCAAACTTTTCAGAAGTTAGCGGCCATTCCTGGGCAATAATGAATTTCACCCCCTTACTGTTCAAACAAAATATTCCTGAACATGGTATCTGAGCATTAATTGGCACCTAGGGATTTTGTACAGAGAGGCTCTCCTGACTTGGATGGCCTGATGTGGCAGAACTTTCACTTGATATTGTTTCTATTTATCATCATATTTTTCTAACTTAAAGTTTCATTTCACCTGATAAATTTGCCACTAAATCCAACAACATTAATCTACTTTAAAAGCTGTGCATGCGAAGCTCTAGCAAACACCTCCTGAAAATGTATGTAACTTTAGTTCACTGTACTTTATCTGCTCACTTACACGACTATGCTGTAAATGAGGTATGGAGTTCACACATATCACTGTAAAGTTAGCGCTAAGCTCATGAATGGCGCCAACTCCAGTATAATCGCTAAAGCTCAAATAGAAACCTCGAACTGTTGCCTGTTACGATGTCACAACGATTCAGATGGTAGACTCATGCAATTAAGTAGATTTCAATGCAGGTGCAGCTTTTTTTAATTCATGGATCTTCTGAACAAATAATTAACCTGATCGTCACCCAAGTCCTTGTTTATTTTGTTGAGGATTCTAAGGTTTATTCCATCTGGTCGAGGTACCGCTAGTCTGATTTTTAATTTAATGAGTTTCTTTATAATCTGTGTTTTACTGCTCTTGTCACATGCAATAGGTTTGAATGCTGAGGCAAGTGGATCTGGAATTTGTACAGTCTTAGCTTCCAAAGACTAATGCAGAGTTTATTTAACACATCTGCCATTGTCCAATTTTCCCATATTAATTCTACTCTACCTATCTCCATTTAATCTGCACAAACACACCATCTAAATGGTAAATTGTTTAAAAAGATCTTTGTGTCCCTCCAATGCTATCCAAAATCCATCTTGCTACTGTCCTGTTGCCCTTTCTAATAGTTATTTTAGTAATCTTAAAGGATTTTCATCTCTCTGATTTTCCTTTTCAACGTCCTACCATCAAACTGTGGAATTTTACAGGAGGCCAATAAGTCAATTGTGCTTGTGCTGGCTCTTGAAAGAGCTATCCATTTAGTCCCATTCCCCAGCCTTTTTAAATGTTTCTCTTTCCAATACTTATCCACTTTTTCTAACCTATTCCTTCATTCTTTGACCCAATCTTAAATTTATATCCTCTGGTTACTAATTCACCAAGCAAAGGAAATATTTTTCCTATTTACCTCTCTGAGCTCTCCTTCTAACCTTTTCTGTTCCAGTCTCTCCTCTTAAGCCCCGGATATCTTATCTCAGCAAATCTCTGCTATACTTTCTCCATGGTCTTGCTGAGCTTCGTAAAGCAGATTTCCAAAAGTGGACACAATACTTCAACTGCACATAAACAATGATGTATAGAGGATTACCATACCTTTTTTACTTCTGTACTTGGTTATTCCATTTATAAAGCCAAAGAGCCCATATGCCTTTTTACCCTCTTTATCAACTTGTCGATCTGAAATCCTAAGGCCGGAATTTTCCAGGGTGTTAGCGGGCGGGATCAGTGGTGGGTCAGGTGGGAAATGTTTTTTTTGACAGCAGGTTGGGAACCAGCTGTCAACCCGCCGCAACGCGCCTTTCCCAATGTCGGGTCTGTCAGCGCTGAGCAGACCCGACAGGCAGTGGCGGGAGACCCAATTAAACTCTTTGGGGGAAATATTCGGTGCTTTGCACCTCCTGTTAGTGCCCTAAGAGGGTGCTAATGGGGCACAAAGCAACTAGCGCCCAGGCACGGCGATGTTTGTGCCGCTCGGGAAATTGACAAGACATTTTGTGACGGCGCTAAACACTACTGCCACGATCTCCTGCGCCCGCAGATCGTGATGTCAGTTGAGTGTGCAATGCCCCGGTAGCGCCCCGGACCGGATATTGAGTGGCGCCCCCTGCCTTACCGCCTGCCGCTAGCAACGACAGGTTGAGGGGAGTGTTTTGTAGTCAGGAAGGGACTGGGGGAGCGCTACTTAAAGGCGACCACTTCCTGCCTTTTTTTGTCAGGTACATCTTTGCACCAAGCATTCTGAAAGAGAGAGAGAGACTTCTGGAGAGATTCAATGCTGTGTGAAGGAGTTTTGGGTACTGAGCAGCACTTTGCAGATTAATTTTGATTTGACCTTCCTTGCATCGATTTGGAAAAGACTATGGGGCTGCACTCTGAGCTCTTTCCCTGGGCCTCTCCATTGTTCTTTCCGGCAGAATTGATGTACAGGTCTCTCCAGGCCAAGACTCAAGGCTGCAATGAGCAGGGTGCGGATGGAGAGCAAGATCGACCCTTCCCTTTAAGAACTGTCTGGCGCCAGGATGTCTGTGTTCCATTGCTGACTGACGTCACATGAGCTTCGCCAGTGCTCTGAGGTAGCGCCTCACTCCTCAGCATTCGCACCTTAAGAGAGGTGTGTAGTGCCTGATTTAGTGCTCCAATCACCTCCGGGGCGATAGAAGCCAAGTTTGCAGTCGGAGGCGATAATTAGCGCCAGGCGCTAAACTTTGCGCCCGGCTGATAATTGTGCCCCAAACAGGGCAATACTGAATTTCTCCCCCTTTATAATGTACTTAAGAAACCTTTAACAGGCTTTTTTTACCATACTTGTTAACTTTAACTTCATGGCCATGGGAACCACGCTGTTCAGTGACCACATCTGTCAAACTGAGGTGGGATTTCAGTGGCCATTGCTCCAGCTGATGACTTGACAGCTTCAAATGTACAGTAAAAGCTCCCAGCTGACAGAGATCACTTTCCTCAGCCACCAGCTGTTCCTCACTGCATTTCCACAACAGATTCAGAATGCTGCAAGTTTTTCTGCAAGTCTCCATTCAGTCTCACCTCATTACCTCTCTCACCACCGACAGATTGCTTCTGTCATCTGTACTTCACCTGCTATCTATTCTATCAGCATGGGTGCTGTTTATACTGTCTCACCTTGGTCCTCAGAATCCCACCACGATGAGCCCCAACACCTGCAGCACCAGGCATACCAGCAGCACCAACATCAACATCAACCTTCCCTGCAATCACCTCATGCTGCACAGGACAGAGGGCATCATCACACAAGCACATTGCTGCCCGGGAGGCCAGGGATGTCCTCACCATGGCCAGATTTACTTAACTTTACTCTGTACACCCTGGCTGCCACATGATGTGCCAGATTAGCACCACCCCACACCAGCACCATAAAGCATCCCTACATTGACCAAACCATTCCTTTCACACTCATCACCATTGCAGGGGTACCGTTATGTCTCACCATTCACTGCAACTCACTAAGTCACTTCCAAAGGTGCCCACAAATCTGTCCAAGACCAGAACGTGTTGAAAATAAGGGGGTTGATTTTCCTGCAGGTGCGGGGAATTGTCGGGTTCCCCAAATTTCGGGGTTCCCACACGAATCTAAATGGGTCTGCCACATCGATGCAATTTTCCCTCAATTGGCCAATTTATTTCCAGCATGTGGGAACCCTTGCTAATTGACTATTTCCAGTCAGAAAGCCCCACAGTATGATGTCATCATTCGTGGTGCTTTCAAGGTCCACAGCAAGCACTGCATCCTCTGAAGGCTTCCAAATGAACCATACAGGATGGCAGAGGAGCCTGCAGCAGCTGTGGCCAGTGCCAGACCCCGAGCTGCCTCCAAATTCGACGAGGCTTCATTGCAGGAATTATTGGATGGGGTTAGGGCCCACAGGGAGGTCCTCTTCCCTAGGTCAGGGAGGAAGAGGCCTCCCACTGAGACCAAGGCTGCATGGATGCAGGCGTCAGCAGAAGTAAGCGCACCCAGCACCAGCGCAGACACTCACACCTCGGGGGGACCTTCGGGACATAGAGTATTGTTGTCACCTGGTGTTTCACAGCTCACAAGTGAGCATCAGCCGATTGTGGAGACAGGGACAGCAGTGGAGAGTCCTCGTTGGAGGGCGCAGGACTCTGCCAGCTTAGCTCAGCTGCATGTCGACCCTCTGCCTCTGGGTCCATCCGCAAGAGAAGAGGTGATGGATCTCCATGCACAGATGCAGGAGTCTCTGGCAGGTTTTGTGTCCAGGGTTGCTGCGAGTGTGGAGCGAATGGAGGAGTCCATAGCGAAGATGAGCTGAGCCTTTGCGTAGTCATTGGCGCATGAACACATCACCATGGAAAGGTTGGCACCTCCATGGAGGAGATAAGTCACCAGGGTATGGAAAACATGGTGAGTGTTCATAATAGAATGACATCTCTTGAGGAGCGTTGGGCATCTATGAACAGATAAACCAGACCTTCATGGAAATCCTTCTGAGTAGGACTGCCAGTGCAGATATGGCTCCCCATGGCCCCCTGATGCGCAGCAAGGTGCTCTCAAGCCACATCCAAGCGCTGGCCCCTTCTGGCCTGTGCAGCTTCAGGTGTGTGAGCAGCAGCCTGGCGCTCACTGCTGCTGATGCTGCTGCTCCTGGTTCTACCGCTGATGCCTCTGCTGCTGGAGATCCTCTAATGGCATGAAGGGAAGGGAAAAAAGGCCTCCCATGCTTCTGGTAGATACCTCCATTGAGGAAGCGCTGAGTGAGGGTGTCGAGAGGTGCTTCCCAGGAGCTCACATTGGAGAAGTGTGTGAGGCTCCAACCTTCCACAGCTGTGCCTAAGCCTGGAACAAGTTGCCCCAAGCCTACAAATGTTGTCTGATTAAATCTCTTCTTTCCTGATTGACCTGCAGCTGATAGTAAGCAAGCCGATATTGTTCACACCAGGTTTCATCAGCGGGGTTCCCACCAGGCATGTTTAGTGTGGGAAAAGGCTGAAAATAGCAAGGGCCCCTTAAAATGGCATTATAGATGCCAATTATTGGTGATTAGGCTCCCGACGACCAGTCCTGCCTGCTGCGGACGGGACTGATTCGGGTCGGATTGAAACGCTGGGGTGAAAGTCGGACGGGGCAGGGAATTAGGCGGGGGGGGGGTCACAACCCCCTGTTTTTGCGATTTCCCCCCCCCCACACGCCTGAAACCCCGCCTGACGGCTCCAGGAAAATCGACCCCAAAGTATTTTATGTTTGACACGACATTAACGGAAACTTCACGTAAACATTGCATAAAACACAGAAGTGGCTACCCTTGTGTGTTGTTAGTTGTTATGATTGCACTAGGATGAGGGTGAGTGTGAGGGGTGGCTAGTGAGATGGGGATGTGATAATGTAGATAGAGAGGGATGGGTGGAGGTGCAAGGTAAGTTGGTGTGAGCAAGGATATGCAGGAGTAGGGTAGGGAAGGCAGAGTGATGGGGATGTGATGAGATTGATTGTGGCTTGCAGTAACGTTTCCTGATCTAATGAGATCTTTGAAATGTTTGCGCCACTGCAGCCTGGTCCTCCTAATGACATCCCTGCTTGTGCCCTCCTGTGCAATGTGCAACCAGGCTGTGTTGGTCTCCTGGGGAGGTCTCTTCCGCCCATTGGAAGGGAAGAGGACCTCCCTGCATGCTGTGATTCTCTCCCTAAGCATATGGAAGGAGTCATGGGAGAACCTGGGTGCAGCCGTGCACCTCTATGCAGCGCTTGTCAGTATTTGCAGCACCTCAATGCTGTAGAACACTGACAGCACAACTGTCATGGTCCCTTTAAGGAATTTGGCTGATGACACGTCATGAATGATGTCACCAGACCCGCTTCCTCTAATTGGCCTGGGAATCATGCTGGGCGGGCTTAACAAGCCCTATCAATGTAAATTTATTTTAGACAGCAGGATGGAGCCAGCAGCGGGGCCGCAACCCGCCACCGACATCGCCCGCATCGGACCCGCTGACGTAAGGAAAATCCCGGCCTAAGTCTCTGTCAAACAGAAAATGTTGGAAATACAAAGGAGGCCAGTCAATGGTCCCAATACTAACCCTCGGGAGATATTGTTCACATCTCCCTCGTCCATTCATTAATTGCTACTCACTCATTTCTGTCCTTTAGTCAAGCTTCATGTGCATGTTGCCACATTCCTGAAAGAGCCATACATGTTGCATTTCTAGACGAGTCTTCTGTGCAACATCTTTTAAAATTCCTTTTGCAAATCCTCTGTAAAATTCCTATCTGAATGCTTCATTATTTTTGAATTTCTCTGTTTGACCTTCATTGGCTCTTCAGTCCACATTCCTTACTCTTGCCCGTAAAACAGCATTTAGCCTTATTAACATAATCATACCTGTATGACTCTCTATCCATGCCTCACTTTTGGGTCTCTTGTGTCGATAGCTTATCTCCCCATGTCCTGCCCTTTTATTAGCTGTACTTCTTTGTTACTTTGTTCTTCCCATTTATGGTATCCTTACCATGCTTTAACCTCACCCATCCAGTAACCCAAAGTTTTGTACCTTCACTATTGCCTCTGTGATTTACAAAAAGTTCCACCCTTAAAATCTTAAGCAACTTTTGTGAGTTTTGCCTTTAAACAGTGTTTTGGCCCATGGTAGTACATTGTCTTCTCCATTATGGCACGCATAATGTAATTTGTGCTAACCTGCTGTTTTTAAGGTTCCCTTGTTTCCCCATTGCATAAATGGTTAAGATCTCCATGTGCTGCTCAGTGACATAGGCTTCACAAACTTACTGCCGAGCCATTTCTCAGCAGTTTTGTGCCCACCACAGATGGACTAATGAATTCTTCAGCAGTTATTCTGATAAAGTATCTCGTTAGCTGCTTGAGAGGTGTTAAAGGGTAATTATTATGGGTGCATTGCGATTGGCTTACTGTCATTCTCACTAATTGAATCATGTTGCATGGGATCATTTGTGGCAAAATTGTATGTGCCTGCCATTTTAATTGTGGGTCCTTAAACTCTATGAAAATAAGCAACTAACTGCTAATAAGCATCTAACTGCCTGCTTTGAAAAAGGCTAAATATGGCCCTTTGCACTGAATCATATACATATCCTAAATATCTGTCTTGGTTTTACAACAAGCTGACTTGTGCTTTGGTAACATTTATGTGTGAGCTTGGCTAATATGTAAGATTTGCAAAATTTCTGCATCTCCCCGAAGGTTATTATCAATAAAAGGGATCCTGCATGGACATTTTAAAATTAAAAGGGGTACCCAAGATGGCATCCGTACCTCGTGGCAGAAAGCCTGTGGGATTCCAAAATGGATTCTGCAGCGCAGACAGCTTGGGAGAAATCGAAACTAAGGCTGCAGGTTTTCTGTGAAGAGAAACTTTGTGTTTTGGAACGAGACAGGACTCTGAATTATGCATTAGACTGAATTGGAGACGGATCTAATTGCAGTTTAGGCCTATAGTTAAGGCCAACAAACAGTCTGCATACATTATCGGAAACAGATTAACACAGCCATCGAGGTTGGACAAGCCCATCAAGGAACTTTCAGGACAATACAAGTCAATTATCGGGCCGGTAGATGCGATTACCAGCCATCTAAAAATCGTCAGTATAGATTGCTACCATTATTTTAGACTAGCCTGCCAAAATTAAAACAAAGAACAAACCTGATTTGGCGCGAAGATAAGGGTTTTCGACAAAGGTATAATTGAAGGCCCTGGGTAGCATTGAGTTACGGCAGCTAGTTCGTTCGTTCGTTCGGAGGTCCGTAGAGTTCGTTGGTTGGTGTGCTGGTGCTGCCCCTCGGACCCCTCGCCCTCGTGGCTGCCGCTCTTTCCCCATCCCGCTCTTACCTCCTGGCCTTTGCCCGTGCCCTTTTCCCACTCCATCTGGAACTGCCCCGGCACCAGGTCGGGCGGACACGGACAGATTCAGGCCAGGCGAGGCGGGACGCGATGAGGGGAGAAGGGAAAACCACCGAGGGGCAGACCGGCTGGAGGAGGCCAAATGAGGGGAGGCTTCGACTCATCGGGCCTTCAGCCTCGGCCGACCTTCAAATATCTGCACACTAACTCAAACTGGCAGCTGTCGACGAAGAATCATCCCTGCAAGGTAAAGTACCCAAACAGAGACTTTGACTTTGGGGTACTCGAACCTGGACAACGCCCTTGCAGCACCCGGAGACCACGTGACGATGGCAGGCTCCAGAGAGCACCAAAAGCGAACCCCGAACCCCACCACTGTTTTGAATTGAGCAAACCCCGTTTTTGATTGGTGAGCATAGATTCTGACCCCTCATAGCTTAATCTAGTTAGGTATAGGGGGTGGGATAAGGAAAACGGGATTGTTAAGATAGTTGTTTTCCCTCGATGTGCCGTGTGTTCCCCATTCCCTGTATAAGTGCATTTGCCTGTAATGTTATAGTGGTAACTTCTTTTAAGACTGTATTAATTTTTCCTGTTCAATAAAATCTTGGTTTTTGCTTGCATCCAAACCACCTGTCTACCCGAGTTTTCTGTATCGCTGCCTGTACCTAAGTACGGTGTCTAGAACCCAGGGGCGTGGGAGCGATTCGAACCGCTCACAAACAGTCAGGGGCATAACTGACTGGGCGCACGTGCCACACCCGCCACCCTCTACAAATAGGACTCTCGCCCCAAAACCAAGCTCATAACCTGACCTGGTACTCTAGTGCAGTACTGAAGGAGTGCTGCATTGTCAGAGGTTGTGACTTTTAGATTAACTTTTTCTGGCTCGGAGGCTGTTAAAACATTCTTTGGCACTATTCAAAGATGAGCAAGGGGTTAAAAAAAGAATTGAATTTATATAGCGTTTCGGATATCCCACAACACCTTACAGCCAATCAAGTATTTTTGAAGTGGAGTCACTGTTGTACTGTAGGAAACGCAGCAGTCAATTTGCACACAGCGAGCTCCCACAAACAGCAATGAGATAATGACCAGAAAATCTGTTTTCAGGCGTTAGTTGAGGGATAAATATTGGCCAGTACACCTGGGAGAACTCCTTCCCCTGCGCTTCTTCAAAATGGTGACATGGAATCTTTTATGCCCACCCGAGCGGGTGGACGGGGTCTCTGAAAGACAGCACCGCCAACAGTGCAGCTTTTCCTCAGTACTGTATTATGTGCTCAAGTCTCTGGAGTGGGACTTGAACCCACAACCTTCATAAATCAGAGGTGAGCATGCTACCACTGAGCCAGTGCTAACACAGTCTGTTGGACAAACATTCCTCCCTCAACCTATGCCACCCAAATAGTAGAACTGATGACTGTTGTGTGCAAAATGTCTGCTTCTTGGCTACATAACAGTCATCTCATTTCATAATTCATTAATTGTCTGGGAAGCATTTGAAGATGCTTCAATGTATCGAGACACTGCATAAATGCAAGTATTTCATTGCATTGATTTGCCAGTCCTTTGGAGACAGAACACGATGCATGGGAAGTAGAAATGTCACACCAATGCCGCAAGGGAAAATCTTCTGGATCTGCGGGGGCTTGAAGTACATTGCTAAGCAGCCATTCCATCTGACCTTGCTGTGATAGTGGACCATTTCCCACCACTACCATATCTCGCCTTGATAACCATGTACACACACAAAACAGCAAAGCACAGCACATTTTATGTGATGCTGTCTTTGATTTTCAATGTGAAAATACAGTGTTAAAGCAACTGCTAAGAGTATGCATTGAGCAGCTAAATCAGTTTCATCACTTCAGACTAAAATAAGTCCTCACCCCATTATCATAATGTGTACTTCTACAATTAATCACAGTAATTGTGCACCTAGGAGCTGGAGGCAGGAAGTTAACTATTGGCTGCTGCAGAAATAAACAGCCTTGAGAAACTGGAGTGTGTCCAGGTTGCTGGGAATCTAACTGCAAAGACATGTCCTAACTATAGTTACTCAATATTCTCATCACATCCATTGAAGCAAACACTGCTGAATAAACAGCAGTGATAACTTATAAATCAGACGGATTATCTCTACCTTATGCTTTCAACAACTTATCATGCTCTTCATGGGCAGGAAGACTTAAAATACTTTTGAAGGGCAAGCCAGTAGACAATGATTCGGGGGGGGGGGGTGGTAAAGGGGAGAGAAAAGGGAACCATAAGCCAGGGAAAAAGATGAGTTTTGAGAAGATTTGCATAAACAAGGCAGAGAGAACCAGAGGGTAGGAGCATATTCTGAACAAGCGGCCATGAGTAGTGGAAGGGAGGGGGCAGGGGACGAGGAGCAGAACAGTATTCGAGTGAAAGGTGCATGCAGGAATTTAAGGCCAGTAGAATGAGGTCATGGAGGGACATGAAAGCAAGGACAAGAATTTTTAAGTCAACTCACTGAGGAATTTTTTGAAATAATATGAACCAATTTTGAAATTAGCCAGGAGAGCAGTAATGCCGCTGAGTGGAATGCTGCAGATTTGTACTAAATGTATTCACCATTCTCCATGGTGGAAGGAGGGGGACTTTACAAACAAGCTGGTTTGTGATCTTGTCACAACATAAAATCTCCTCCATGTTAAGCTCACCCTCACCTGTGAACTTTGCAGCTGACAGAATTAGTGGGGACTTTTTTTTAAATTTGCTTATGGGATCTGGGCGTCGCTGGCAAGGCCAGCATTTATTGCCTTCAGCTAGGCTAGGTTTTGAACCCGGGTTTGAGACATACAACGGTAGTTATAACCCAGCCCTTCTATACAGGAAACATTTAAATACACATATTGACTAAGAAAAGGGTTTCTTTCTCACAGACGAGTAAACATAATTTTTAAGATTGCTGTGGAAAGAGAAATCAGATAACATAATGTGATGTGTGACATTGCTGTCCTACAGTTTACCAGAGAATTAAACACAACTGCATCAATTTCTTGGTGTGTCAGCTAGTTAATGAAACAATTACATGAAATGTGAGAAAATGGAGTGGAAAGAAGCCCATTAAATTTATTTCCTATGTAAGTACCTATTGCACAGAGTAAGGAAATGGTCATCAGCTGTCCTTCAGTCTTCACACTTTGCAAACTCTGATACTGTAATGTATTATCACATGATTTGTCACATGGTTTGGTATGAGCATGCTCAGTTCACTCTGGCCTAATAAAGCAAGCACATGAACTAGCAACTCATCAGCCATGATTTTATCATCGGTGTCGGGATGGTGGCGGGAGAGCTGGTTTCCAGGTTCCAGTCATGATCCTGGCTGCAGCCGCTCTGTCAAAGGGATTTTCCCTTGATTGGCCTTGTTAAGCCTGCCCTGCAGATTTCCCGGCCAATTAACAGGAAGCGGGTCTGATGACGTCATTTGATGAAGCATCATCAACCAGTTTCCTTAAAGGGACCACGGCCACATTGAGTTTAACAGCTGTTCTGTCAGTGTTTGACAGCATTGAGGTGCTGCAAACACTGACAAGCACTGCAGAAAGGTGGACGCTTGCACCAAGGCTCTCCAATGACTCCCTCCATATGCTTATGGAGGGAGTCACAGCATGCAGGGAGGTTCTCTTCCCTTATAAGGGCAGAAGAGACCTCCCCAGGACACCAACGCAGCCTGATTGCACATTGCACAGGAGGGCAAAAGTAGGGATGTCATCAGGGGTCCCTGGCTGCAGTGGTGCCAAACTTTCAATGATCTCAGTGGATCACAAACCGTTACTGCAAAACCATACTCAAACTCACCCTGCTGTGCCACTCAACACATCCCCATCACTCTGCCTTCCATACCCTTCTCCTGCACGTCCTTACTCACACCAACTTACCTTGAACCTCCACCCAACCCTCTCTATCTACTTTATCACTTCCCCATCTCACGAGCAACCCCTCACACTCACCCTCATCCTACTGCAAGCATACCAATTAACAACACAGAAGGGTAGGCACCTGAGAGTTCTGACGAAAGGTCTTCGACCTGAAATATTAACTCTGTTTCTCTCTCCACGGATGCTGCCTGGCCTGCTGAGTTTTTCCAGCGTTTTCTGTTATTTCAGATATCCAGCATCCACAGTATTTTGCTATTGTATAGGCACTTGAGAGGTTTAGCCAATGTCCAATGTGAAGTTTCTGGTAATGTGTTGTCATACAGTGAAACCTATTTTTCCAACACTGCCCCTTACTGGACAGATTTGTGCGCACTTTGAGAAGTGTCTTACTGAGTTCCAGTGAGTGTTCAGACATAACTTCACACCCCCCCCCCACCGCCCCACCCCCAGCTATAGTGATGAGTGTGCACGGAATGGCTTGGACATTAAAGGGATGCTTCACGGTGCTGGTGTGGGATGGTGTCAACCTGGTGCATCATGTGGCAGTCAGGGTTAACAGCATCAAGTGAAGTAAAGCTGGCCATGGTGATGCCATCGCTGGCCTCCCGGGCAGCAATGTTGTCAGGGGCTGATGTCCTGTGTCCTGTACAGCATCAGGTGATGGCGGAGAAGGTTGGTGATGTTGATGGTGTGCCTGGTGATGTTAGTGTTTGGGCTGATCGTGGAAGGATTCAGAGGACCAAGGCCTGATTTTTTTAAGGACACCGATGTTACTGGAATTGATGGCAGCTGCAGGTGAGATGACAGAAGCAATCTGTCAATAGTGAAAGAGGTTCTCCCAATGAGGTGGCACTGGACATACAGTTGACTCTAAACAATTGCAAGCTAAAGAAATCTCTATATGTATTACAAATGCAGTATCCAACAGTTTCTGAGCTCTGAAGCTGACCATCTGCAACATGGCATCTTCGACAACACTTCTGCAGCTGTCAGCTTATCAGAAACATCAGAGCAGACTCAAAACACGCCAAGGTGAGCTGGCATGTTCCTCAAGCAGCGGGTAACCTGTGGGGGAGAACGTAAAATGGGAAGGAAGCATCAAAATAGCATTAAATTGGCTCTTAAGAAGCCATTTAATGAGCTCAATTGTCTCCCCCGTGGCTTGGTGTCGGGTCAGTTCTCCACTGGCAGACCCAACACCTGGGAGACTCGCATGGAGGCGGGTTAACAGCGGGTTTCCTACCCGCTGTCAATATTTGCTATTTTGACAGTGGACCCGCCTCCAAACCGGCACTCTGAGCGCCGGCAAATTCGCGGCCATCGTGTCTCTGTCCTTTATTTGTTCTACCGATGTATATTACATTTTGGCAATGAGGATGGGATCCCAAAGCCATTTTTAGAGATCAGGAAGGCTCTGCAAACCTGTTATTAAACTAGATTTGTCGTTCATTTAAAAGAATAGAAGCCAGGAGTTTTTGTTAAGTGGCACATGTAATGCTGGGAAAGGTGGGACCATAGTTTTGTTATATTTGAGAGGGGAATATGTACATTTCTTTTTAAGGGGAAAGCAGTGTAATGTATTATCACATGGCTTGTCACATGGTTTGGTATGAGCATGCTCAGTTCGCTCTGGCCTAATAAAGCAAGCACATGGACGAGCAACTCATCGGGGTCGATTTTCCTAAAGCTGTCGGGAAGGAGGCGGGACTACAACTTTCGGGTTTTAGTCCCGCCTACATCGACGTTCGGCCAATCCACGTGATTTTCCCTTGATTGACCTTGTTAAGCCCACCCAGCGGGTTCAGCAGGCCAATTTAGGGCCACCCGGCAACAGGTGACATCACAGACTGAAATATCAGTGTTTCACAGCTGTTTGAAGCTGTCAAACACTGACAGTCTGACTTCTAACCTGAGTCCTTCTACACAGACTCAGTTAGAACTGTCACTGGCAATGAAAGCTGAAGGCTGTCACTTTTGACAGCTTGCAGCCATTTTGCTTTCAGTGCCAGCTGAGTGACGGACTCCCGAAACCTAGAGGAAGAAAGGGTGTTAAGATAAGTACAGGTAATTTAAACTTCTTTACACACTTCAGACACACCAAACACACCTTTGCACTCATGCACCCATCACTCACCTGAACACCGACATCGCGACCCCTCCAAGTCCTTCAACCCGACGGCCCGACTCCTCTAACCTGGCATGGTTTGGAGCCATCGGGAATCCCACACGACACCCCTCAAAATAGGGATTAGGCTAAAAACTGCCTGTTAACTACCTGTTAACAGGCAGTTAATTGGCACGAATCCCTTCCCGCCTCGGGTCGGCGGGTCCCAGTGCGGGGCGGGTACCCGCCTCCCCTGAAACTTACGGGGAGGCGGGTTTTGGGCGGGATGGTGTCGGGACCCCCAAAATCAGGATTTCCGCCCCCCCCCACATGCCTGAAACCCCACCTGACGGCTCCAGGAAAATCTACCCCATCGTGTCTCTGTCCTTCATTTGTTCTACCCATGTATATTACAGGTACAAGAAAAGGAAACTTTTTTGTGTCTTCACATTGCAGAGGGAAAAAGATATATTTAAACAATTTTCATAATGCTGATGCCAAGCACCGGGAATGTGATGCTTTTACGATGATCTATTTTACATGAAGTGTATCACCATTGCAAGTATTATGTGAGCAATGGAAGAAAATAGAAAACACTTAATTATAATGTCACCAACATGGAAAAGAGCAGAGAAAAGTCTCTGGTCTTCTATGGCTAGAGATGATAATATCTGTTATTGACAAATCATGGTTAAGGCACCAAGGCAATGATCAGGCACCGTAACAATGAAAAGGCAGCCTCTATTGATAGTATTGACATTCATTTTTTGTTCGAAGCATGATGGTGAATGCAAAGATGATGAAACACTGGGTTGGGGGAAAGATCATTTTTTTGAAAGGATTGGATTTGGATGGGGCAATTGAAATGGATAGTGAGAGTAGTAGATGAGGGGGAAGGCCTATAACAGACATAGTCAGAGATGGGTTATCCAGATGAAAGAATCAGGTCGCATCATATCAATATTACTCAGATTCAAAAACATGTCCGTGGTGTGGCAGTCTTTCTCAAGGTGGGGGAGTGTACTGTAGAGGAATGTAAACATAGGATAGTGCTGACTTGAATGTAGTTCCTCTGAATAAGAGAAAAGTGAAGGATTAATGGTTTCATCTTAAAATAGAATTTAAGGTCTCTCCTTCACTCGCACAATGGAAGAGGTTAAAATCAGTCTGATTACTTGGTGTGTAACGAAAAATAATTGAAAATAAATGAATGCCTTAGCTTGAAGGTTAAAACTGCTGTAAAACAAATGTGTCTTATATACACAAAACTAAAACAGTGGCTTCAATGAGGCTTGGCTGGATTACCTGGCAGCTATCTGATTCTTCCCTGCTTTCTGTGTAACTGTGATGTACGGCAAGATGGAATAGTTGAAATGGTTGAAAAGTGGATGGGGAAAAATTCAGATCACTAAATTCAACTTTAGACAGTGCAAAAGCAATATTTCATAATTTTTTTCTCCTCTAGATTCCTTTCCTCTGAAGGCAATGGCTCACACTGAGCTATAATTCCACAAAATAGCTGCAGCAGTTCGTGTCATGCCCCACTGCTCTGTTCATGGATGAGCCTGAACAATGGGCGTATGTTGATTATTTGGGGCTAGATTAAGCCCTGTCTCCCCCTCCAAGTAACACACCATCCTGACTTGGAAGTGTACCACCGTTCCTTCATCGTCGCTGGGTCAAAATCCTGGAACTCCCTCCCTAACAGCACTGTGGGAGCACCTTCAACACACGGACTGCAGTGGTTCAAGAAGGTGGCTCACCGCCACCTTCTCAAGGGCAGCTAGGGCTGGGCAATAAATGCTGGCCTAGTCTTGACACCTGACAATTAATTTTTTTAAGAAAAATCTGCACGCATACAGTTCCTGCAATCCCTCGCTTAGTGCCCTTGAGGCCAATTGTAACATTCCTGCAACTGACTGAAGTTAAATAGCTTGGCATAGTACAGTGATCAAACGTGGACCCTTCCTGGTCTGTACAGCTCATATAGGTTTTGGAGACAGTGTGAAATTGAGGCATATCAAAGATAAGATTTAGGGGGAGAAATTGGGTGAGTAGCACCACTTGTTAGCGCCTAAAGAGGCAGGCAGTGGCTGTAGCGCCACTGGCTGCGCCTCCCGTGATATTGAGTTGGGGCAATAATAGTGACATTAGCCTTTTGTGCTGCACCGCCACCGATGACATCATCGGTGTGCGCAGTGCCCCATTTGCGCCCCGTTCGCGATATTTGGTTGCGAACGCCGCAGTTGCGCCGTTCGCTACCCGCGCCCGGTTCACAGGGCCTTACTGTGCCGGCAGCGGTGCAAGTTAAGGTGGAGGTGCGGGGCGGCCGCCTCTTTCAGCGGCAGCCTGCCAGCACCTCCGTCCCCGGCCTCCTGATCCCCACCCCGCGGCATTGCCGGCTATTTCCCAAGAGCCCGGCACTTCTCCTCGGTGCGGGGCTCTTTTGCCGGCATTCGCGATCGGGGATCGCACTGTTGCAGGCCCCTCCCCCTTAACAATGGGAGGAAGGCCTGCAGTACCGCAGCGTGCCGTGCCGCAGCGTGTGGCGTTGCGGCACATTGCGCTGCGATATTCAGTTTCAGCGCCCTAAGAGGGACGCGGAGCGCCTCAAGCCTCGCCCCGTCTCCCTCTAGGGGCAATGAAACTGAATATCTGACGATCGCTAAAGCCTCGAATGCTGCGCTAAATCCTGCGCTCAGGCGAACTTGGCGCCAGTTTGGCGCCTCAACCCAATTTCTAGGCCTTAATATTTAAACCTGCAATTGAAATCTGTTCATCATTGAGAGAACTCAAAACCAGAATTTTGTACAGGAAGGGGAACTTATCGTAAGCTCGAGGAACAGCACCTCATCTTTCTATTAGGCCCTTTACAGCCTCTGGACTCAACATTGAGTTCAACAATTTCAGACCATAACCTCTGCCCCTATTTTTTCAGGTGGCAGCTGTTGATGACTCTGCCATCCCCATTTGCAGTATTTAACCGCTCCTGCCTTCCACCCTATCACAAACCGTCCCTGTTATTCTTTCCTCCCCTCCCCCCTTTCCCTACCTCTGCACCTGCTTAAAATCTGTTACATCCCTAACTTTTTCCAGTGCTGACAAAAGCTCATTAACTTGAAGCCTTAGCCCTGTTTCTCTCTCCACGGATGCTGCCTGACCTGCTGAGTGTTTCCAGCATTTTCTGTTGTTATTTCAGATTTCCAGCATCCGCAGCATTTTGCTGTTGAACTTATCAGATGCCCTTTTCAAAAATAAGAAGCGTGATTAGTTTGGTCATTATTTTTATTTCTCTTCATTTCTCAAAAATGTTTATGTTGAAATCCATGAAAACATCCAGAGAACCACGTAGGAAGAGCTGTCAAACGGAGATGAAATGGAGATGAATTAACGCACATTTCAAGTGAGATAATTGCAGAACGACAATTAGGGCTCTTGGAGAGCTGGCACAGGTGCAGTGGGCCAAATGACCTCCTTCTTTTCTGTCATTTCTATGACAACTGTGATTGCTCATTTTTTATGTTAAGAATAGGCTCTGATGAACAAACTTTTTTATTTTAGGAATACTATAGAACCTTTAGAGCATGCACTCCATGAATCCTCCCTCTGGAAAGGGACACATTCTTTGGTTCTCAATTGAAGTGTTGATTTGAGAGCACTACCTGCTTTTGAGCAATATGAGCCCCTAATAATGAGTTATACTGCTGGCTCAGCATTGTTTTGTGACTATCTAAAATGTTTAACCTTTCTCCAGACCGTTAACGGACGGACTTGAGCACTTTCTAAAGCTCACTTCACACCAGTTGCTGTTATCCTGAAGCCCATGTGAAGCTGAAGAAGATTGCTTCCTCCAGGAGTCTCGCACTGATTGCCACAGTTCAGTGTGCTGTCAGATTGTTAGCTTCACTCTCCAGTTGTACTCTCCAATTATGCTGTAGCTTTTGTGTCGGTACAACACACAAATCATGTCACATCTGCAGAAAAGGTGCACTATAATTGGGCCATCAGAACAAACCCAAGCAGCAAGGTTAATTTGTTGGGTATTTTTATTCAGAGTTGAAATATAGCTTTGTTGGTCATATTGCAACATTTAGTAACAGTAACTGCGAGCTCAGTTAAGCTTCAATTAAAGGTTTAAATATTAAATCTGATTTTTGATGCGCTCCAATTTCACACTGTCTCCAAAACCTACATACACATATGAAGGTCTCGCACCAACTCGTGTCCATTGCACTCCTAAGTATCATACGTCATTGCGCACGTGTAAGTATCTTGAAAAAAAGAGAAAGAAAGCAGGTGAATTGAAGTTCGGTTCTTCCAACACAGAGGCTGAAATTTACAAGCTGCTACCATTACCCTCTAAGTGACTGTAGAAATTTACAAGCCATTATAATTGCCTGATTTTGCCTATTAAGACCAATTCCCCACAGAGAGTCCAGTACTTGAAGATTGTCCCTAAAGGGACAAGTCAGGTTAATTTACAACTCCAAGTTAGCAACTAAACATCACAACCACGTTCTAGACCATAGACTACCTGTGAGCAATGCGACCAGAAGTCTGCTGGTATATTCAATGGTTTGCTTATGGTGAGGGGAGTATTGTGGCATGTGGCTATTATGTTGAAATGAATGTCACTCAGAGCTCTCAATACTGGACAAATCATAGGTGTGAGATTTTGAATGGTGAGTTGTATATCTGAGTTGCACGGCTAAACGCTACATCTGGCCCATTAGCTGCAGGAACAGCAATAATACATTCTTCACCTTTCCTCTTTATGGTTGGCTATGCCTGCCTGTTCTATTATTTCCTCTTTCTGTGTCTTTGGATGCAATTTTAACCCTACTCGCTCAGCAGAAACCTGGCGGGTGGGCAGTTAAAATCGCTCGGGCTCTTACCTGTCCGAAAGCCGCCATGATCGCAACATCTGCAGTTTTAACCTGCTCTCCTGAGCAGGCAGCAAGGACACCCGCCCGGAGCCAACAGGGTCCTTCTTTACATATGCATGTTGCGGCCTGATGACATCATAGAGACCCGACTGTAATTTTAATTCAGGCCTGAGCGGGGAATCCACCTGGAGTTAAAATTGGGGCCAATTCTTAATAGCTCACCCAGCTCTGTGTTTGTAAGAGTGTGTGTGTGTTTTTTTTAACCCCTCTGGCTTTCTCCTGTTTTCCCAGTGAGTGAAAGCAAAAGAAATGTTAGGAATTAGCAGACCATTGCATTCACATAGGGAATCAAGTTTGTAATGCAGGAGATTGTGTAGTGTAGGGGAATTTTGGTAGGTTGAATTCTCAAGTGTAGTCCCAATTTCAACATGAAGTGAGGTAGACTGTTTTAATAATGTTCACTTATTTCCCTTTTGAATGAGAGCATCACATCACCACTCTAAATTTGCTTATTGTACACTGGGACCTAAGCACTGAAGCAGGTATTCTGTAGGCTCTACATTTTACAATCAAGAGTAATTGTTTTGGAAAGTCACTGTGCATTTTTTTTAAACTATCAAAACCTCAAAGGTAACATAAGACAATCTTAAACAATAAACCGTTATGATTTATACAGCCAGAAACAAAGTCAGCAAGTATGGGATAAATTTATATTCTTTTAAATGGGGAAACAGGGAAATGAAGATATTGTGCACTTTGCATACCACCTCATTCGTCTTGTGAATACATATTTCATCTTAATAAAAATGAAAATCTCCACATGGAAATAAGAAGCATTTTTCACTCTTAGAAGTGTGGCCGTTTTTGAATGGAAAATAATATGTTATGAATTACCTGTAATATAGACATACTTAGAGAATATGTACAAAATAATATAATAACCACAGTGTTTTAAAATAACAGGAAACTGCAATCGGGAAATAGCTTTCTGGCATTGAAGTGGATAACTGCAAGTTGTTCACAATGTTTGAAAGTAATTCTGAAAGAAAGATAGAAAGAAAGACTTGCAATTATATAGCACTTTTCACAACCTCAGGATGTCCCAAAGCACTTTACAGCCAATGAAGTACTTTTGAAATGTAGTCACTGTTGTAATGTAGCCAATTTGTGCACAGCAAGGTTCCACAAACAGCAATGTGATAATGACCAGATTTTTAGTGATGTTGGTTGAGGGATAAATATTGGCCAGGATACTGGGGAGGATTCCCTTACTCTTCTTTGAATTAATGCCATAGGATCTTTTACGTCCACTTGAGAGGGCAGATGGGGCCTCAGTTTAACGTCTCATCCAAAAACCTCCTACAGTGCAGCATTCCCTCAGTACTGCATTGAAGTGTCAGTCTAAATTTTTGTGCTCAAGATTCTGGAGTAGGACTCAAACCTTCTGACTCAGAGGGGAGAGAGCTGCCCACTGAGCCATGACTGTTAACTCTCACCAATAGCTCCTCTGGATCAGGGAGAAGGAAACTGGTGCAGTGATTTAGAGACTGGCCACTCATTCCTGGGACTGGAGTTCAAACCCAGCCAGGAATGATGGGATGAAAGTTTGCATTGACTGTATGAGCCCTGTTTGGAATGCGTTTGGACAGTCTCAATCCTGTTCCTACTGGACAAAGCAGCTCCTACTTTTGCGCAAAGTTGGCAATCTCACTAAGAAAGGACTGGCTCATGTGGGAAATGGCGGAATACAGCACGGTTTTAAGTGCCCCGCTAAGGCTGAGGCACATTGTTGGAGCAGAGTAGAGGGAGCTTTACTCTTTATCTAACCTATGCTATACTTGTTCTCTGAGTTGTTGATGCTGACACTGGTGCCTGAAACAAACATTTTCTAGCACTATCATTCCTCAGCTCAATGAGCAAAAATTTCACTAGAGTTTAGTAAAATTACTTGAGCAAATTTCTTGTTTGGTGTGGTGGTGAGTTTGCAGCAGAGTCCTCAGATCCTGGGCTGTCCCAAGAGCTGAGCCCGCCCTCCCCTAATTAAATTCACGTGAGCATGAGTGGTATACGTTGGCACTTCTTAACTGCACAAACTGATGGGCCTTGGTTTAATGTTTCATCTGAAGGATAGCATCTTCACAATGTAGCACGCACTCATTAACACACCGGACTATCAACCTAGATCATCTGCTCAAGTCCTGTAGCGAAAGAAAGAAAGAATTTGCATTTATATAGTATCTTTCACATCCTTAGCTCATCCCTATAGCCATTGAATTGCCTTTGAAGTGTAATTCCTGTTGTCATTTAGACAAATTCGGCAGTCAATTAGCATGCAGCAATCCCACAAACAGCAAAGAGATGAATGACTAGATCATTTCTTTTGGTTATCCAGTCATTGATCTCTTAGGTGAGGAATAAAATGTTGGACTCCTCCCCAGCTCTTCTTCCAATATGGTCATGGAATTTTTTTACATCCCCTTCAACAGGCTGGTGGTTCCATCAATTTAACTCCTCATCTGAAAGATACCTCCTCCAATAATACAATACTGCACTGAAGTTCCAACCTAGGTAATGTGCTCACATGCTGGAGTGGGACTTGATCCGATGACCTGCTGACTCAGAGTGCTACCACAGAGCCAAGGCTGACACTAATGTATCATCCTGGAAGGCAGAATATGTGTTTAAAATTGTAAAAGAACTCTTGCGGGGTGATTCCACACTTCCAATGGGAAGCCATGTTCAGAGGGAGCGCAGGTCAGAGTACTGGTTCTTCTCTTTGATGTCAGGGCCGCGACCACACAATCCCTTTAAGTTGGTTTCTTTTGGCCTCCTGGTTATTCACTGCACTGTAGTTATGAGGGAAATGTTGGTTGTTTAGCAAGGGAGTTTCTCTAGCGCATGTACAAATGGAAGGAACAACAGCATATCGTTACTCAAGGTTCTTATCTCATGGGTTGGACAATGCAGGTAATTGTAGAAAAAGAATGAAAAATGCTGCAATTTTGTATAGTATTGTAAACATAGCTCATTAACACTGAGTTTCCCTTGTTCAATCCAGCAATTGTCAACAATGTTGGGCAATAATGAATGAAAATATGTATACTTTGAGTGTTTAAAATGCCAGTGACTTGCACACTAAGTCTCTGCTGTACGCAAACTTGTAATTCATTATTGTCAGATCATTACATTGCATTGCTTAATATGTTAAATACATAAGTGCTCTCACTTTCTCTTCATGTGCTTGATAACATGCAGGTGAGAGTTTGTCACGAGCCAACATCACATCCACCTTTTATCACTTCATAAGACAATATAATGTACATTGTGCTTCATAAAATACATACCGGTTGAGGTATTGGAGGGGAAAATATTGTTAAATATTTTTTATTACATTTTTTTTTCTTAGCTGGTCTTTTTTTTCTCCATTTTGTAGACAGTGGCAGGAACTACAGTGGATTTAGCAGGCAGCAGACCCCATGATTGAATTGTGGGAACTGAACTGAAGTGATGTTAGTTTGAAGTGCGGTTGCTTCATGCTCCCCAAATGGCTCTGCTTTTTATTCATTCTTGGGATATGGGCCGGGCTAACAAAGCAGGCATTTATTGCCCATCCTTGGTTGCCCTTGATATAACTGAGCGGCTTGCTAGACCACTCCACAGGGCAGTTACGAGTTAACCAGTCAACTGGATTCAAATATAGGCCAGACCAGGTAAGGGTGGCAGATTTCCTACCTAAAGGGCATTAGTAAGCCAGTTAGGTTTTTATGACAATCCGACAGCTTCGTGGTCACTTTTACTGATTCCTTTTTATTTCCAGATTTTTTTGAACTCAATCACATTCGCAAAGTGCCATGGTGGGATTTGACTTAATATCCGTACTATCAGCACAGGCCTCTGGATTGCTAGTCCAGCAACATAACCACTATACCTACGTACCCTTGTACATTCTGTATAGCTCAGTAGCTTGTACCTGAGCTATACAGACCAAAAGATCCCAGAAATGAGTTCTGGTCTACACCAAGTCAGTTAGTCTCAGTCAATATAGCAGTTGGCATCAGCCCTTCTGGGCTTGGAAGGAGTAAATCATTCATATTTCGAACTCCTGGTCACTATCTAATAGCCCCTGCTGCATACTTTGCATATATGTTGGCCATCTGACCGGCAGGAGTGCTAGCACCTCAGAAAGAATTCAGCGAACTCCTTGCACTTGTTACAACAGAAAAACTGAGATTGTTAATTAAGCAAGCTTTTGTTCATTTTTTTCCTTTACCTGCAATTTTATTAAAACCAAATTGGAATGAAAGAAAATGAATCATGACTCAAAATGACTTACTTTTAAAGAGAAAAAATTAAAATGTAAAGTGATACTTTTTTCCTCAGACTGGCTGAGATTCTTTGCGATAGAAATTCAGATGCGCCTGAATCAGGAGGATCGAGGCTGGCGAAAATTGGACCTCATCTAAATAATCTGGGGTGAGCTGCTGGCATTTGAGGCGCCTCCACAGGCAGCTCACCCTTCCAGACAAGTGCCGGCAGGCAGGGAGAGGACAGCAGGAGGGTGGGGGTGAGGGTGGTGGAGATTGAAGCTGGAAGTGGCCATCCGGAGTGCTGTGGATCCGGGAGGAAAACTAAGACTCATCTTTGCAGTGGCGGTCGTTTCCTCGGCCGCAGCCACGCCAGGTGTACCTGGGATACCGATTTCCCAAGGGATCCTAAAACAGGTGGGGGCCCAACATTTACATAGGTCAGGGGCCTAACGTCTGTCTTAGGCGGCAGCCAGAAGATGAAATTAGGTTGCATGTCTTTCAGGCGTCTTTGGGGTGCAAGACACTGGTCCCCAAATTAGGTCTTGCTGTGCCAATTTTATGCCCGTAGAATGGGCATAATGAGGGCCATTTTCTACCACTTTATGTTGTTTTGTTTCCTCCCCACTTTTTTTAATCTCCTCTCACCATGCAGTCTTCAACACTATGCCGTACATCCACCAAAGCTGTTCTCAAATTGGCTTTCAGATGAAGATTATTCTGGTATGTAAATAATCTGCAACTGCATACACATTTAATCTTTCATGAACAGGTAATCCTGACAGATTCCTGACACATACACATTTTTATCAAGTCCAAACTCATTACTTGCTAAATGGTGCTACACTGTAGTTATACCTGAGGCCACAGGTATTTCAGTGACTGAATAAGTCAAATACCATTCCTACTGCATGGGATTCTATTTTTTTTTTAAACCAGTGATAGCATTCTGTCTATTGTCCTTGAAAGTCACAGGCCTGTGACCTTGATGTAATTGTGGAGGGAGAAGAATGGTTAGATGCAATTACTTGGGACATTGTGCTTTCATCAGTAAAACCTGAATCCAGCCCAGGCTTGAGGGCTGAAGGTCTCTGTCCTGCTGGCTGTAAAGGTTCGAAGTGAAATGAGCTTGGCCCATCTCCAGTGTGGCTCTTGGCAACACACAACTCCCGATAATGATCCTACCCAGAGTGCACCATGGGAAGAAGCGACAATGGACCCCTCTGTGAGAAGATAGATCTCATCACTGGTACAATTCTCTATAACACAGCAACACATTCTCCAGACCTTTACACAGAGGATTTAATCACTATCTAAATTTAGAAGTCCATTCTAATAGATGAAATAAAAGCGGTATAGTAAATTAATTGTATAAACGTATCCATTAGCTTCTAAACATCACAAACCAGCAGCGCCTATTCAAGCAGTGGAAAATAATAGCTATTTGGCCTTTTACTGGTCCAATAAAAATACAAATTGCATTCCATTCACTTCTTTCATTAAAGAATCCCTGTTTTCTGAATCAGCTTAGAGAGAGCTTTGAAAGCCATCAGTTGCATTTGCATAAAATTCCACTGTATATTCTACCCCTATCTATTTAAATTGCCCTAATGCAGAGATTGGGATAATTAAATAGGATGTTGTGCAGGTTTGCTATTTATGGACAGGCTATATCAGCCTGTGGAAAATAAAATGCTTGAGTCATATCTCAAACCTTGTAATGCCAGCTACTATTCACAGAGAAACTCATCAATATTTATTGGGGCTGTGAACCATTCATATCATTAATTTTAGCCTTTGACCTAAACCAAGCAAAAGGACAATACTCTGATAAGTTTGAGCTGCTATTAAATGAGTATACAGGCAATCAGTTTACCTCAGTATCAAATGGGAAAATAAGTGCTCAATGACAGTGCAAATCATGTGATGTGAATATCCTATCTCCAGATGGTGAGCTTGTTTTTACTGTCTAACTAATAAAATGCTATTTCCACCTTTTCACATAGTAATGTTCTGCCAATAGAAAGTTAACATCCAATGAAATGTAACAATGTAATAATGGAAATTAAATTGCTTCACAACTGGAGATGAATGACTTGACCTTTCCTAATGACTGCATTGACAGTAACAGAAGGAAAGGGCTAAACAAACCCAACAGAGATGTAAGCCATTTTTCAAGCAGTAGGAGCTTCATCGTTTACTGAAACAACTTAGTAAGAAGAAAAAGGTGATAATGGGCTCAAAAAAAAGTTACAGTAAATGGGCTTCAAACTGACTGCACTATAATCTGAAAAAATAAGCTTGGAGCAGCGGAAAGAGCGGAAGTTTTAGTTGCTGGTCGTTATTTTTTGCCCATTCTTCATTTGATGCAATCTTGGCCTACAAAAAGGGACAAACACCTGGACCTCGCTCGGTGTTTGTTGCCATTCAAAGGAATCGTAGTCAGGTTGTCTTTCAGATGAGATGTTAAACCAAGGTCCTGCCTGCTCTCTCGGGTGGACGTAAAAGATCCCATGGCACTATTTCGAAGAAGAGCAGGGGAGTTCTCCCCGGTGTCCTGGCCAATATTTATCCCTCAACCAACATCTCTAAAACAGATTGGGGGAAAAATTGGGTGAGTAGCACCACCTGTTAGCGTCTAAAGAGGCAGTCAGTGGCTGTAGCGCCACTGGCTGCGCCTCCCGCGATATTCAGCAGGGGTGCTAATGGTGGCGTTAGCCTTTTGCGCTGCACCGCCACCAATGACGTCATCGGTGTGCGCAGCGCCCCATTCGTGCCCCGATCGCGATATTTGGTAGCGAACGGCGCTGTAGCGCCGTTTGCTACCTGCGCCCAGTTCACGGGGCCTTGCTGCGCCGGCAGAGGCGCAAGTTAAGGTGGAGGTGCGGGGCGGCCGCTTTTTCGGCAGCCACCTGCCAGCACCTCCGTCCCCGGCCTCCTGGTCCCCCCACCGCGGCATTGCCGGCTGTTTCCCGAGAGCCCGGCACTTCTCCTTGGTGCCGGGCTCTTTTGCCGGCACTCGCGATCGGGGCTCACGCTGTTGCAGTGGGAGGAAGGCCTGCAGTACCGCAGCGTGCCGTGCCGCAGCGTGTGGCTGGCACTCGCGATCGGGGCTCGCGCTATTGCAGTGGGAGGAAGGCCTGCAGTACCGCAGCGTGCCGTGCCGCAGCGTGTGGCGCTGCGGCACGTAGCGCTGCGAAATTCACTTTCAGCGCCCTAAGAGGGACGCGGAGCGCCTCGAGCCGCGCCCCGTCTCCCTCTAGGGGCACTTCAACTGAATTTGAGGTGATCGCTAATGCGGCGATCGCGGCGCAAATTCCAGCGCCCAGGCGAACTTTGCGCCGCTTGAGCACCTCAGGCCAATTTCTATGCCATTATCTGGTCAGTGCTGTTTGTGGGAGCTTGCTGTGCACAAACTGACTGCCGTGTTTCCTACATTCCAACAGTGACTACAACTTCAAAAGTACTTCATTGGCTGTAAAATGCTTTGGGACATCCTGAGGTCATGAAAGGTGCTGTATAATTCAAGTCTTTCTTTCACAGACCCTCTTTTCTATCACAGCCTGGCTTAAACAGTTTAATCTAACTTACCTGTGAAAACAACTTAAATATTGGTGTTTTGTTCGTGCCCTGAGAAGTGCATAAAAAATCAGATATATCACATGCTATTTCTACATTAATTCAATCTATTCTTCCACTCAGTCCAAAGATGTGCGGGTTAGGTTGATTGGCTATGATAAATTGACCCTTAGTGTTAGGGGGATTAAATACGTGGGGTTACGGGGATAGGGTGGGATATGTGTCGGTGCAGGCTCGATGGGCCGAAACGGCCTCTATCTGCACTGTGGGGTTTCTGTGATTCTGTGATTCATATTGCTACTGTGAGGAAAAAAAACACAGTAGACTTGCATTTATATAGCACCTTTCACAACCTGAGGACGTCCCAAAGCACTTTAAACCCAATGAAGTACTTTCGAAGTGTAGTCAGTGTTATACTGTAGGAAATGCAGCACATCAAGGTCCCAAAAACAGCAATGTGATAATGACCAGATAATCTGTTTTTGTTATGTTGATTGAGGGATAAACATTGGCCAGGACACCAGGGATAACTCCTTTGCTCTTTTTCAAAATAGTGCCATGGGACCTTTTACATCCACCTGAGAGAGCAGACGGGGCCTTGGTTTAACGTCTCATCCGAAAGACGGAGCTGCACAGGAATGTCAGCCTAGATTTTGGTGCTCAAGTCTCCGGAGAGGAACTTGAACCCATAACCTTCTGACTCAGAGGCGAGAGTGCTACCAACTGAGTCACGGCTGACACATGTCAAAACTTCTTCCTGTGATCCCCACCAGCAGCTCCCATTTAGAAGGCACAAACCAAATATTTCCAATACTTTAACCTGCTATTACCCCAAAAGGTTTTGTAATACCTCTGCACATAGCAAATTGAATGATCTTATATTCTCAGCTGGTTAAAGATAAAGGAGAGGAACCAAAGGGAAGTGAGGCCCTTTTTAGGAGCCAGCTTTGACTGTAGAAAATGGGACACAAATCTGTATGTTTTCATTTATATAAAAGTATGTTTATTTGGTGTAAGTTATCCTTGGCTGGGTACATTAAACAATGAAACAAATGTTTTTTTCTTAATAGGGAAGCTAAGTGATTTATGAACCAGTTATCACTCTAACAAAATCAATCATTGCACTTAAGTTACACAAGTTATAAATACTTAATTGGAGGAGGGCCAGTTTCAATGGGTTGAGAATGGATCTGGCCCGGATAAATTGGAATCAAAGATTGGCAGGCCAAACTGTAATCGAACAATGGGCTGCCTTTAAAGAGGAGATGGTTCGGGCAAAGTCGAAGTACATTCCCATGAGGGGGAAAGGGAGGGCAAACAAAGTCAGAGCTTCCTGGATGATGAAAGAGATAGAGAGTAAGATGAAGCAGAAAAAGAGCACATATGACAGATGTCAGGTTGAGAATACAAGTGAGAACCAGGCTGAATATGGAAAGTTCAGAGAGGAAGTGGAAAAGGAAATAAGAGGGGCAGAGAGAGAGTATGAGAATAGATTGGCAGCTAACATAAAAGGGAATCAAAAAGTCTTCTATAGGCATATAAATAATACACAGGTAGTAGGAGGAGGGGTGGAGCCGATTAGGGACCAAAAAGTGGTTAAAAATGCATATGGGATCGTGGGCTTCATAAATAGAGGTATAGAGTACAAAAGTAAGGAAGTTATGATGAAGCTTTATGAAACACTGGTCTGACCTCAACTGGAATATTGTTTCCAATTCTGGGCACCGCACTTTAGGAAGGATGTGAAGGCCTTCGAGAGGGTGCAGAAAAGATTTACAAGAATGGTTCCAGGGATGAGGGACTTCAGTTACATGGATAGACTAGAGAAGCTGGGGTTGTTCTCCTTAGAGCAGAGAAGGCTGAGAGGAGATTTGATAGAGGTGTTCAAAATCATGAGGGTTCTAGACAGAGTAGATAGAGAGAAACTGTTCCGATTGGCAGAAGGGTCGAGAACCAGAGGATACAGATTTATGGTGATTGGCAAAAGAGCCAAGGGCAACATGAGGAAAAATGTTTTTACGCAGTGAGTGGTTAGGATCTGGAATGTACTGCCTGAGAGGGTGGTGCAGACAGATTAAATCATGGCTTTCAAATGGACATTGGATAAGTACCTGAAAGAAAAAAATGTGCAGGGCTACGGGAAAAGGGCGGGGGAGTGGGACTCGCTGAAGTGCTCTTGCATAGAGCCGGCACAGGCTCGACGGGCCGAATGGCCTTCTTCCATGCTGTCACCATTCTCTGATTTTATGATTCTAAGTAACTTAATTACTCAACCAGATTTGCAAAAATGGTACCTAATCAAATGATTCAATAATACAATCCTTGCAAAAATTAGAATTCATGTATCTTATGCATGTCTGCTGTTTCACATCTCATAAAGGCATCTCACCTGAAAGCATGGCCACAGGGCCTCACACCAGCAGGCCCTCATTTCGTCAGGGCCTCACACTTGTGATAATTCCTTTTCCAGCTGTATTAAATCAAACAGCACCAAGTTACCACTCTTAAATATATCACGGAATATTTTTAATGCAACATTTTTTTTAAAATTATGTTCTAAAACGCTGTCTGATTGTGCTGGTTCAGGGAAGATTTTGCATTCGGCAAAAAGCAAATGAGTTTGAGTGGAAATTTAAGCAAAAAAATTCACTTCTGAAAACAAGTTCAATTTTGAGTACAATTTGCGTCCTGATCGCCGATTGCACCCAAAGCAGAAACTCTTGGCCCATATCTGATGAAAACTTTCCAGCAAGCCACAGTCAATCAGTGGATCTTTATTAATTTCATACAAACATCTCCATGGCAATAATCTATAAAATCAAATTAACTACATCAAATACAGGAAGCATTGAATAGATTCTGAAAATCACTAGTGCAATGCCTAGCTCATTCTGGCATTGAAAAATTCAGGCCTTCACAGCTCTTCAGTTTAGTGCTTATCTTTCTATTAGGCACTTTACAGCCTTCCGGACTTAACATCGAGTTCAACAATTTCAGACTATTAATTGGCCCCTGTATTTCTTTATTTTTTTTCTCTCTTGTTTCCTCACATGGTAGCTGTTAATGTTGCTGTCATCATCATTCACACATCATCTAGAGCCATCTTTTGTTTCTTAACTTGTCTCCTTTTGCCTTGCACCATCATCCCTTTTGGCAGTCAATCTCTCCTGTCTTCCATCCAGTCACAGGCCTTCCCTTTGTTCTTTCCTCCTCTCCTCCCTGCCCCTGCTTAAAAATCTCTCTTCCCTAACCTTTTCCAGTTCTGACGAAGGGTTTGACCTGAAACGTTGACTCTGTTTCTCTCTCCTCGATGCGGCCTGACCTGCTGAGTGTTTCCAGCACTTTCTGTTGTTATTTCAGATTTCCAGCAACTGCAGTATTTTGCTATTGTATTAGTGTTTATACTTACCTGCTTCATGGTTGTGAGTCAGTTATTGTCCCTTCATTATTCTCGTTGACTTGAAATGTTCCTACACTCAGCTGTAACTATTTTATTTTTAATTAGTTTTGTACTTACATCTTAGCTTTTTCAATCAGGCAGGCAAATGTTGCAGTATCAATCTCCTGTTCTTTCAATCTAACTTCAGTAAAGCAGAGATGAATTGCATTGTGTTCTCTTCCAATGAGAGGTTTCAAACTAAACACTAATCACTTATTTTTCGGTTTGTCAACTAGAAGATGTGAAATCAAATAATGTGAGTTGTTCCATACCTTGCTTTGAGCTGGAACATCTTTTGGAGTCCCTCTAGCCTCCCTTGGTTTCGCCAAAGTCATTTTGGTGTAGTTTTCGAAAAAAAAAGAGCGTTATTTTTCCCCCTGCAAGTTTCCAACTGGCGATTGTGTTTCGTAAACTTAAAAAATGAAGCGCAGTTTTTTGAGCCTACAACTTCAGTATGCTTCTGAGGCACAGGGCTTAATTTTAACTCAGCCGTCAGGCGGGCTTTGAGGCATGTGGGGGGTTAAAATCGCAAAACCTGGGGGTCGGCACCCCCCCGCCGCCTGGTTCCCGACACCTAGCCATTTTAACCCAGGCGTGTCTGATGGTCCCGAATCAGTCCCGCCTGCAACAGGCGGGACTGGTCTTTAGGGCCCTTAAACAGCACTAATTGGCCTTTATGATCCCATTTTAACAGGCCCTTGCCTGTTTAACCCTTTTCCCACATAAAACACGCCTGGTGGGGATTACGCCTGTGAAACCTGGCGGGAGCACTATTGGCTTGCTGACTATCAGCTGCAGGTCAACCATTAAAGAGGAGATTTGATCAGTCATCATTTGCAGGTGGCAGGATTTTGTTGTCTCAGGCCTGGGACAACTTTTACCAGGCTTAACCACACCTGTGGAAGGTTGGAGCCTCACACACTTCTCCAGTGTGACCTCCTGCAAATCCCCTCTCGCCACCCTCACTCAGCGCTTCCTCAACTGAGGCATCTACCAGAAGCATGGGAGGCCTTTTCTTCCTTCCCTTCTTGGCATTAGAGGACCTCCAGCACCAGGCGCAGCAGCAGCAGAACCAGGAACAACAGCAGCACCAGCAACAGCAGCAGCAGCAGGAGCGACAGGCTGCTGCTCACCCACCTGAGGCAGCACAGGCCAGAAGGGGCCAGCGCATGGAAGCCCGTCAGCGCAGGAGATACCCCCCAAACAGGGTCTACAGACACAGGGTCAGCTACCTCAACATGACTGAGCAGCAGTGCCAAAGGCGGCTCCGACTTTCGCGACAGGTAGTGACTGACATCTGCGCAATGAAACAGCAAGACCTGCTGCCCAGAGGACCAGGTGGACAAACATTACCAGTGGCCATCAAAGTCACCACCGCACTCAACTTTTTTGCCTCAGGCTCATGCCAGGGATCAGCAACAGACATCAGTGGCATCTCCCAGTCAGCCGCACACACTTGCATCACGCAGGTAACCGATGCCCTCTTTGTCCTCGCGCACAATCACATCCATTTCACCAGGGATCGCGCAAATGTGACGGTGCGAGCGGTTGGATTAGGTCATCTGGCAGACTTTCCAAGGGTGCAGGGCGTCATTGACTGCACACATGTGGCCCTTAGGGCACCCCATCGCAATCCAGGTATTTTTGTCAACCGCAAGGGCTTCCACTCCCTTAGCGTTCAGCTGGTGTGTGACCACAAGAAGGAGATTTTGCATGTTTGTGCCAAGTACCCTGGCAGTTGCCATGACTCCTTCATACTGCGCCAGCCTAGTGTGCCTCCGCTATTCAGTCCACCAGACCAACTTCACGGATGGCTGCTTGGAGACAAGGGCTATCCCCTGAGGACTTGGCTAATGACACTGTTGAGGAGGCCAGCCAACGGAGCTGGGGAGTGCTACAACTCCAGCCACATTTCCACTAGATCCGTAAGATGCGCTTCAGATGCCTGGATAGATCAGGTGGAGCCCTACAGTACTCAGCAGCCAGGGTCTCCAGAATCGTCGTGGTTTGCTGTGCACTCCACAACATGGCACAGCGTAGTGGCTTGCAGATATCTGAGAACCAAGTGGCTCCTCACCTACCCTCCTCAGATGATGATGATGATGATGAGGAGGAGGAGGAGGGCGAGAACGAGCATCCTGCAGAGGCCCATCAACCAGCGGCAGCATTATGCGAGAACATTGTTGCCCAGGATACAAGGAACGCACTCATCCTGGCCAGATTTGCTTAGCCTAGTAAATCAAACTCTTTTACCTCGCAGCTTCTTACCTGAGCATCGACAATGGCCAAACCCTGTGGATTCTGAGCTATTTGACCAGCATCCTTGTAATGATATCAGCAAATAGTGGTGTTATTTGCCTGTTCGATTATGATGCCTTAATAGCATGTTTGCAGGTATTGATTGCTTGTGCCTGACCAGCAGAGGGCATGTGACCGAGAGAAGCAAGGCAGTTAGGTTTAGTTTCGGTTTCGTTCTAGATGCATCACAGCATCGTGTCTCCTGTAAAAGCTGTATAAAAGAGTTGGACAGACTTTAGATTAAAACTCATTCTCTTTCATAAATGTCTCGTCATTGAACCCACAAAGAAATCAATACATGGTGTCAGAAGTGGCTGAAAGAGATGAAGAGAAAAACTCTGAAGTTAAATCAGCTCTCCACAGATTAGCAAGCCAAAAGAGAACATCGTTACTTACCATTAGAGAATAGCTAACGAAGTGAAAAAATGGAAGGTTTACTCCCACCGGCGATTCTTCAATTGACAGGTAATGTGGCTGAAAATTGGAGAAGGTTCAAACAACGTTTAGAGTTGTATTTATCAGCAATCGGAGCTGACGAGAAAAGTGATAAAGTAAAAGCGTCGTTGTTCTTACATGTCATGGGTGATGAGGCGCTGGAGGTGTATAATAACTTCACATTCGCTGATGATGGAGACAAAATGAAGCTCGATAAAATAATGGAACAGTTTGAGGCCTACTGCATACCTAAACATAACGTGACGTTTGAGAGGCACAGATTTTTCACATGTGTACAGAAAACGGGTGAGACTATTGATCAGTATGTGACTGAACTGAGAAACAGAAGCAAATCGTGTGAATTTGGGGGACTGACAGACTCGCTGATAAAAGACAGACTGGTGTGTGGTATTCCAGATAATGGTCTAAGGGAAAGACTGCTAAGAGAGCAAGATCTAGACCTGGGAAAAGCCATAGCACTGTGTAGGGCTACAGAGACTGTGAAGTTGCAGGCAAAGGAGCTGTTCAGTGACAATAGCTGCAACGTGGATGTAGTGAGAATGAACGGACACAAACCGGTTAACAAAAAGAGCGCCAATGTGAAAAAAGAGGCGTGGCCAGCGAACAAAAATGAAAGGGACAATCGAAAGACATGTAGTCGATGCGGTACACAGCATACACCAAGAAAGTGTCCAGCATATGGTAAAACATGCAATAGTTGCAACAAGAACAACCATTATGCCCGTTGCTGTAAGAACCAAGCGCAACAAAGCAAGGTCCATACAGTAGATGAAAGCGAGATAGAGGAGTTCAATGTAGATGGTGTGTCTGAAAACAAAAAAGAAGAAAGAGACTGGATGTTGACACCAAAAGTGAATGACATACACATTCCATTTAAATTGGATACTGGAGCACAAGTTAATGTGATATCAGAGACTGATTTTAAGAAAATTAGACCCAGACCAAAGATACATGGAATCAAAGTGAAAGTGACAGGATATACAGGTACTGATATACCAGTGAAAGGAAGATGCATTATCAAAGTAACACACAAGCACAGAGAGCACACGCTAGCATTAATCGTGGTGCCAAAGGATGTGCAAGCCATACTAGGTTTAAAAGCCTGTGAGAGACTGAACCTGGTAAAGAGGGTCCTCGTTGTGGAAAGCGATAGAGAGACAGTCTATGATGAACTGAATGTTGCGTACACACCGGGTAAGCTGATGTATACAGCAGACACGTTGTCCAGAGCTGTTGACCCAGGAGAGCCCGCAAACACAGTGAAAAGACTGATGTACAAGGCAAAAGACAGTGGAACTGACTTCTACCAAAGCATACTTGTATACCGCACAACGCCGCTCGAGTGTGGTATGTCACCAGCCCAACTCCTTATGGGACATCGGCTAAGGTCAAACCTACCCATCCCGGAGAACCTCCTGAAAACAAAAGAGGGGGAGAAAGTGAGGAAGTTCAAAGAACAACAGAAAGAAAAGCAAAAGTACTACTATGACAGAGGAACACAAAACCTACCTGAACTCCACACTGGTGACCAAGTAAGGTTCAAAGACAAAACAAACACATGGACTCAGAAGGGAACTGTCCTGAGTGAAGTTCAACCAAGATCATACACCATTCAGACAGATGAGGGTGCTGTTCTGAGAAGAAATCGTAGGGATCTTCTCATGGGACCAGCCACAGCAGGTCAAGAGACTGATACTGTTGAACAACCTGATCACACAGCTGAGAACCAATCATCTGAGGCAACAACTCAGATTCAAGGACAATCAATCAGAAAATCCTCAAGACACGTGAAGCCTCCTGAGAGACTCATTGAGCAAATTTAAGGACTATTGTTATAGAAGGAAGTAATGTTATCTTATTCTTTCTTCAAGTTCTAGTGTATTGACATATTTCATGTGAACACACAAAGCAAGGTTAAAAAACCTTGATCATGATAATGATAATGTAAGTTCATTAAGTGTTACAGTTAAAATGCAGATTAATACAAAGAAAACATGTTGTTAGTTAAAAGTAAAATACTTTTGTTTTAAGAAAGGGAGATGTAATGATATCAGCAAATAGTGATGTTATTTGCCTGTTCGATTATGATGCCTTAATAGCATGTTTGCAGGTATTGATTGCTTGTGCCTGACCAGCAGAGGGCATGTGACCAAGAGAAGCAAGGCAGTTAGGTTTAGTTTCGGTTTCGTTCTAGATGCATCACAGCATCGTGTCTCCTGTAAAAGCTGTATAAAAGAGTTGGACAGACTTTAGATTAAAACTCATTCTCTTTCATAAATGTCTCGTCATTGAACCCACAAAGAAATCAATACAATCCTGACAACTGCAAGTGATCCTAAGCCCTCAATGTGAAAGCCCCATTCGCGAAATGACACATGCCAGAACTGCAGCAGTTGCCATCAGAATTTTTATGCAAAACAAACAACTGATGGCATTTTTACAAAATACACAACATTTTGACTATTTGTGCTATATTTTCCTCTTACGCGTGCTCCTACGGTCCCATCGAGGTGTGAGTGTCTGCGCTGGTGCTGGGTGTGCTTATTTCTGCTGACGCTGTGCCCTCAGTGGTTGCAAATTCCTCTGAGGAGTCTGGCATCTCAGGCTCTTCCTCCTGCACACTGGGGACGGGGGCTCTCGATGGTCCTGTGGGGGAGTCAAGGAAAAAGTTAGGGATGTGATGCCAAGGTTACATGCACATTGCATTTTGCAGATGATCATAAGTCCATATGATTTAGCTTCAGAATCATTATCAGCGACTCATGCAATGCCAATGAGAGAGATGGAAAACTATTCTGTCACCAGCTTGCGGGGATGCACCTGTCTGTCCCCCCCCAACCTCCGCATCTCTGTCAGCCCCGACAATCTCCAGGACGGCTTCCTCCCAGGGGGTGAGCTGGGCTAATGAGGGCGGCCCTCCTCCTGTCCTGGCTCGCTCTCTCCTGTTGTGAGCTCTCTTTTCCTGCAATGAGGGCGACAAGTGGAGGTTGAGTGAGAATGAAGGAGTGAGTGCAGAGATTGCATAGCATAGATACTTAGAAGGAGACAAAGATGGAGTGAGGTTGCAAGACCAAGGGCCCTCCCTGTGTGTTGTCAGTTGTGTTCAAAGCATCAGAGTGATAGGGAGTGTGAGGACTGCATGGTGGAATAGTTATGTGAATGTGAGCATAGAGAGAGGGAATGGGTAAGGGTGCATGGATGTGAGTGTCAAGTGGGATGTGGAGGAAGAGATTGCTAAAGCTGAGTGCTGGTGAGGAAAGGCAATGGGGATCAGATTGAGGGTGATGGAAACTTCATACAGTACTTACTTTTCCAGTGCGATGAAGGTCATGGCATCTTTTCCTGCACTGCATCCAGGTGCGCCGTGTGAGCCACAAGGAGTTGACTTCCCCAGCCACCTGTAGCCACACAGCCTTGGTCTGACTGGGAGGCCTCTTCCTCCCTGAAGAAGGGAACAGGGCCTCCCTGTGGGCCCTAGCACCATCCAGCAATGCCTGGAGTGGAGCCTCATCAAATTTTGGGGCAGCTCTTGCCCTCCCACTGGCCGTTGCTCCTGCAGGCTCCTGTGCCATCTTAATGGTAAAGTATGGAAGCCTGCAGAAGAAGCAAGGCTTGCTGTGGACCTTAAAAGCAGCAGCAATGATGACGTCATATTCTGTGACTTTCTGACTGGAAATACTCAATTGCCAAGGCTTCCCACACGTTGGAAATCAATTGGCCAATTGAGTTAAAATTGCATTAATCTCACAGACCCATTTAGATTTGTGTGGGAAACACTAAATTCGGGGAACCCGACAATTCCCCGCACCTGTGTTAAAATTGACCCCATAATGTCAATTCACACCTGTGATTTTATTTTAGCCTGAAATTTAGATCAGATTTATATTTATTAAGAAATGTGTTTCTTGTAAAGTTTAATCGGTGGCAATTGGTACACGTCCATTTGCCAGCATTTATTGTAAAAGATGGTGATTCACCTAATCAAGTGCTTTCTGTAAATCAAAGGCAGTGCACAGTTTCCTTTTCTTTCCAATTACATTGCAGACATAAATCACAGATAACAGTTCTCGAATAGTTCTTTTGCAAAAGTTTATATCCTCTGTCCAGGCCACTTACTCAGTAGATAACAGTACAAGTGTGTGTGGGCCTTGATCAACTAATAAGAACATGTGATCAAAATGCATTCTGAACAGATGCATAGCATAATTGACTGTTAAATTATAGTGAAAAGCTCTGTAAAATTGAGCATGGATTCATATTTACATTTACAAAATATACCTTTGTGCAACACCACCAGGAATCCATACTGGGGTAAAGCTCAGACTATGTCACTAAAAGTAATGAGGTGGGAAAGAAAGGAAGACTTGAATTTCTATAGCGCCTTTCACGACCACCGGATGTCCCAAAGTGATTTACAGCCAATGAAGTATTTTCTTTGAAGTGCAGTCACTGTTGTAATGTCGGAAATGTGGCTGCCAATAAGCTTCCACAAACAGAATGTGATAATGACCGGATAATCTGTTTTAGGTGTTAGCTGAGAGATAAAGATTGGCCAGGACACAGGAGAGGACTCCCCTGCTCTTGTTCAAATAGTGCCTTGGGATCCTTTACGTCTACCTGTGGGTGCAGATATATATAAAACTCACTGACAAACAGCAATGTGTATATAGAACTCACTGAGCGAGACCATCCTTGGATTAGCATTACACCAGTTTGTTTACCCTGTTATCTTATTTTTAGTCCTCTGATCTCTTTGCTGTTGCCTGTGGAAACAAAATGGCTTCATTGGAAATTAGTGGTCCATCTCAGTTATCCCGTTACAAAAAAAAACTTAAGGAGCGAAATGAAATCGGCTGAAGATATTGAAACCTTGAAGACACCTTTGTTCGAGAGTTTCAACTACAAGCATTGATACTCTAAGAACATTCATGTTTTCTTTCCCTACCATTATTATTTCAGTCAGCTTGGCCAATTGGTAGGATTTTGAGTCTATGTTCCATTTGAACGAGGCTAACAGTTCTGCTAATCTGACACAAATGTAGGAGTTAAGATAAGAGGTTCCATATGATTGAGCAGCAACACACAATGAGGTGGAACATCCAGTTACAGCAAAGTCTGCCTTTTCTCTGTGATCAGCTATTCAAAGGTCTTGATACAGAGTTCATCGGTGTTCACTCAAGTGTCAAATTAAAACCTCAGGCACTCCTTGGATATAGGGGGACGGTGAAGAGAAAAGGTTTCCCTGAACCTTGCCTATTTGATCAGTCAACCCTTAAAATATATAGACATCATCTGTGGGAGGCAAATAAACAGAACAGGCCTAATGCATAAGCTGGAAATGTTTGAGACTGACTAATACTGACATTTTCTACGGGTGGCAGGGTTACTGTTCACAAACTTCATCTAAAAACATTAAAAGGAACTAAAGCGAAAACATATAAGGGAAAGCGAAAATGAAGGTGAGGAGTGACCGCCAGTTCCTGGGTTGGAGGATACAAAAATCAAATGCACTGCATCAAGCAAAAGCTGACTTTGAGGGAGGGTGGGGGTAAGGGAGTTGCCGAGGGCGGGGGGTGGTAATACAAAGATAGGTGGGTGTATATTTTTTCCAACTTCAGTTAGTGGAATTAAATTAAGTTTGAGGTGTGAAGACTCTCTGTTGAGAGGTTTGTGAAGTAGGTAGTCTTGGGTAACGTGCTAATTTTTTGAAATAATGGAATAGTAGAAGACAAAAGAGAAATATAGCCAGATAGACATTCAAGTGTTCAAAAAGATCGAGAGGTCTAACATTATATAAACTTGCTATGGTCAGTTTGCTAAGTAACCTTGTCCATTAGTTGTGTGAAATCAAAAGAAACACAATCTTCGAAACAAGCATTGAGCAATGATTGTGGTGTGACAACCCACATTGATAATCCAAGGAATTACATCGAAATACATAGTGTACAGCACAGAAAAAGGCCATTCAGTCCAACTGGTCTATACTGGTGTTTATGCTCCACACGAGCCACCTCACACCCGAATTCATCTAACCCAATCAGCATATCCTTCTATTCCCTTCTCCCTCATGTGCTTATCTAGCTTCCCCTTAAATGCACCTATGCTATTCACCTCAACTACACTGTGTGGTGGCGAGTTCCACATTATAACCGTCTCTCTAGGTAAAGAAGTTTCTCCTGAATTCCTTATTGATAACTTTCAAAAAGGAATTGGATAAATACTTGAAAAGGAAGCATTTGCGGGGCTATAAACCAGTCCCCAATGTTTGAACTGCATGCAAGTGTTGAACTAAAGGTTTCCACATGATGTGATCAGCATCATGTTGAGTTGCAACATTTTGTCATTACAACACTCAAATTTAAACTGCGAGCTCACTGTTGGACAGCTCAGAAAATCTGCCAGATCTACGTCTTGTTTCTACATCTCAAGAAAGCCTACCTGAAGGACCAAAGCCCACAATGTAGGACACCACAAAAGCTAAAAAGACTTGGGGGAGTTAAATGGATAACTCCCAAAAACGGGTGCAGAGATCGTGATGCACAATTAACCCGTGCCCTTTGATTGCACAGCAGGCAGGATACCAACTTCGTGCTGTCTGCTCATTTCCTGCGCTGTTCATTGGCTGCACATATCAGCCGGGGGAGTTGGGGGGGGGCAATATTAAGGAAGTAGTAGCAGGACATTTAGAAAATCATAATAAAACCATGTTGACTCTGCTTGATTGTATGAAAGGGAAATCGTGTTTGACAAATTTATTAGCATTCTTTGAGGATGTAACGAGCAGGGTGGATAAAGAGGAACCGGTAGACGTAGTGTATTTAGATTTCCAGAAAACATTTGATAAGGTGCCACATAAAAGGTTACTACACAAGATAAGAGCTCACGGTGTTGGGGGTAATATATTAGCATGGATAGAGGATTGGCTCACTCACAGAAAACAGAGTGTTGGGATAAATGGGTCATTTTCAGGTTGGCACACTGTAATTAGTGGGGTGCCACAGGGATCAGTGTTGGGGCCTCGACTATTTACAATTTATATCAATGACTTGAATGAAGGGATTGAGTGTACTGTAGCCAAATTTGCTGATGATACAAAGTTGGGTGGGAAAGCAAGTTGTGAGGACACAAAGGGCTCGATTTTCCAAGCCCCGAGGAGGCGGGCATGGAGGTGGGACAGCACGTAAAATCAGAGAAATTGGGGGCGGGTGGCAAACCCACCCCCATCCCGCCTCTGTGCCCTTTTGCCAGGAGGCGGGAAGATGTGCAGCTTTGGGTCCCATCTCCTGGAGGCGGGAAAGGCTTTTAATCCTTTTAACTGCCTGTTAACAGGTAGTTAATAGGCAGGAAAAGGAATTAGTGCCATTTTACCTTCACAGGTGAAGGCTTCCTGACCTCGGAGAACCCCACCAGGTTGGAGGAGACGTGGAGGAGGTCTGCGGCGGTCGGAGGCACCTGGAAGTAAGGTGTAGAGGTGAGTGATGGGTGCAAGTGTGGAGTGGTAAGTATGCACGGTGAGTGATAAGTTTAAAAAAGTGTTCACTTACCTTTTTTTACTTCTATAGCCTTTAGCCGCGGTGGATCGGGAGAGCGGACATCCATCTTGTCAATTTCAGGTAATGACTCATGGATCCTCCGATCCATCAGACATCTGAAATTTACTTTTTTACAATGTTTTTTCAGTCCTCACCACAAAAACTAATCAAACTCAACAGAATGTCAGTGTTTGACAGCTTCACAGAGCTGTCAGACGCTGTTGTTTCTTCTTTGAAGAGGTCTTGATAGATAGCACGTCTGACATTGACGCGATCTGTCAGTGACTTCTTCCCTAATTGGCTTGCTGTGCCCGCAGGGCGGGCTTAACAAGCTCAATCAGGGGAAAATCCCTCTGAATGGTTAGGCGAGGATGGAGGCGGGACATTGACACGACAAGCAGCAGTCCCACCTCCAAGTCGCCTCCATTGACAAAATCCAGCCCAAAGAGTCAGCAAAGGGATGTAGATATGTTAAGTGAGTGGGCAAAATTTTGTCTGATGGAGTATAATGTGGGAAAATGTGAGGTTATCCACATTGGTAGGAAGAATAGAAAAGCAAAATATTATTTAAATGGAGAGAATGCTGCAGTACAGAGTGTAATGATCAATAACATGTCATTCTATAGTGGACACTAGGTGGAGCCGTAGAGCTGTGTAGAGCTGTATGTATAAGACTCCGCTACCCAGCTGTATATATATTAAGACTACATTACCCATGAGGCACTAGGCTACCCACAAGGCAGCAGTCAAGATGGAAGCCTCTACAGATACTGTACCTAGTCCACATGTGCTCAATAAAGTAACTAGCAAAAGCTAGCTGTGTTCATAATAAGAATGTCTATTTATTAATGAACATAAGATGGTACCAGGGTGGTGAAGATCTGCTGAAAATTGTGAAAAGCTACATGGAGAATTTGAAGCCACCAGAGCGTTTGAAACTCACAGGAAACATCGACTACAATTGGCAGACTCTTAAACAACAATTCGAACTCTACATTGCAGCCATCGGATTCGGTACGAAGCCAGACGCAAGGAAGATAGCGTTGCTGCTTACGGTTGCAGGCCCACAGGCGATAGAGGTATTTAATACATTTGTATTTAATCCAGTGGAGAACAGAGAAAAATTAGATGTGCTAAAAAAAATTGATGCACATTGCTCTCCCAAAGAGAATGAGACCTATGAAAGATACATCTTCTGTTCTCGGACACAGCAGCAAAATGAGACTTTTGATAGCTTTATAACTGATCTGAAACTGAAAGCACAGACATGTAATTTCTCTGAGCTCAAAGCATCCATGATTCGTGACCAGATTGTGTTTGGTATTCATGATTAAAAAGTCAGGGAACGTCTGTTGAGAGAAACCGAACTAAATTTGGAAAATGCGGTGAAAATATGCCAAGCCAGCAAGCTAGCTCGAAAGCACGCGAAGACTTTCAGTGAAATCAATAATGATGCGATTGTAATGAGTGATAATGCTGCTGTCGGTGCTGTGTACTATAAGGGGAAGAAACATGGGCAGAACAGAAATGAAAAGCAATTGGAGGATGACATTTTTAATTGTAAATGCTGTGGTTACAAACACCAGTTAAGACAATGCCCAGCGTTTGGAAAAATGTGCACAAAGTGTAATGGGAAGAATCACTTTGCCAAACAATGCTTTTCAAAAGTACAAACTAAGAAAGGGCAATGAGTTAATGTAATTGAGGACACTGATTTAAGTGAGACATTTTTTGTAGGAATGGTGTCATGTGACAATATCAAAAAGGATACAGAAAATGTGCAGCCCTCAGAAATGGACAATGCTGAACATAAAGTTAATGCAGTAAAAGAGGACAAATGGATGATCCCACTGCAGGTAAATGGAGCATTAGTTACCTTGAAACTAGACACTGGGGCAAAAGCAAACTTAACCAGCATGAGTGACATTAACAATATGAAAGAAAAGCCCAAAATACAGAAAAAGTCAGTACTACTGAAGGACTATAATGGACAGAAAATAGATAGCTTAGGTGTATGCAGACTTAAAGTGACAGTCAAAGACAAAGTGCATCATCTCATGTTTTCTGTTGTGGCTGAAAGGCTTGATTCACTACTGGGTGACAAAGCTTGTGAGGACTTAGAACTGGTCAAAAGAGTCTACCGTATAAACTGTGCCATAAGCAGACCAGATGACTCGGTGGATTCTGTAGTGAATAATTTCCAGGATGTGTTCAAAGGATTTGGAGTTCTACCATTCACTTACAAGATCCAGCTAAAGCAGGATGCTCAGCCAGTGGTACATGCTCCGCGAAGAGTTCCATCACCCCTGCGTGACCGGCTCAAGAACGAACTGGACAGAATGACCACACTAGGAGTCATCAGGAAAGTCGAAGAGCCAACAGACTGGGTTAACTCCATGGTATGTGTAAAGAAAAAATACAATGATCTAAGAATATGCATGGATCCAAAGGACTTAAATGCAAACATAAAACGTGAACACTACTGTTGTGTATGTAATATGTGTGCTACTTTGAACCTATGGACAGGACTGCACTACTTGTTGGGCGTAGTGATACGCAGTACCACTCCTGGCCATAGGGGTATAAATAGTACTGTGGGTACTGATCTCCCCTCAGTTCCCGCCTGTGGGCATGAAGTAAAGACCTACGTATAGTCCCTACCTCCAACCAGTAAAGACCTGTTTGAGTTATACGTTTAAGTCTTTGTGTTAATTGTTCAATACAATACACATACTTAACACTGGCGACGAGTCAGGTTCTTACCCTGCGGCAGTTGAAGAGAGGTTTCAAACATCACCACCCCACTAGAAGCGACAGGCTTTAGGACTCTGAAGCCTCCATCAGCGACTGAGCACTGGAGTGCAGCAAACATCCTGACAGCTTCCAGCGACTGACAGAAGTCTTTCTGCAGTTTCCTTGTTCAACCTAGGTGGTGGGGTAAGCCGTGCAGTGTTGGCTGCAAAGACAGGGCTGGGGAAGTTGGAGAAGATAAGGGCGATCGCAATCCCTGATAAGAGCCGCGGTGAAACGCGCGAGCGGGTAAGCCAGAGCCCGGGAGGGAGCGAGCAAGAGCCGCGCGAGCGGGTGAGCCAGAGGCCGGGAGCCGCTTCAAGTGCGAGGCACAGCGCGGGATATCGATCGCGGCGAAGATAAGGGCCGCACTCGGCGGCTGAAGGGAGACGGCGTCGGGGGACGGGTGAAGACCGCCAAGCGCGGGAAAACCGCCATTTTGTGGGCGGAGGACGACGGCAAGAGCGGGAAGCCACCATCTTTGATAACAAGTAAACAAAATAAAATCTGAGAAATTGCAAATCGACAATGCCTAAACACGGGAATATTGGCACCTTTGATAGTGACCTTGAAGATTGGGCCATATATGTTGAAAGAGTAAAAAATTATTGTAAGGCCAATAAAATTCATGACCAAGATAAAGCTCCAACATTATTAAATTTAATGGGTGCGAAGACATACGGGCAATTGAAACACCTGTTATCACCAGATGAACCGGCGGATAAGACGTTCGATGAGATTGTTACTGTCCTGAAAGATCATCTAAACCCCACGCCGCTGATGCTAGCGGAACGATTTAAATTTTACGACAGAAGGCAGCTACAGCATGAAAGCAATGCTGAATATTTGCTGGAATTGCGTAAATTAGCGAAATATTGCCAGTTTGGAACGGGACTGACAGATGCACTATGAGACAAATTTGTGTGTGGTTTATTTAAACAGGATACACAAAAGCGACTGCTCGAGGAGAATGAGCTGACGCTTGAGAAGGCGGTCACTATGGCAGCAGCACACGAAGCCGCAGCGAGAGGCACGGCAGTAATGCAGCTACGGTCACCGGAGCTCAGTGCACACAAATTGGGTGTGAGTTCTGGCAAATGTTATCATTGTGGAAAGACAACGCATGATCAGAACCAGTGTTGGTTTAAAAACCAAGAATGTAGAACTTGTGGTAGGCTTGGACATATAGCTAGAGTATGCAGGTCAGGGAAGAAGACCAGCAACAAGAAGTCACCGCAAGGAAAATACGCAAAGGTACACAAGGTGACCGAACAGGAGTCCGGTTCAGACGCTAGCAGTAATGAACTGGCTAGCTTAAGCTGTAATGAACTGGCTAGCTTAAGAGTACTCAACGCTGGTAAGGGTGCAGACCTCCAGACAATTTGGGTCACTCTTCAGATAGAAGGAGTCCAAGTAAAACTGGAATTGGACACTGGATCGGCATTGACGGTCATAAATAAGAAAGATTACGGAAAGTTATTCCAACATATTCCCCTACAGGATACGGGGATTATATTGAAAACATACACGGGGCAAAGAGTGTACCCCATCGGGAAAATAGAGGTTGCAGTGGTCCACAAGGGCGAAGACAGTCAAATAATGGACTTATATGTGATATCTGAAGGAGGTTCTCCACTACTAGGACGGGAGTGGATTAGGAAAATGAATATGGACTGGCATTTCCTACAAACAATAACGAGTGAGAACTCGGTGAAGATAGTCGGCCCAGACTCTGGAACGGATGATGGTAAGCCCAACTCAGGTGCAAAAGACAAAGTTTCAGCACAGAATTCCACTGAGCAACAACAACATAGTTTAACTGTGGATTCTGAGTCTGGCAAGTCTACTGATGTGCCCATTTCTGAGGGACACCGGGCTCGAACTCAACTCCATTTCAAACTACAACAGCAATTAGAACAAATGCTTCGCCGTTGTGAGCAAGAGTTGAATGCAACAAAAGAGTTCTTTGATATAGAGTTGGAGAATCTGGAAAGACAACAGAAGCAGCTGATGGAGAAAATGGAGCAGGAGCACACAAAACGTCTGATGTCAGAGGAGTTAACGGTCAGCCAACTCCTGCATATGCTGAAGGACAGGACTCTGAAATGGGAAAAACTTGAACACGAACTTCAATATTCAAACGAAAGGGGTTCGGAGCTCTCAAAGGTTATTGGAAGAGCTGAGGTGGCAACACAGACTGAGATGACTGCAACAGAGCAGCCCTTGGATGCCAAAAGTACGCTGACTCACGTCAACGTAGAACAACAGACCGCTGAAACAGCTGCTCCGGTAGAGGGATTGAATAGTCCGATCAATCAATCTCCAAAAGAAGTTGAAGTAGTAAAATCTCAAATGAGGTCATTAGTAAACGACTTGCTGAAAGCCCAGAAAAAGCTGGATGAAGAGGTACGCATGAAGAAGTCTCTTCAGGAAAGATGTCTGGACTTGGAACAAAAGCTGGCTAACGCCCAGCTGGGTATGGAGGAAATAGAAGACCCTCTCGCTGGCCTAGATCAGGACGACACCGAATATTACTATGTCCTGTCCTGCCCAACTTGTAACTTCGACTCCCACCATACAGAAATCATGGAGGAGCACCGAAAGTCTACGGAACATCGGGAGAAGGTGGCTCTACTACGGAAAAAGGAGGGAGAGAAGGAGGAACTGCGCATGCAGCTGGCAGCTGACAGTGGAGCCCAGAGAGTCTCCAAGAAGCAGAAAAGGAAAAGTCGAAACAGAAGATGACCCATCTGAACCATTATTACCTCTACCAGATCACACACGTGGTCCCTCCGAACGGAGCCAATTCAGTTCGGAAGTTCAAACGGTTAAATCCATGGAAGGACTATTGAATGAGTCACTCCAGCAACGTGAACCGACTCCACCACAGAGATTGAATCTGTGAACTGTTTTCCGCAGAGACTGAATCTGTGATCTGTTTTGACATGAAGTTATCTATGTTATTCTGTTATGTAAACCTGAAGTTATATATGTATATATGTTATTACGTTATGTTAAATGGGGAGATGACTGTAAAGCTAGGAAGGGAGGAATGTTGTGTATGTAATATGTGTGCTACTTTGAACCTATGGACAGGACTGCACTACTTGTAGGGCGTAGTGATACGCAGTACCACTCCTGGCCATAGGGGTATAAATAGTACTGTGGGTACTGATCTCCCCTCAGTTCCCGCCTGTGGGCATGAAGTAAAGACCTACGTATAGTCCCTACCTCCAACCAGTAAAGACCTGTTTGAGTTATACGTTTAAGTCTTTGTGTTAATTGTTCAATACAATACACATACTTAACAACTACCAGATTCCCAAGCGAGAAGAAATCACCAGTGAAATGTCAGGTGCCAGATACTTTACAAAGCTCGATGCCTCACAAGGATTTTGGCAACTTAAACTGGATGAAGAGAGCACCAAATACTGTACCTTCAACACACCATTTGGCAGGTATTGTTTCCTCAGAATGCCTTTTGGGATAATATCTGCATCTGAAATCTTTCATAGAGCGATGGAACACATAATTGAAGGTCTGGAAGGAGTTCGGGCCTATGTTGATGACATCATCATCTGGGGCTCCACACTGAAAGAACACAATGAGAGACTGACTAAAGTGCTACAGAGCATACGCCGGAATGGACTGAAGCTCAACAAAGCCAAGTGCCAGTTTGGCATCCAGGAAGTCACTTTCCTAGGAGATAATCTATCTGGTAAAGGAATAGAGCCAGATATGGAAAAAGTAAATGCCATACTCAAAATGCCCTGACCCACTGACAAAAAAGGAGTGCTACGCATCATGGGGATGATAAACTTCATTGGAAAGTTCATTCCTAACTTGTCAGCCAAGACAGCCTGTCTGCGAGACCTGCTACATAAAACAAATGAATTCGCATGGACAGAAAGACATGAACAAGAGTGGATAAACCTCAAAACAGTGCTGACAACCACACCTGTACTCACCTTCTTTGACCCAACAAAAAGAATCAAAGTGTCAACGGATGCATCAAAAGATGGCCTAGATGCAGTCTTGCTACAAGCAGAGGGTGAAGATTGGAAGCCTGTTGCCTATGCCTCCAGGTCTATGACTGATACTGAGTGTCGATACGCCCAGATTGAAAAGGAATGTCTAGGCTTGGTAGTTGGACTAGAAAAGCTTCATGGCTACATATATGGACTTCCCACCTTCACAGTTGAGACAGACCACAGCCCTCTGGTTGCCATCATAAAAAAAAACCTGAATGAGATGTCTTCAAGGATTCAACGACTCATGATGAAGCTGCAAAGATATGACTTTGAACTGATCTACACACCAGGCAAATACATAGTGTTAGCAGATGCACTATCCCGAGCACCCACAATGAGTCATGTGAGCTCTACTGAAGAAGACGTGGATGTTCATGTGAGTATTGTCACTACTGCGCTGCCCGGGTCAGACACAAAATCAAAGCAAATAGCAGAAGAAACATTAAAAGATACAGTATTACAAACAGTCATAGAGAACATTCATCATGGTTGGCCAAAAGGTTCCTGTCCAAAATATTTTCACATGAGGTCAGAATTGAGTGTCGCAAGTGGACTATTACTAAAACAGAACAGAATAGTCATTCCACAGGCTTTACGTCAAGACATGCTCAAAAGGATTCATGAGGGACACCTCGGAATTGAAAAATGCAAAAGGAGAGCAAGAGACACTGTTTATTGGCCTGGCATAAATAAGGACATTGAGAACATGATAGGCAAATGTGAGACATGTCAGAAACACAAAAACAAACAAGCAAAGGAACCAATGATAGTAGCTGACATACCAACAGCACCATGGCAAAAGGTTGGTATGGACCTTTTTCATTTAAATGGTAAAGACTATCTAATAGTGATTGACTACTATTCTAACTATCCTGAGATGGTGCTGCTCTCAAGCACCACAGCAAGTAGTGTCATAATGCATGTGAAATCCATCTTCGCCAGACATGGAATTCCCAGGATTGCCGTTACCGACAATGGTCCGTGCTTCAACTGTAAGGAGTGGCAACAGTTTGCAGCACATTATGACTTTCAGCACATCACATCCAGTCCTTTGTGTGCTCAGTCAAATGGTAAGGCAGAGAAAGGTGTTCAAGTTCTCAAGCAGCTACTGAAGAAAGCGACAGAAAGCAAGTCTGATCCTTATCTCGCCCTGCTGAGCTACCGAGCCTCACCTTTAGACTGTGGTTCTTCAGCTGCTGAACTACTAATGGGTCACAAGTTGCGCACCACGCTACCCTGCTGTGCAAAAGAACAGCAAAGTGAGGAACTGAGACAGAGACTTCAACTGTTAAAGCTGAAACAGAAATCATACTATGACAAGTCATCCAAAACTCTGAAACCATTGACAAGGGATGATGTTGTCAGGATTGAGGATCCAGATGCATGGAACAGGAAAGCTACAGTTCTTGAGGAAGTAGGACCAAGGTCATACACTGTTAGAACTGAGGAAGGACAAATTCTCAGGAGGAACCGCCGTTCCCTCCTAAAAATATGCCGCAACTGCATCTTGTCATTCACCACCAGAACAATCTCATGAAGACACATCAGACTTACCCGTGTTGAGAAGATCCACACGTGAAGTGAAAGAGCCTGATAGACTTAATCTTTGAATACAATGTAAAGCTTTGAAAATGTGTTGACTGTTTTGAAAATGTTAATGTTTATAGAGCACTAACAAAAGTGTTACTGATATTATCTTTATTGTTTTCTTGAAAGTTGATTGATATTGATTTTGTTAAACCTCAAAGAAAGGGGGATGTAATGATCAATAACATGTCATTCTATAGTGGACACTAGGTGGAGCCGTAGAGCTGTGTAGAGCTGTATATAAGACTACACTACCCAGCTGTATATATATTAAGACTACATTACCCATGCGGCACTAGGCTACCCACAAGGCAGCAGTCAAGATGGAAGCCTCTACAGATACTGTACCTAGTCCACATGTGCTCAATAAAGTAACTAGCAAAAGCTAGCTGTGTTCATAATAAGAATGTCTATTTAGTAATGAACATAAGACAGAGGGATCTGGGTGTCCTCGTGCATGAAACACGAAAAGTTAGCATGCAAGTACAGCAAGTAATTAGGAAGACAAATGGAATGTCGGCCTTTATTGCAAGGAGGGTGGAGCATAAAAGTAGGGAAGTCCTGCAACAACTGTACAGGGTGTTGATGGGACCACATCTGGAGTACTGCCTACAGTTTTGGTCTCCTTATTTAAGGAGGGATATACTTGCACTGAAGGCAGTTCAGAGAAGGTTCATTAGGTTGATTCTTGGGATGAAGGGGTTGTCTTATGAGGAAAGGTTGAGCAGGTTGGGCCTGTACTCATTGGAGTTTAGAAGAATGAGAGTTGATCTTATTGAAACATATAAGATTCTGAGGGGGCTCGACAGGGTAGATGCTGAGAGAATGTGTCCCCTCGTGGGGGAATCTAGAACTAGGGGGCATAGTTTCAAAATAAGGGGTCGCCCATTTAAGACGAAGATGAGGAGGAATTTCTTCTCTCAGAGGGTCGTGAATCTTTGGAATCCTCTACCCCAGAGAGCTGTGGAGGCGGAGTCATTGAATATATTCAAGGCTGAGATAGACAGATATTTGAGCAACAGGGGAGTCAAAGGTTATGGGGAACAGGCAGAAAAGTGGAGTTGGGGCCAAAATCAGACCAGCTATGATCTTATTGAATGGCGGAGAAGGCTCGAGGAGCCGAATGGCCTACTCCTGCTCCTATTTCTTATGTTTTTATGCTCTTATATTAATAGTGCCTGGCACTATTTTAATTTGGCCTGCACAACTTAAAGGGGAGGTGCATTGTGGCTGTTGGTGGTGTTGAGAGCATTCTGAATATTGTGCTGTGGAAGAATCAGCAATGGCTGACCATGGGATAGAGCGAGCACCAAGGTTTTCGGACGGTGCACTAGAGGTCTTGGTGGAAGAGGTGAAAAGAAGGAGAGATGTCCTGTATCCTCAAGGTGGGGCGGGGGCGGAAGGCAGTGGCCAGAGATAGCGTTGGAGGTCAATGCCAGGAGTGTAGCCCCCAGGACCTGGATGCAGTGCAGGAAGAAATTTAATGATCTCACACGAGTTGTCAAGGTCAGTGAATGCATCTTCAAATGCCATTTACTACCAACTGCACCACTCGTCTCAGCCACTGCTCAATTCACCACAGCCCCATCACTCACCTACCAACAATCTACATCAATCAGGAATCATACCTAACATTCATATGCTTCACCTCATCCTCACACACTTAGCACTGTTGCAAGCCTCACAACCACATCTTAAAGCTTGGACACACTGGAAGCTATTCAGCCATGACAGCCACATCACCCAAACATATTGCACAACACTCACTGACAAACTTCCCTCTTTCTTGCAGGAGAAGGTGGTACACAAGAGGAGGCAGAAGAAATTATCGGGAGGGGGAGAGGTGCACCTGCATGTTTTAACTCCCCCCCCCCCCCCATGGAGGAGACAGTGATGGACATCGCTGATGCTGTGGCTACCACAACCCAACCCTTGTCCCTTTTTTATTTCAGATACTCAAGAACTGGAAGCTGCCCAGGCTGTGGAGGAAGAGCAAGAAGAAAGTGAAGATGAAATGACACCATCAATTGATATCACAGTCGTGTCCACCAGCTCAGATATTGACACTGCACGTAATGTAGAGTATAGGATAAAGGCGGGATCTGCATGTGGTAAGACACTGGGCAAAAGTGCACTGCAGACAGGGTAGGGGGAAAGGTGCCAGCTCTCCAGAGGGTGAGGTTGCACACTAGTTCTGCTGGATATGATGACTTTGATGGGCCAGGCTACAGAAGAAGGCCTGCGTTCAATATCAAGGAACATTGAGGAGACCAACACCAACTTGGCACAGGGCTTTGTGCAGAGTTTGGATCTCATTCTTTCCAACATGGAATGGTGGCCACCTCCATCAACACACCTGTGGAGCCCACCATGATGCAGCATCTTATGGCCGATGTCTCAGCTTCCGTTGCAGCACAAGCAGCATCCATCCAATGTCTGAGTGCTGCAGTGGAAGCTCAGATTGCTGCCATCATGGCTCTGGATTCCAATGTGCAAAGGGGCTACTAGGGCGTCAGCACTCCAGCTATCTGTCCCCCAACAGCGCACTAGGATTGCTGAAGCGCTGTCCCAGGAGACTGGCAGTGGCTGCATGGAGTACGAACCTGCTGTCCTCTCTCAGGATAACAGCCTTCATGCTCCCAGCCCTGCCATTCTGCCAGTGCCCTTGCTGTTGCCAGTCAGCCAGCCAGCCAGCCGAGATAGTGCAGTGCAGTCCGAGATAGTGCAGACTGCACTCGCGCCTTCTAGGCCCAGAGCTGCTCGAGGTCGCCCTCCGAGGCCAACTGCAGTCTCCTCAATTGGAAGTCAGCAGCCTTCCACCAGCAAAGCTTTAGCCATTGGGAAAGCACTTCGTAGGAACACTAGGACAGGCAAAGGCACACAGAAGAGGCAATAAAAGAATGCATAAAGGTAACTAGTTTATTTTTGTATGCACTATGGCATGATTTAAATTATAAATTTGGATTGGAATGTGTATTTTGTGTTGGCTTTTATTTTTGCATTGTGGGGAAGAGGACGATGTGATGGTCAGTGATGTAAGAAAACTACTAGGCACTTGGTCTAAGCGTTAAACAAAGCTTTAATCAACTGTTTTACAACATGGAGGTCTAGTTGTGTCCTTCACTAGTTCCTGTTAAGAATGTCCTGCGCAAGCTGGGCCCGTGCCCGAGTATTTATACTCTCCCTGGACAGCGCCACCCGCAGGCCACTCAGTATCATTTCATAAGTCTTTCTTTCATGAATGACTGATTCATCTCAGTCAGTACCAGAGGAAAGGTAAGGAGTGTGGGACTGTTGGTGAATGGGGCATTGGGGTAGAGGTTACTGGTATCGCTCATGGATTATTTGTTCACATAGAGCCTGGGCAGAAAGAGGCTGTCTAGGTTGCAGCCTCCCTTCCTCTACCACCTCCTTGTCTTCCTCCTCCTCCTCCTCCTCCTCCTCTGCCTCCTCCTCGGTCTTCTCCTCCTCCTCGTGCCCCTGCTCCTCAGCTTCTCACCTGATATGTGGTGGTGAAGGTTGTTCCTCGTGATGGCAAGGTTGTGCCGCATACAGCATACCGTGACGAATCTTGAGACTCACTTAGCTGAGTACTGCAGGGCTCCTCCAGAGCGGTCCAGGCAGTAGAAGCTTTGCTTGAGGACACGAATAGTTTGCAGCAACATGGCTCTCGTTGTATGCCTGCTGTATGTGTGTGTGTGGGCTCCAGACTGGAATCATGAGACATGTCGTGATTAGTGGATAAACCCTGTCACCCATTAACCACCCTTTGGTTTGCCGTGGTGGTTGAAATACGGCACAGGGGGTTGCCACAGAATGAATGAATGTTGCCAGGATACTGGGCATTGACCTGCGTGATGTGCTGCCTGTTGTCACCCACCAGCTGCACATTGAGGGAGTGGAAACCTTTTCGATTCAGGACCATGGCCGAGTTCACATGAGTCGCATGCAAGGCAATGTGTGTGCAGTCAATGTCACCCTGCACCATGGGGAAGCCTGCAATCCGTGCAAACCCTTGTGTGCACTCCGTCTGCTTGCCTCTGGCAAGAGAGAATGAGATGAAGCTATCTCTCTTTGAATAGGGAGTCTCAGTGACCTCCTTTACGCAGCAGTGCACTGCAAGCTGTGAGATGTTGCTTATCTCTCCAGCAGCAGCCTGGAAGGAGCCAGATGCATAAAAGTTCAGAGCCACAGTCACCTTCACAGCTACAGGCAATGTGGTCCTTGCCCTGTTTTGAGGTTGAGGTTGTGGCTGCAGCAATTGTCAGATTTCAGTCCCAACCTCTTTAGTGAAGCACAGATGTCTCAAGCATTGGTTGTCACTGTAATATAATACCACATGTTTGTCACATGGTTTAGTATGAGCATGCTCAGTTTGCTCTGGCCTAGTAAACTCGCGCCTGGACTAGCAACTCATCCTGTCTCTGTCCTTCATTTGTTCCACCCACATATTTTACATTGTGGCGGTACCACCTGGTGTCACTTACTTATAATACATAATTCCCTTTAACTTAACTATGTATATATATATATTGCTTACCTGTTCAGGCCGTTGCCCCTTTAAGAACGCGTACTAACGCACTGATGTCACGTCACGTGTCACGTGACTCACCTAGATGCGAGCCGGCCCAGCTCGGCCTTCCACTCCCGTGACGGCCGCCGGCACAGCTTGGCCTCCCGCTCCTGCGGTGGCCGCAGGCCCAGTTCGGCCTCCCGCTCCCACGACTTCGGCCGCAATGGCCAGCTACAGTGCCGGGTAGACATGCCGACGTCACGACGTGGGTCACGTGACCGCCCAAGCGCGGGCAAATGCGCTGACGTCACGACGCGGTCACGTGACCACACAAGCGTGGGAAAATGCGGCCGAGCGTGATGACGTCATCACGCAATCCACAGGACTGCGGACTCAGTCCTCATGGTGTCCCCGCTGGGTTAAGACCTACCTACTGGCTCTCCTGCATCCATCTATATTGTCGCTGTATTTCATCTGTTTCCTGCATTAAAGAACTTCTTGATTATTCTCCTGAAGTCGAATTCGATTATTTAGTAGGCATTCATCCAATACCTACTTAGGTGAACCCGAATACCTACAACATTTTGGCGATGAGAATGGGATTCCGAAGCCATTTTTAAGGATCATGGAAGGACACAGTGTTCAACCTTTGCGTGAAAAAGTTTAAGGTGAATTTGTGACACCTACACTTTAATTTTGCGATGTTTTACTGTTACAGCTGATGCAGAATTGTCAGTACTTCGCCTTTGTGTATATGTATAAATTGCAACAACGGCGTTGATTCTCACAGGTACACAGGTAGCGTGCTGAGTCACTGTTTAACGGGATCGGGACAATCATGGCCACGCCTATGGGATTCATCGGAAGCCTCAGCATGCATGACAGAGCTCGCGAACCATTCAGTTCTTATATTGAGTGGATGGAGATGTTTTTTAAGGCCAATAACATTATTGAGGCCGAAGGTGCAAATGAGAATGTTCAAGTTCAAAATAAAGTAATTTGTGAATGGAAAAAAGCAATTTTCTAACGGAGATCGGGCCAGATGTCTACGGAATGTTGACAAATTTACTCGCACCAGGGAAAGCGAAGGGTGCGTCGTTTGGAGACATTGTCGAGAAACTCGAGGACCAATTCGACCCAAAGCCATTAGAAATAGCAGAGAGCTATAAGCTTGGTACCAGAAACCAAAAACAAAGTGAAACCATCAGTGAGTACGTTGTAGCTCTTAAAAACTTGTCTTTGCATTGTAACTTCAGCACAGTTTTGGATCGTGCGTTGCGAGATAAGTTTGTGTGTGGACTGGTGGATGAGCGCACACAGTCCAAGTTACTGAACACTCCGAACCTAATGTTTGACATAGCATGCAACATCGCCCTGTCTATGGAGATGGTGTCTAAGAATGCTAGGGAGCTCCGTCCAACTCAAGTGACGAGTGCAGCTGAGGTCTACAGTCACAAAGCCACCGCCAAACCTAAAGCTGTGAGATCAAGTCAAAAGCATGTCGGTGAGAGCAGTTCAGTGAATTGTTATCGCTGCAATGGAAATCACTCACCACAGACCTGCCAATACAGAAATGCGAAGTGTTTTCACTGCCAGAAGCAAGGCCATATTTCCACAGCCCCTTGCAGAGCTACAGCTAAATCAGGAAGTAAGAACCATTTTAGTGGCAATGCAAAGCAGTGACAACAAAAGGGAGGAATTCACAATATTGAAGTGAACACACCTGATGTTGAAGACTAGGCATCTACAGTATCTATGTCACTAGCGGCAACGCTAGCAGCTGTGAGAAAGACTTCTGTACAAAACTTTTGATCAAGGAGCAATATATTGAGAATAAGTTTAATCAAATACCACTTACAAAGAGTACCGTAGAGTTAAAAACCTACACTGGAGAAATCCTTGAGACATGTGGACAAATGGAATGTACAGTTCAGCACAATGGCCAGTCAGTAAAGCTGCCTATTATTGTAGCGAGCAACAACAGGCCAACCCTCATGGGCAAAGACTGGTTGAGAAAGTTGAAACTAGACTGGAAAAACATCTTCAGTGTAGATGCTTCAAAGAAACAACTCGACACAATGCTGAACAAATATAAAAGCGTGTTCACAAACAGTTATGAGGGCATCACTGGGTATGACCCGCATGTCCGCATCGTCCAATGCGAAGCCTGTCTATTGCAAGGCAAGGCCGGTCCCCTATGTGTTGAAAAGTCAGGTGAAGGAAGAGCTAGAGAAACTGAGAGAGAATGGAGTGCTAGTAAAAACTGACAAAAGTGAATGGGCTACCCTGATTGTGGTAGTGCCCAAAGCAGACAAAACTGTACGCTTGTGCGGTGACTACAAAGTTACTATCAACCAAGCAGTTGACGATGAGCAGTACCCATTACCTCCATCACAAGATTTGTATGCAGCACTCTCTGGGTCAAAGGTTTTCTCCAAGCTTGACCTGTCGCACGCTTATGCTCAGCTGAATGTTGACAAAGAGTCAACAGTATCTCACCATCAACACACACAAGGGACTGTACTCATACACCAAGTTGCCGTATGATGTAAATTCCTCCCCCAAAATCTTCCAGGCTATGATGGATAAGATTTTGCAAGGAGTTCCAAATTGCTTATGCAATCAAGATTCAAGATGATGTGCTGATCGCAACAAGCAGCGAGGAAGAAAATCTAGAAGTGTTAGATTTAGTGCTTCAAAGGTTGAATTCCCACAATGTCAAATTGAAAAGGAGCAAATGTGCTTTTGTGCAGCTCAAGGTTGTGTACCTTGGTCTGAAAGTTGATGCAAATGGTTTGCAACCAGTTAAGGAAAAGGTTGATGCTGTCATCAATGCTCCAAAGCCACAGAACATGTCTGAGTTAAGATCTTTCCTTGGAATGGTCCAGTGCTATGTACGTTTCTTAACTGAGTTAGCGACCATGTTAGCTCCATTTCACGAGCTCCTCAAGAAGGATGCCCAGTGGAAGTGGACAAAAGCGCAACAGGAAGCTTACGATGCTTGTAAGAGAAGTCTCTCTAGCGATGCTCTACTTTTGCACTACGACACAGAGCGTGAGCTTAAGTTAGCATGTGATGCTTCCAGCTACGGTGTGGAAGCTGTCATAAGCCACATAATGCATGATTGCCAAGAGAAACCAACCGCGTTTGCATCACGAACCCTCACAAAGAGTGAAAGAAATTATGCGCAAATTGAAAAGGAAGCACTTGCCATAGTGTTTGGAACCAAGAAATTCCAACAGTTCCTGATTGGCAGCAAGTTTACCCTGATAACTGATCACAAACCGCTCCTAGCAATATTGGGGTCCAAATCTGCCATCTCTGCAATGGCCGCATCAAGAATGCAACATTGGGTAGTGTTGTTGTCACAATATGACTACACAATTGAATATCGCGCTTCAAAGCAAAATGCAATCGCCGATGCCTTGTCCAGGTTGCCACATGAAGACATGGAGTGAAGGTGCTATTTTCACACTAGGTGCAGTTGACAAAGACTTTCCCGTGAATGCAACTGAGATTGCAAATGAGACTCAAAAGGACTGTATGCAAACACATTTAATTGTATGGACTGATCAGTGTCTGGACACAGAGTTAAAACCATTCCATAACCGTCGTACTGAATTGTCTTGTGAGCAAGGTCGTATCAAGTGGGGAAACATCTAGGTGGTCAGTATGAAATCAATTGCAAGAAGTTTTGTTTACTGGCCTGGATTGGACAGTGATCTTGAATCAATTGCCAGCAAATGCAGTGTTGGCCAAAATTGCAGAAACAAACAACCCAAAACTCCACTACAACCCTGGTCATGGCCAAGTAGACCTTTTCAGAGAGTACATGTAGATTTCCGTGAGAAAGCAAATGATTATTTCCTGGTACTTGTGGATAGTTACTCAAAGTGGATTGATGTGAAACACATGGGTTCAAATACTACAACTGAACGTACCATAGATAAGTTAAGGTCTATCTTCGCATGTCATGGCTTACCTGAAGAACTTGTTTCTGACAATGGCCCTCAGTTCCATTCTGCTCTATTCCAAGAGTTCATGAAATGGAATGGTATCAAACACCATATCATCCACCATATCATCCAGCTTCAAACGGAGCAGCCGAAAGGTCAGTCAGAATAGTAAAAGAAGCTCTCAAAAAGCAAGTGTTGCAGGGTTGCTCGGGACTCAGCATGAAGCAGCGTTTGGCAAATTTCTTGCTGAAATACAGAACTACTCCGCACACGACAACTGGACATACCCCAGCAGAACTCTTGATGAAGAGGAGATTGAGAACACGATTGAGTCTTGTTCAACCAAATTTGGCCTCAAGAGTTGAACAGAAACAGTTGAGTCAGAAACATTATCATGACAGCAATCAGAAAGAACGCAGTTTCAGACTAAATGAGTGTGTTCGTGTTCTCAGTCCCCCTGGCAAGTCGAGTTCACACAAGTGGGATATAGGAACCGTAGTAGAGATTGGTGGAACCAAGAGATATTTGGTTGAGATTGGTAACAACATCCGAAGTGTTCATATAGATCAAATGATCTCTGCTGGAGATGATCCAAAACGTGATCTTGAACCACTTGATCATGAATACATACATGAGTTTGCCTCCATTCAGACTTCAGAATCTGAAGTACCAGGTTCAAACAAATCTGAGATAGAAACAGGATCATCTTTGAGTTCAGAACCAGAACAAAACTGCCTGAAAATTGGTTCAACACCAAAACCTTTTGTAAGGAAATCAGGAAGGCTCTGCAAACCTGTTATTGAACTGGATTTGTAGTACTGTGGCGGAGCCACCAAAGGACTCAGATCGTTTGTATATAATTCCTTTAACAACTTGTTAGCTACAGTCTGAGTCTGTATCTTTATTTATGCTGTTTAACTGTACGGAGTGTGGTTACTTTAACAGCGCGGCTAAAACGCGATGACGTCACGCCGTTCATCACGTGATCCCCCACTGGCGGGAAATCGTGATGACATCATGACATCAGCCATGGGACTGCAGGGGCAGTCCTCGTGGAGCCTCCAGAGAGAGCAGACCTACATTCGGTGTTATCCTGCAGTTTCTTGTTAAAGCCTGTTTGTTTCATTAAAGTTCGTTTTGTTTGATCGCCTGAGTAGAACTCAGTCTTTTAGTTAGGAACCCACGTTCCTACAGTCCATTTGTAGCATTTGTAGTTGATTTAAAAGAAAAAAAGCCAGAAGTTTTGGTCATGTGGTACATGCAATGCTGGGAAAGGTGGGACCTTAGCTTTGTTGTATTTGAGAGCGGAATATGTACATTTTTTTTTAAGGGGAAAGCACTGTAATGTATTATCACATGGCTTGTCACATGGTTTAGTATGAGCATGCTCAGTTCACTCTGGCCTAGTAAACTTGCTCCTGGACTGGCAACTCATCCTGTCTCTGTCCTTCATTTGTTCTACCCACATATATTACAGTCACTGAAGTTCAGGTAAGAGAATTGCTCCCTAAAAGTCCTGAGTGGATATGACTTCCTGCTGACAGTCCTCCTCCTCCTCCCTCTTCTAGCAGCTTGTCCTGCTCTGCGTGGCCTCTGCTCATTCTCTGAGCCATGCTCAATGCCAAGAGGAAGCCCTACTAGGTCACCTGTTTCTGGAAGCAACTGGTTTCTGCACAAGCCTTTAAGTCACCAAAGAAGTACTTGAATACCAGCCAGACCACTCCCTTTAGACTATTGAAGCTTTTAACAAGTATGGAAAAGTACCCAAAATGCGTAGCATTACAGCAACAGCCAGAAGAACTAATCCAGCAACTAACCTGTAAATAGTTCATGATCCCTTTAAATAGCACTGGTGGGTGAGGGGTGGGGGGTCCTTTAGGCCATTTAACATCATGTTCAGCTGTGCGAGGTTAAGAGAGGGCGCAGGCTCCAAAATGGCAGCGTTGGCATCAAATCAGCGTGTGACATCACGATCAGCCAGCTCTGCATGCTGCTGCTGATCGTTAGTGCCTGCTCGCAAACCCCTTTACAAATATGGCGTCTAGCGCACTTCCCATCAGAAGTGTGCATGCACATCGTGAACGCCATTTTGGTAGTTTAAGAGGCCTCGTAGGACCCAAAAAACAGGCCCTACAGAGCCCAATTTCACCGCCTTGGAGAGAAAACAGCATAAATCAAAAAGTAATTGTTAGGTGATACCAAGCTTTGTTTCTTAAATGTTTGAAGATGATATGGACTATTGTTATTGTGTTGTTACTTAATCACATAATTCTGCACTTATAACCTTGGTGCCTGAATTTCTAGGTCTCCTACACCAGTGAGGACGACTGTCTGTAAAACTGATGTGTACCTGTACTATTGTAATTACAGAAAACAACTTGCATTTAGATAGCAATCCTGCTGTAAAAGAACATTGCAAGCACTTCACGATAACAGTTTCCATTTATGTTGTACATTTTAATATAGAAAATACCTTCCAAAAGTGCTTCATAGAGTCATAAGGAAAAAATGAATGCTGAGCCAAAGGAGGAGATATTAGGATCAAAACTTGGCCGAAGGGGTGAGTTTTAAGGATGACCTAGAAATGAAGGGAAGGAGGGCAGAGGGATTTAGGGAGGGAAATCCAGAGCATGGCGCCACAGCAGCTAAAGGCACGGTTACCAATGGTGGGGTGACTGAATGGGGAATGCACAAGAGGCCGGAGTTGGAGGAATAGTGAGCTTGTGGGGTAGTTGTGAGGCTGAAGGAGGTTACAGAGATAGGGAGAGAGCAGGCCATGAAGGGATTTAAAAAGAAGGACTCGAATTTTAAATTTGAGGCAATGCGGGACCAGGAGCCTATGTAGGTCAGCAAGAACAGTGGTGATGGATGAGTGGGGCTTGGTGCAGGATAAGAAACGAGCAGCAGCATTTGGGATAAGCTGAAGTTTACCAAGGCTGAAGAATGGGAGGCTGGCCAGATTAGCTGAAATTTATGAAGGGTGAAGGTGAGAATGTCAGCAAGGAGAGGGTTGAAAGAGTCAATCCTTGAGTGATGAAGGTATGGATTAGGGTTTCGTAAACAGTGGAAGGGACATTAGGGAATGAGGTGGAGCAATGCAGACTTAGATTCCTTTTGCATCAGTTATATGGACAGTGTCCCCACCTACCTGGCATTTCTCCAGGGCTTAGGAACAATGGGGGAAAAATTCAGTATCGCCCCGTTTGGGGCGCCATTATCAGCCGTGCGCAAAGTTTAGCGCCTGGCGCTAATTATCGCCTCCGATGGCAAACTTGGCTTTTATCGCCCCTGGAGGTGATTGGAGCGCTAAATCAGGCGCTTCACACCTGTCTTAAGGCGCAAAGGCTGAGGAGCGAGGCGCTACCTCAGAGAGCTGGCGAAGCAAGGAAGGGCAAATCAAAATGAACCTGCAAAGTGCTGCTCAGTACTCAAAACTCCTTCACACAGCGTTGAATCTCTCCAGAAGTCTGTCTCTCTCTCTCTCTCAGAATGCATGGTGCAAAAATGTCACCAACAAAAAAAGGCAGGAAGCGGTCGCCTTTAAATAGCGCTCCCCAGTCCCTTTCTGACTGCAAAACGTTCCCCTCAATCTGTCGTTGCTAGTGGCAGGCGGTAAGGCAGGGGGCACCACTCAATATCCGGTCCGGGGCGCTACCGGGGCGTTGCGCACTCGACTGATGTCACAATCTCCCGGCGCAGGAGATCGTGGCGGTAGTGTTTAGCGCCGCCGCTAAATGTCTAGTTAATTTCGCGAGCGGCATAAACATCGCTGCGCCCGGGCGCTAGTTGCTTTGCGCCCCATTAGTGCCCTCTTAAGGCACTAACGGGAGGCGCAAACAACTGAATTTTTCCCCCAATGTGCTTGCCCATATGTGGGTGAGCATATGATGACGTAATACCAGTGACCATCAACATTGTTTAAACATGGGATTCTAGGATCACCTATTTGGCTCAGATGTCCAGTGTATGCCAATAGGCTGTAGGAGGGCCTGTACATGTATTTTGGGAACACTGCTTCACACAGACCCAAGAAAGGGAAACAACATGCCTTCAATAAAAAAAATGATTTTGTGCAGGCAGCTGGAGTCTTTCTGCATCATGAAGTTTCAACAGCCCCCACCCCCCTCACCTCCCAACCCCACCCCCCTCACCCTCCCAACCCCTCACCCCACTCCCCCCACCCCTCACCCCCCACACCTCACCCCCTCACCCCCTCACACCCCCCACTCCCCACCCCGCACCCCCCACCCCGCATCCCCCCAACCCCCACCCACCCCTCAACCCCCCGCATCCCGCACCTCACCTCCCTCACCCCCCCAACCCCTCACCCTTCACTCCCCCACCCCCCACTCCCCACCCCGCATCCCCCCACCCTGCATCCCCCCCCACCCCCACTAACTCCCCAACCCCTCACCCCCTCACACCCCCCACCCCACTCACCCCGCCACCGTCCCCACCTCCTCACCCCCACACACACCCCTCCTCACCCCACACCACCCCAAACCCACCATCCCAGCCCCTCACCCCACACTGCCACCCCCTCACCCCCACCCTCACCCACCCCTCACCCACCCCGCACCCACCCACCCCTCAGCCCCCCGCACCCCACCCTCACCCACCCCTCACCCACCCCGCACCCCGCACTCCACCCCCCCTCACACCCCCACCCCCTCACCCTCCACCCACCCCTCACCCCGACTCACCCCCCCCACACCATCACCCCACCCCCTCTGCTCACCTGCACTTCCAGCAAACGGCCATGGATAGCAATTAGGAATGTGAAACTTGGCTGATTTTTGCCCAACCTATTGCCGGAGAGCAATGGCAAACTATAGCACCTGTAGCACTGCCCTGGCTGTGCTTGAATCGTTCTGGAATCAAACATGGGACCTTCCTAGTCTAAGCCTCAGCTACTCAATAGACAAATTCACTGGCATTGAGGGAGGGTCATGATTTCTGATGGCCACATTGAGTATATATGACTTCTAGCAGTCCGAAACGGGAATTCCGCTTGGGAGTTTGAAATTTTAATTTCCCAAAGCTCAAAGACATTCCAAAAAAAACTGAGCCGCATCTCAAAGTGTTTAGCAAAAGCAAAAAAAAAACCCGCAATGATTGTAATTTTTGAAGACCAACATTTGGCAAAACCTAATACGATAGCAAAATACTGCGGATGCTGGAAATCCAAAATAACAACAGAAAATACTGGAAAAACCTCAGCAGGCCCGGCAACATCCGTGGAGAGAGAAACAGAGTCAACATTTCGGGTCAAAACCCTTCGTCAGGACTGAGAAAAAAAGGCAGGAAATGAAACAAAAGGTAGTTTGGGGGCTGGGAAATGGGGGAGGGGATGAAAGAAGAGACATTAAGAGATATTCAAGGGGAGACGAGATGGTAATAGGACAGGTAAAGAAACAAACAATGGCTCTAGATGAAGTGTGAAATGCGCTGGCAGAGTGAGAGACAGCTGTCATGTGGGAGAGAGAGGAAAAAAGGAAAAGTCACAAACCGAAAGTGTGGATAAAAAATATCCACTGTCCAGGGCCCCAAACACCCCTTCCAGGTGAAACAGTGATTTACTTGTACTTCTTGCAATCTAGTATACTGTATTCGCTGCTCACGATGTGGTCTCCTCTACATACCAAACGCAGATTGGGTGACTGCTTTGCGGAACACCTCCATTCAGTCCGTAAGGGTGACCCCGAGCTTCCGGTCACCTGTCATTTCAATTCACCGCTCCATTCCCACTCAGACCTCACCGTCCTTGGCCTCTTGCATTGTTCCATGGAAGCTCAACGTAAACTCGAGGAACAGCATCTCATCTTCCGATTAGGCACTTTACAGCCTTCCGGACTCAATATCGAGTTCAACAACTTCAGATCATAACCTCGGCCCCTATTATATTTTTATATTTTTTATCCACACTTTCGGTTTGTGCCTTTTCCCTTTCCTCTCTCTCCCACATGGCAGCTGTCTCTCACTCTGCCAGCGCATTTCACACTTCATCTCGAGCCATCCTTTGTCTCTTTACCTGTCCCATTACCATCTCGTCTCGCCTTGAATATCTCTTAATGTCTCTTCTTTCATCCCCTCCCCCATTTACCAACCCCCAAACTGCCTTTTGTTTCATTTCCTGCCTTTTCTCTCAGTTCTGTAGAAGGGTTTCGACCCGAAACGTTGACGCTGTTTCTCTCTCCACGGATGTTGCCTGGCCTGCTGAGTTTTTCCAGCATTTTCTGTTGTTATTTGGCAAAACCTGTCAGCTTATGTTGCTTTGAAAATGTGTGACTATAGCCCAGCAGCTGGTTCGATGGGAATGTAAGAAACATTGATGCTTCTCCGATTTGTTATCTTCTTTGCCTGATAAGATGTTGTCATACAAGGTCACATAATAGTGCATTACTCACAGGGCAGCTGGAATATCAAGTAGCTGTACACTTCAACTACCACTGGCAAAGGGCAGGTTGATGGCAGCTGCAATCAGTCAAGCATAGTGGTGACTCCAAGTGACTGCAAAGATATCTTAAGCTGTGGTTGTAGGTAACTCGCTCTCCGAGAGAGTGCAATCAAATCACTGTTCCCCCTCACACCAGGTTCTCTTTATGAAGGAACTTTAAAGAAAGCTAACTGGAATCTCTGGATTTCTGAAGATAGGTTTTCAAATGCACAATTCGTTCGGAGTCTTTTCTATTCAGCGCATGGAGTAATAACGTTCAATGGTCAGCACAGGTCTGTTCAAAAATTCTCAGCAATCATTGATTCATTTAAGGCATTTTTCTCTTTTTGCACAATGAGTTGCGCCAGATTTGTGATAATGAGTCTGGAGTTACACCTGATGATGCAAACTGGATGAATTCAGTTTGATTTGCTATCACTCTCCCAGAGAGCGGGTTACCGACAGCCGCAGATTAAAGTATCTTGATGCATTTTTCAGGAGATCAGGAGAAGTCAGTCACCTGACGAATACTTGCCCGGGAGGCACCCTAAGTGATATTACAACGATTCCCCCAGAGCTGCTTGAAATGACCCAGTATTAGAAATGTAGAGTGCAGTCATCGTCTTCACAGCAACACACACAGAGCTGTGCGGGCTTTTCATCATGGCTGCAAGCCCTCCTGCAAAAACTTAGAAACATAGAAACATAGAAGATAGGAGCAGGAGTAGGCCATTCGGCCGCTCGAGCCCGTTCCGCCATTTAATGAGATCATGGCTGATCATCCAAATTCAGTACCCTGTCCCTGCTTTCTCCCCATATCCCTTGATCCCTTTAGCCTTAAGAAATATATCTAACTCCTTCTTGAATATACTTAATAAGTTGGCCTCAACTGCCTTCTGTGGTAGAGAATTCCACAGGTTCACCACTCTCTGGGTGAAGAAATTCCTCCTCATCTCAGTCCTAAATGGTTTACCCCTTATCCTTACACTGTGACCCCTGGTTCTTGACTCCCCCGCCATCGGGAACATCCTTCCTGCATCTAGTCTGTCTAGTCCTGTTAAAAACTTGCACTTTATTGGTGCACTATTCTAATCTACATCTCCACACAAAGGTCTTCACAGTGTCTATATTCCCTGTAAGTTCCTTCGGTAATATCTTATGAGGTGCATCCTCCTTACATGCTGTTTCACTTTACTTTCCTCCATCCTCCTTTATCTCCATTGTAATGGGGTGTGCCCATAGAGAATGACACACCTTCTCACGAGAAGCTCTGATGGGTCGAGAGAGCAGGGGGGGGTGGGGGTTCAAAATTTTTCCGGTGGGCTCACACCACTACACTTGCAGTCAGTAGAAAGTCTAAAGCTGTCTATGTTCAAAGCGAAAGAAACTGGTTCAAAAAAATCATTCCCAGCGGCAGTAATCCCTACTCAAACTTCAGACTCAAAACTCCTCACTTTCATCAGTCTCAGTTGAGCCGTGCAGCAGCCGTGCTTTACATCTCCCATACTCCCTCACCATTCGTGCATTTTGAGCATCAATCCAGGAAATGCGGGGCTGCAGCAACGCTGCTCCTCATTTATCTATATTTATAGCAGCTGCACAAGGACACGGTGAGCAGATTGGCCACATCATGGGCCGGATATTCCGATCCCTACGGGTGGGTACGCGCTGTGCACCCACCCGTAGGGACATCGGAAATGCTGGTTTCAGGTATGCGAAGCGCATGTGCTGAAAACCGGCACTTCCAATCTGTCAAGAATGCTCTCGACAGATCCTCCACCTGCCTTGGAGAAGGGCCTCTGCGGGCAGATAGTTCCGCTTTCTGCAGAACCTCCGCCCGCTGAAAACCCTTAAAAATCTTACGGCTGGTAAAAGCGTGCATAAGGCCTGCTTTTATCAGCATAAGATTTGAAAAAAAGTTTAAAAATTTTTTTTTCACTCATTTATCATTTAAAAATACTTTTTAAAAAAACCTAAGTTTATTTTTAGCCCCGTAAAAACCTTCAATTATTTTCTTCAAAAAATTAAATTTTTGTTTAAAATATTTAATTTATTGTAATTTCAACTAATTTTAAAAATGTGATTTTTAAAAAAAAAATTATTTAATGTTTTACAGTGTTTTTGGGGTGATCTCCATTCATATATTTGACAGGTCTACCTGTCAAGTGTATGAAGGGAGATTCCCTTCTTTGATTGGCTCCCCATGGCCCACGTGATCCCAGGGACGCTGCGAACTACCTGCACCCCTGGGATACGTGGGCCCTGCGCACTTGGAGTTGGAAAGGCCTAGGAGCGGAAGTATACGCACCCCGGGAGCCCTCAGGTAAGTCTGTAGATTTTTCCAGATCGGAGGCCTCCACACGCGGAAAACCTCCGATCGGAAAATACGGCCCCATGTTTGGAAATTTGGGGACATCATTTCTGAGATCAAAAGCTGCCATGAACAACTTTTACCCAATTTGCCTCAATGTTAGCTCCCAGAAACCCCAGAACTGCTGGTAATATCAGTCAATAGGTGATTCTATTTGTTTGTTTGCTTTTTTAAAATTATTTTTCTCCTTCCTCCCTTTAGTATTCGCCTTCCTCCAACTGCTGTCAGAAGACAGCCTATCTGTGCCCAGATGTTATCAAAGCCGTGCATTGTTGTGCCCTCAAGGAGATATCTTTGAACTGTCTGGGGAAGGACTTCAGCTTGGCCAGTTCCTGTTCACAAATGCCCCACATGGGAAAACCTAATGCAAAGTGGGGCAGGTGGGGAGAAGAAAGAGAAGTCCAGCATTGTAGGAACATACGGCAGAGAACGAGCGTGTACATATTCCGACAATGATGTAGTGGGTAATAATTTATGTTGTAGCATTAAACCTTTCTCATTATTGTAATTTGACCTGGAAGCATACACATGCCAGTAACCTTTGCCAATTGATATACAGTAGGTAGGAAAAACTGCATTATGCTAAATTTTCCCTGTTAATAAAGTAGAAGTAAGCATTTTATTTTTGTATATATTCCCATCTATCACTTCTCTGCAATCTTGTACTCAACAGACTGTCTTGTCATGATTTCTTTTCTGTAATTCAGCTTGAGCTAATGGTACAATTAATTCTTTTTAATTTGTTCATGGGGTGTGGGTGTTGCTGGCAAGGTTGGCATTGATTGCCCATCCCTAATTGCCCTTGAGAAGGTAATGATAAGCCACCTTCTTGAACTGCAGAGGGCAGCAGTTAAGAGTGAAGACAGTTAAAGACAGCAGATTACCTTTCCTAAAGGACAATCTGGTAGTTTTATGGTCGCCATTACTAAGACTAGATTTTTATTGCAGATTTATTTAATTAACTGAATTTAAATTCCCCAGCGGCCATGTTGGGATTTAAACTCATGTCCCTGTGATCATTACTCCAGGTCTATGGATTATTAGCCCAGTAACATAACCACTATGCTACCATACCACACATCGGCCCGGATTTTCTGCCAGCCATCGGGCGGCTTTCCAGGCGGCCGGGGGCCGAAAATTGCCGAAAAAGCTGGTCGCGACCGCCCCCCCCCGCCTGATTCCCCGCCCTGTCTGACTTTCGGATCGCCGTTTCTCCGTGACCCGCTTCAGTCCCGGCCGCCGCTGGCGGGACTGGCCGTCGGATCACAAATCACCAATTATTACCTTGTTTAAGTAGATTTTAAGGGGCCGTTGCAATTTTGGAGTTTTCCCCACGTGAAACACGCCTGCGGGGAACCCCGCTGATGAGACCTGGCATGAAAACAGTTGGCTTGCTTGCTTGCAGCTGCAGGTCAATGAGGACTGAAGAGATTTAAACAGGCAGCATTTGCAGGCTGCAGGACCTTGTTGATGAAGGCTTGGGGGAACTTTTTGAAGGCTTAGGCACAGCTGTAGAAAGTTGGAGCCTCACACACTTCTCCAGTGTGAGCTCCTGGGAAGCCCCTCTCACCACCCTAACTCAGCGCCTCCTCAATGGAGGCATCTGCCAGAAGCATGGGAGGCCTTTGGTACCTTCCCTTCCTGGCATTAGAGGATCTCCAACAGCAGAGGAGGCTGGAGCAACTCCAGCAACACCATCACCAGCAGCACCAGCAGGAGCGGCAGGCTGCGGCTCACCCACCTGAGGCAGCACAGGCCAGAAGGGGTCAGCGCATGGAAGGCCGTCGGCGCAGGAGATACCCCCCAAACAGGGTGTACAGACACAGGGTCAGCTACCTCAACATGACTGAGCAGCAGTGCCAGAGGCGGCTCCGACTTTCGCAAGAGGTTGTGACTGACATCTGCACAATGCTGCGGCAAGACCTGGAGCCCAGAGCAACAGGTCCACACTACTTGCCAGTGGCCATCAAAGTCACCACTGCACTCAACTTTTATGCCTCAGGCTCCTTCCAGGGATCAGCAGCAGGCATCAGCGGCATCTCCCAGGCTGCCGCACACACATGCATCACGCAGGTAACCGATGCCCTCTTTGCCATCGCGCACAATCACATCCATTTCACCAGGGATCGCGCAAGTGTGAGGGCGCGAGCGCGTGGATTAGCTCAGCTGGCAGACTTTCCAAGGGTGCAGGGTGTCATTGACTGCACACATGTGGCCCTTAGGGCACCCCACCACAATCCAAGAGTTTTTGTCAACCGCAAGGGCTTCCACTCCCTTAACTTTCAGCTGGTGTGTGGCCACAAGAAGGTGATTTTGCATGTTTGTGCCAGGTTCCCTGGCAGCTGCCATGACTCCTTCATACTGCGCCAGCCTAGTGTGCCTCCGCTATTCAGACTGCCAAACGAACTTCAAGGATGGCTACTTGGAGACAAGGGATATGCCCTGAGCTCTTGGCTAATGACGCAGTTGAGGAGACCAGCCAGCGAGCTGAGGAGCGCTACAACTCCAGCCACATTAGCACCAGATGCATTATCGAGCAAACCATCGGATTGCTGAAGATGCGCTTCAGATGCCTTGATAGATCAGGTGGAGCCCTGCAGTACTCATCAGCCAGGGTCTCCAAAATTGTTGTGGTATGCTGTGTGCTTCACAACATGGCACAGCGTCGTGGCTTGCCGATTCCGCAGGACCAAGAGGCTCCTCACAGAGCCGCCTCGGATGAGGTTGATGCTGAAGAGGAGGAGGAGGAGGGGGAGGAGGACAGAAATGAGGGCGGAATGCAAGGAACGCGCTCATCCTGGGCAGATTTGCATAGCCTGGAACATCAAACACTGCAGCCTCACTGCTTCTGAACTGACCATGGACAGTGGCCCATGCCTGCACTTTCCAACAACTTTGACCAGCTTGCAGTCATCTGCAAGTTATCCTAAGGCCTCTATTTGACATCCCCATTTGCCAAATGACAGACGCCATAACTGCAGCAGCTGGCACCAGATTTTTTATGTACAGGAAAATGATGGCATTAAAACTATTTACAAGACTGGATGGTGGAATAGTTATGTGAATGTGAGCATAGAGAGAGACGGAATGGGTAAGGGTGCATGGATGTGACTGTGAAGTGGGATGTGGAAGAAGAGATTGCTGAAGCTGAGTGCTGTTGGGGAAAGGCAATGGGGATCAGGTTGAGGGTGATGGAAACTTCATACTTGCTTTCCCTGTGTGGTGAAGGTCATGGAAGCGCTTCCTGCACTGCAGCCAGGTGCGACGGGTGACACCCAGAGAGTTTACCTCTGCTGCCACCTCCATCCAGGCAGCCGTGGACTCTTTGGGAGGCCTCTTCCTCCCTGAGCGAGGGTAGAGGACCTCCCTGTGGGCCCTTACCCCATCCACCAAGGTCTGCAATGACGTCTCGTTGAATTTGGCCGCAGCTCGGCCTCTGCCGCTGGCAGCAGCTGGTGCAGGCTCCTCTGCCATTGTGCAAGAGTGGTTGAGAAGCCTGCAGAGGTGGAGAAGCTTGCTGGACACTTTGAAAGCACCACGAATGATGACATCATACTGTGGGGCTTTCTGACACGAATTGGACAATTAGCAAGGCTGCCCACATGTTGGGAATTAATTGGCCACTTGAGGGAAAATTGCATGGAGCTGGCTGACACATTTTTTTGTGTGAGAAACCCCACATTTGGGGAAACCCGACCATTTCCCACACAAGCCAAAAATCGGGCCCATCAATGGCGGAGTCGCTGTTGTGAGAATGACAATGATAAACGAATGTGAGGGAATAATTGTAGGACTTGCACGGAAACAGGGGGCACCCACTACAGCTGCAGAGTGCACTGCGAATTGTGCATGTTGACAATTGAACTGCAATTTTGAAATTTAAGACACAGAAAGAAACAGACAAAGAAGTTGGACTGATTTCTTGCCAAATTGGAACCGGACTGGCAGCAGATGAGGCTGATGTAGGGAGCTTATTTAATAAAACTGTGTTTGGTCAGAACCTATTACATTTTACCTTTGCATAACAAAGCAAACTGTGGTCAACAATAAGGACAGACTATACTATTTTACCATTTAACAGCATTTGGAAAACTGATCTGATATGAGCATCTATGAATAGGGTTTCCCCAGAGGACAGGAACAATAAGTACAGTTTTAGCCATTATAGTAATGAGCTGTTATTTGTGGAATGACCCGATGACTAGATTTCCGCATCTTAGTATATTGGTACGCAATGTTCCCATTAAGCTCTGCGGCCGCACAGTGGTCTGGAGGTCCTGCACAGGCCAGTCACTGGCTTTGGAAGGGAAAAAGCGCGCATGTGCAGAAATTTGAATGGCTCGCAGCCCGTTAAAGGGGCCGCATACCCCTCAAAAATTAGAGGGTAAATATTGTTAGCAAGGTAATACCTCTTCTCGGAGCTCCGACACGGCAAGAGAGCCCCAGGTGGGCAGAGGAAACGCTTCAAGGACACCCTCAAAGCCTCCTTGAAAAAGTGCAACATCCCCACTGACACCTGGGAAACCCTGGCCCAAGACCGCACAAAGTGGAGGAGAAGCATCCGGGAAGGCGCCGAACACCTCGAGTCTCTTCACCGGGAGCAAGCGGAAGCCAAGCGCAAGCAGCGCAAGGAGTGCACGTCAACCCAAGCACCCCACCCACCTGCCCCTTCAACCACCGTCTGCCCCACCTGTGACAGAGACTTTAGGTCCCGCATTGGACTCATCAGTCACCTGAGAACTCATTTTTAATGTGGAAGCAAGTCATCCTCGGTCTCGAGGGACTGCCTAAGAAGAAGACGAAGAAGAAGAAGAAGAATACCTTCCAACTCCACAGTACAGCTTGGTACTGAGAATCTTCACACAGCAGGAAAGCATTTCTCACTCAGTAGTTCGAATGATACAATAAAGATCTGTAGCAAGGGGTGACTAATGCAGAGCTGGGTTTGTGGAAATGGAGGAGCAAAGATATTTCAGAAGGGGCGAATCCACATCATTATAAATAGAAAGCAAAATACTGCAGGATGTTGGAAATCTGAAAACAAGGGAAAAAAAACTTTAACACTCATTAGGACAGGCGACATCTGTGGAGAAATAGAAGTCAGTCACACAGTCAGGTTTCAGGTCCATGATCCTGTGTCAGGACTGCAGGAAAGGTCGCAACTAGCTAGGCACCTCATCCACCTACAGATTAAAATGGGAAATGGCACGAAAGGGTCGTGTTTCACGCAGGTAATGAACCTACTTGTTATTAGCTGCCCAGGTTCTACCAAGGGGGTAGAGTTAAAATTGACGCTATGATTTCTCAAAGTCTTTAATAGCATCAATGGCATTTGTTGAAGTCCCCTGTGGCTCCCGTGATGCACTGGACCCTGTAACCAGTTCACTTTACCAAAGGCTGACTCTGCCTTTGATATCCTCTTCAGAGGAGACAGTCAAGTGCAAATTGCTGACTCCCATTCATTGTCTTACTGGGGTAGGGTGAACTTCTTGGAATTTCAAAGTCCTCTGTATTTTGGATAAACCTTTCAGTTCCAAAATGTGAAAAGTTCAATCCACCTTACTTTTAGTTGGCAAGTTCAAGTATTAGTTGACAGGCAATGTGATATCTGTCATCTCAAAGGAAAATTTGCATTTATTTTGTCCCTTCCCTGAGGGTCGGTATTGCAATTGAGGAGATGAGACTGATACTTTATCTGAATGATCACCTGGTAGGCCCAAAAGGGGGAAGCTTTGTCACTTTAAATCTAGACATGTCAAATCGCAGCTATTTCCAGCTCTCAATGGATTTGCATTTGGCGTCACTATTTTTAGAATATTTTATTTAATGTTCTGACTTTGACAGCAGTGCAAAAAAGAATCCACTTTTCTTCAATAAGATAACACAGCCATTTTGAGTTTTGCCTAAATTCACCATGGCAACATGCTATACCAGTGGGGGGTGAAAATCCAGAGCCTTTTGGTGGATGCTTCTGCTTGCAATTCTTTGCCTTGTTTTGCTTCTTAAATAGTGATTACTGAGGCTGTTAAGGGCCATTAATTGACTTTCAATATTGCAAGCCAAGATACTGACTACTATTCCTTCAAGGAGGTTGTCTTCCTGCAGGATCAAGTTTTGAAGACTCTTGAACCGAGATGTTAACTTTTTTTATTCCTGTTAAAAGCCATAAAGTCAATTTGACATGAAGTGAACCTAATTCATTAATTCACTTGATTTATTAATTTTTGAGCTTTTCATTCTCCAACATAAACTGGAAGTGACATAATGACTAAAACACAATCCTGAGTGAATACTCTGTCAAGTAGAACATTAGTGAGATCACAGGGTCACTACAGATGAGGATGGTAATTTGGTGCATCCCAGCTCAGCCATCCAGAGAAAGCTACAATCCCCCACAACATTGTCTAACCATTTCTTAATTATTCTGGTGTTTTTGCCTCCACTGCTATAACAAGAAATCCATTCCAAGTTTTGTTCACTCTGTGACAAACTTCTTAATATCAGACCTAACTTTGCCTTTTACCAACTTAAATGTGTGCCAAAAAGAAAATACTGCAAATGCTGGAAATCTAAAATAAAAACAGAAAATGCTGGAGATACTCAGCAGGTCAGGCAGCATCTGTGAAGAGAGAAACAGAGTTAACGTTTCAGGTCGATGACCTTTCGTCAGAACTGGAAAAAAGCAGGAAATGGAACAGATTTTTAAGCAAGTGTAGGGGCTGGGAAAGTGGGGAGGGGATGAAAGAACAAAGGGGAAGGTCTGGGATAGGATAGAAGGCAGGAGAGGTTAAGAGACATTAAGAGATATTCAAGGCAAAAGGAGATGGTACTGGGGCAGGTTAAGAAACAAAGGATGGCTCTAGATGAAGTGTAAATTGCGCTGGCAGAATGAAAGACAGCTGCCATGTGGGAGAGAAGAAAAAAAGACACAAACAAAAAGTGTGGATAAAAAATATGTATATGATAGGGGCCGAGGTTATGATCTGAAATTGTTGAACTCTATGTTGAGTCCAGAAGGCTGTAAAGTGCCGAATCGAAAGATGAGGTGCTGTTCCTCGAGCTTACGCTGAGCTTCAGTGGAACAATGCAAGAGGCCGCGGACGGTGAGGTCTGAGTGGGAGTGGTCCGCTATGCCTCCCTTTCCTTTACTTTGCTCAAAGTTTACTTTGAAGTCGTGGTCCAGGCTTCCTAAACCTATACTGGTGGCTATCTTGTATATCTCTAGAATAGAATCCGAGAATAATACAGGACAGAAGGAGGCCATTCAGCCCATCGTGCCGGCTCTTTGAAAGAGCTATCCAATTAGTCCCACTCCCCGGCCCTTTCCCCAGAGCCCTGCAAATTTTTCCTCTTCAAGTATTTATCCAATTCCCTTTTGAAAGTTATTACTGAATCTATACAGCTGTTACCTCCTTTCAGACTGAAAAAGCTTGGGATTCGTCTTTAGCCGCTCCTCTGCATTAGCTCTTTAATACCAAGAGTCAGCAATTCCTCAACATGGCATCATCTTGTCGGCATTTGCTGAGAAAAAATCGGCATGGACTTTAAACTGCCCCATGCTCCCTGTAACCCTAGAATTCTGGAAGGCAAATCAGCCTGTGCACAATCGCGTGGTCAGGAGCCGAGCACACTCATGATCGGATTGCATCAGGTGGAATATAAGTGCCTGAAACATCAAATGCTGTTGATTTAAAAGGACAGTGTGCAATCAAGGCACTCAAAGCACTTAATGGCGCCAAAGCACAGCTATAATGATGTTCAACAAGTAAATATTTAATGACGTGAACATTTAAATCCCTCTTGCAGCTCAGATCAGATCCTTTTCCATCTTGCAGTCATTCATTAAACTCTGTTCAGCCATGCAGAAGTCAATCATTACTATTGTGAATCGTTCAGGACATCACAAGCAGCATAAGACAGAGTGCAGCATAACAATGACTTTATCGGAAGCTTTTGTGTTCAATATTTCATCTTTTAATTTTCTGTCCTCCCTTTGATTCCACCTGCGGTGTTATGATGGATAAAGCAAGCAGGTGCAAGTGTTCCATAACTGGCCACTAGGTGGCCCATGAGACCAGTCAAGCGTGCTTCTCGGTGGTGCCCACTAGATGGCTGGCATGAGTGGACTCGGGTACCATGATGGCGTGGCCACAAAGCTTGCACCAGAGTGGACCAGGGAGCCCAACTCTCTTTAATTTTATTCACCCTGAATGAAGGACTCCATATAGTGCCATTCATAATGACTCAACCACAAATGGCGTTGATACTGTGTCCTATCACTTGTGACACAGCATGTTGGCGCAACAATCCTCTTAGGAATAGCAGTGGGCCGTTCAGCCCATTGAGACTGCTCCGCTGTTCAACTAGATTGTGGCTGATCCGCACCTCAACTCCATTTACCTGCCTTTGCTCCTTAACCTTAACCAACAAAAATCTAGCAATCTCAGTCTTGAAAGCTTCAATTGTCCCCCAGCTTCCACAGCCTTTTGGGGCTGAGCGCACTGGGCAAGTCCTTGTTCCGTCCAGATAGTGATGATCAGAAATAAGTCATTAGCAGCAGCACTATTTCCCTGAAACTACATCACTGTCTGTATCGCAATAAAAGATGGCATAATTAAGGAGAATGTACCAAAAATGTGTCAATCAAAATTTCCTGGGAGGTATCCCCTCCTAGTAAATAATCCTTTGGAAATGTCTTAATCAGCCACTGGAAAAAACATACTTTTGGATACTTGCATTTTTTCCTTGTAATATAAGTGATGGAACATTGGGTTTCCTGCAACTTAAATTACAGGCCCACGGCCTGATACACCCGATAACAACCTGCTTCCACATGTCAAAGGCAACACTGTTAGGTTGCAGTTTTCAGAGGAAGGAAATGGACCAGTGACCCACAAGATGCTGGTAAAAATCCTGGAAATCGATACATTGAAAATGAAATTCAAGTCATCGAGTCACCATAAAGGACTGTTCCTGGTAACAGGCTTACATTCTGGGGTTTTTTTGGAGTTGGTGATTATATTTTGGGCATGTCAACTTTTTTAAGCTTTGGTCAGCTAAGCTGACATGGACGGCGTCAGCTTCAGAACTTGACTGTCTCCTTTGTGTCTCAGTGATTAGAATGAGGCACAGTATTCGAGGTGGGACATGACCAGAGCATTGTATAGTTAAGCACCATTTCATCTGACTTAAGCTCTACCATTTTAGCTACACGATATAGCAATCCATTTGCTTTAATATCTGCTCTGCAGTGATTGAACATGTTGAGTGTCAAGTCCACTAATGCCTTAAGATCACTCCAATGATCCACCTTCCAGACTATCCATCGTAATGTACTTGGGGCAAAGTCTTGTATGAGGCAATGAAAATGTTCTCATTTATATTTTTTCTTCTTTCCTTGGTGAATAAAGATATGTAGGGGGTTTTGTTCCAGGGGCTTATTGTGGGTCAGCCAGTTATGTTTTCCTGAGCTGCCCTGCCCGCTGTGCGGTTGCGAATCGCTTTCCCCTTCCTGATTCTGAGCTCAGAACTTATCGAGTGGTAACAAGGACAAACGAACAGACCAGTGGATTGGTGCAAGGAAAACCAATGTTTATTAATTAGAAAAGCTAACACTACAAGAAAAACAGTATTATACAGAAGATAAAAGAAATCACTATGGATGCAGTACAGTTTTACACTTAATGGGAGAAGAAACGGACACAACGAGGGAAAAATTCTAAAATCACAATTTTGTAATACCCCTTTAACTCCCACCCTTACACCTAGCTAGGTTGTCTTGTGATGGCCAGAAAGATAATGCTCACCGGTGAAACAGATGAAAAGGCCTGGCCCTTGTGCCCCGCTGCTGCCGTCGAAATGTGCTTGCGATGCTTTCTAGATGGTTTTCCTTCTTGGTTGCTAGCAGACAAACAGGACACTGGGCTGAGGTGAAGAGAGAGAGAGAGAGGTGCTGGGCCGCCCCAGTTATAGCCTCTCGGCAATGGGTCATTATCGCGCCTCATCAGTCCGTTCCATTGTCCGATTTGGGCTCGAAAACGTAAGACAAGAGGACCTTGATTTTGGCCCATTTACGTTGATGGCACCGATCAGTACCACAACTGCCTTTCCATTGTTTTCTGAATGTCCTTAATTGTTCTGAATGTTCCTCAATTGTTCTGAATGTTCCTCAAGCAACTGGGACTATCTCCGCCCGAACTTAGATTGTGTAGGCAAACAATTGATAACCTGCCTCAGGGCATGAATACAACTGAGCTTGCCTCACTGCATTGTTCAAATTAAACATGCAGTCTGTGAAGCTATCAGAAAATCCATATGGATGCCGCAGGCCCTTTGGCCATGTGTCTGACCGCAGCCATTTTGAGAGGCCCTGGATTTTTAAAACACAGTCACTCCAAGGTTTCTTTAATAACTCCAATTAATCTTCGGGGGGGGAACATATGAAATTTTGCGAATCCCGTCAGTCCCCCCTGTGGATACTTAAACTTGCTTGAAGTGTCCATTCAAGGTGAGCAAAATTTCTGACCGCCGCAAACAACCCTCCCCTTTATTACCTATCCCCAATCCCTCGACACATACATTCCCTTACTTGGAGAGAGCCCCAGTGTACGGCAGGCATTCGGATAGAAAACAAGGTTGAATTACAACAATCCCAGCACGGAGGGGTCCAAATACCCCTGCACCACTTGGGATGAAACAGTATTTCACATACTATGCATTCTTTATTAAAATAATGAAACAGGCTGCCATCACTCGCAAGTGATGCATCACAGAACTCACACGGGTGTTCCGTCTACCCGAGCATACTGGTCCTTCCATACCCTTTGTGTTCTAACTACCACCTCGGGACTCCTTTTCCTACACTGGACGCAAACCAGGTAGAGGACGATCCCGAGCTGACAGATTACTAGTATGTGCGATGCCAGACGAATCCAGGAGGGGACCTCTATATTCTCAAAGATGTCCCACCAGGGTGGGGTCGTAATACTGAGAATATCGGCCCCTATCTGGACAGTCTTCTGTTCCAGCGTGTAAAAGTGTTTTTTGGGAAACCACTACTGCTTTTAATAGTTTAACGAGGTGTTCTGGGAGAGTGGGGGTCTGGTAGCCGAAGTGGGCTACATACTTTTGGAGGTTGGTGAAATTTTCTTTCACAGTGAGGTGAACAGTGGATGGTTCAGGGATGGGGACAATTCGTGACTGTGCCACTTGAACTTCTGCCTCGGGTTTAAAGCAGAAACTGCTGTCACTCACCGCGCACCAGCTGTGCTGACCGTGCTGGTAGTGGGACGCTGCTGTGGTAACGCAGTATGTCCCACTTCCTATATACGCCACCTGGGGGGGGACATGGCCTTGTGCCATGGCTTCCATGGTGCAGTTTATAGGCTTCGCGTCAGCAGCTCTGAACCCACACTGTGGATTTGACTAGGCGTTCAAGTGCTGGGGACACAGGATTATGTGTGATCCCCGGCTACGGCACCCCGAGAGGTCAGTACCCGTCACAGTATGCTCCCACTTTACGACGTAGGGCGGGACCGCTGTAAAACGAATGTGTGCACCCCCCTGAATGACTCCAATGTTCTCCACCCTGTATACCGGCGCAGGTCGGGCCGTCCCGCCCATGACTGGCACCCTTACAACTATCCCTATGATGGTGTGGTTGGAACGCCCACAGTCCACTGGGACTGGGTAGGCCTCAGAAGCTAGGCAGAGCTGGCACGGACTTAATGTGTTCTCAAAAGGGTGGAGGGCTGCGAGGTGCTTGTTGACAAAACGCACACCTCATTTTGCGCCACCTGGTCTGACGCATTCCGATCCTTCCTAATGAGCACATTCACCATCTTTGCATGCTTCTCCAGCTCCGCTATGATCTCCTTTAAATGGAGAGTCATGGCCTGGTCTTCGTGCAGTTCCGAACCCACCACCTTATTCTCATCAGTCAAAACCTTCTTTAACTGGGCCTTTAAACCGTTGATCTGTGACTGCAGTTCAATGTCATCTAAACTATTAATGACCGAAGACCCCGTATTAAAACCCGTTAACACATCGTTAACACTACCCCTCTTTTGTCTCCCCACCCAGTCCCCAGCTTCGTGGCTATGCGTATATAATTTGATCTTATCGACCTCCGAAAAATCGAATTCATAAAACCTTTGAAACGTTTCTTTTAACAGGGCTTGATATAGTTTGGCCGTCTCTGCAGGGCACCACGCGGGCAAGTGCACGTCTGTGAGATTTAAAATCACCGAGGCCACCGCGTAATGCACCCCTTGATACAGCACCTGGTCTGTGGGTATCAGCACCAGGCCGTTCCCTGGTCCCTTGGTGGTGGTGGGGCATCCCTCTGCTACAGTCTGTGACGTCGGGGCCTTGGGCAGGGGCTGTCGGGGACGGGTCACTAATTCAGTGGCATTTACCGAGATTGGGGAGTATGGGATCGCGCATGCATCCAGGCGCGATTCCCAATCCATCCCCCTCCCGTTATCTTGCCACTGGCTGTGGAAAATGATGGAAATGCCTGTGGGGCAGACCTTCTCTGAACCCCACATACAGACATAGATCCCCTGATCCGGTTCCCACCATTTGTCCCAGCACACACTTAACCCTCCCTGGGTCCCTGTGATGGTCCTGTGGGTGTTATTCCCTAACCTCTCCCACTCTACCCTGGGGTTCCCCATATCCTTACTTAATTTTCTAAGCCACCACCACCTATCCAGGGGAACGTTGCCTTTACATGACAAACATATTCCTTTTCCCACGGTGATGCTAACCCTTGGGGTGACAATTCGTATCCTCAGGCACTGGAGGGAGGTCTCCCCATATGAAAAACCGGTCTGGCTCGAGTACTGGGTCGAATTTGACCCCAGCCATCCGGGCCAGCTCCCCTCGTGAGTGTACAAGGCGATTTCATCTGCCTCGCATAGGCCACTCCCATCGTGGGCTAGGGGCGCCGTTTTTCCAGAGCATCCGAAGATGTGGTGGTCCTCGGTGTCACCCCTTCTCGCGAGGCTCAGCCCAGACAGGGCGAGCAGGATCACGCCTCCGAACATTCCCTTTTAATTCCCTGTAAAAGATAAAGAACATCTAGCCGGGCTCCCTGTAGGCTTCCTGGCTCGGGTGAAGTGTGAGCGGGTCCCTCGACCTCGGCTCACGTAGACAACACTGGAATGGTTCCATCTTAAAATTACACTACGGTTCCACACATTATAATTAGCCTAAACATCCTAACTTAAAACTACAAACTTAACTGCTGAAGTTATATACATCCGCCACCCGTCTCCGAGCGGCCAGCTCAAATTCTGTCAGGACTGCTGCAGGCTGCTCCCTGCGGCATGGCTGTACTGACCTTTACTTCCGGTCCCTCACAGCCCGCGACTGCTGGCTGAGGACCTTTGTCTTTCGACTTAACTTTAACACGGGAGGTAGCCCCTTTAAACTGGGGAGCCGGCGACCATGTCTTCCTAGGCTGGGGTGTCCGAGGGGACCTCCTAGGAAGTGCTATTGGTGGGGCTACCCTGGTGAGCGGACCCTTGCTGTGGGTCACAGTCCTCGCTGGCTGGGGGCTTTTCCCCTGTGGCTCCTCCCTTCCCAAGTCTGAGCTGGGGACAAGCAACCCCTCGCTGCCTGCTGCCGGTGGCTGGGAGTTTCCCTCTCCAGGTTCAAAACCTGGGTCGGGGGCGGGGCTACCTGCCTCGAGCTCCTCCTCCCTAGGCTCTGGGTCAGCGGCAGGCACCTCTCCGCTACCTGGGACTCCAGGTCGAGAGTCTCCGCCCCCAGACGCCACCTCTCTGATGCTGTACTCAGGGGCAAGACCTAAGACCTCCGGCTCCTCCCCTTCACCGCAGTCGGGGGCGGGACCTTTGTCCTCCGACTCGGCTTCCTTCCTAAAAACCGGGGCGGGACCTAACCTTGTTGGCTCCCCCCCTCTCCTGTGACCAGGGACAGGACCTAGGACCTCCGGCTCCTCCCCTCTCCTGTGACCAGGGACAGGACCTAGGACCTCCAGCTCCTCCCCTCTCCTGTGACCAGGGACAGGACCTAGGACCTCCGGCTCCTCCCCTCTCCTGTGACCAGGGACAGGACCTAGGACCTCCGGCTCCTCCCCTCTCCTGTGACCAGGGACAGGACCTAGGACCTCCGGCTCCTCCCCTCTCCTGTGACCAGGGACAGGACCTAGGACCTCCGGCTCCTCCCCTTCTGGGTCCCAGAACAATGGGGGAGTCTCCCGTGTGGACGGGACAACTCCTCCCCTCACGCAGGCTGCCCGTCCTGCCTGTGTGACCTGCGGCTGCAGCCCCTCTGCAGTTTTTCTCTTCCATAGGTAGACGGGCTGCGCAGGCTCCAGTCATTGCGGGGCTTCGTCAGAGGGGGTTGAGGGAGCTACCACACCGGTAATGGCTGCTATTTTTCCCTGGCTGGCCATAAAAGATCGCATGGCCTCAAAAAATGACTCCATGGCAGCGGGGGTAATTCCTGTCTCTGCCTCCCCCGTCGCTGCCTTTTGGGCTGGGGCGGGGGGATTCTTTCCCTTGGTGTCCTTCCAGGGGTTTTTACAATCTTTGCGCCAGTGGCCGTCCTTCCCGCACCCATAGCAGTTTAACTTAGCCTGGGCGGGACGATTCCCTTCCTGGTGCCATTCCCTTTTATGCTGGGCCCCTGGTTTAGCCTCGTGGACTTTCCCCTTGGGTTGGGGCGTCTCGATACCCCTGATATTTCGAAACGCTACTGTGAGCTGGCGGATCATCGTTTCTTCGGTGGTCTGGGGGCTTCGGGGGTCAAACCAGGCCGCAGCTTGAGTTCGAATTTGGGGCAGGCAGTTTGTTGTGAGACAGCGGCGCCAATGGGCCAATTGATCTCTGTTCAGGAATGCCCACACTGGCATTCCCGGGCATGCGCTCCGGTAGACTGGCCACAGCCTGTCTGCAAACGCCTGTGGGGACTCCCCGGGGAGCTGTACCGTTTTTTCCACCCGGGCGAACGGACTCCCGTCATTTAGCCCCATCGCCTCCAATATCTCATCCCTTAACTCCTCGTAATCCTTCTGCCCCTTTTTGCACTCATCTGATAAGGTTTGGAGGAGGTCACTACCCAGAGAAAACAGCAGCATTTTTGTTTGTTCTGCTTCATCGCAGTCATTAACGCATGCTGCCTGCTCTATCTCACGGAAGTGTAGAGAGGGGTCTCCCTTCACTGTAAGCTTAGGGATATGGCTAACCATGGCCCTGAGCTGTTGGGTGCCATGCGGCACTACAAACTGGTTCTGCATGGCCCCTAGGTCCTCGCCATCGGCGGGTGGGCCATAACTCCGTTGTCGGAGGGGGTACACTGGTCCCGGTCCCGGTCTCTCTACCAGGGCTTGCTGGGTCTCCTCTAATGCTTCATCCTCCACCCCCCCTTGCTGCCAGACCTCCTGAAAACTCGGGGCTATGGGTGGTGGCCGTGAAACCTCTGGTTCCCGAACCAGTGTCGTTCTGGGAGCTGCCTGTGGGACTTCCCTGCTTGGGTTGCCGGTAAAATCCCACTGGCCTGCCTTCGGGCTAATGAGGCATACCATGCCCTTCGCCCTCGCTAAAGCCATGCTCAAGCTTTCTATTTCTTGCCTGCAGGGGCCATGATCTGCGTCTTCAAACCCCTGGGCGCAGGCCAGCTTATAGGCTGCTTTTACTTCACCTACCTTTTCCTCCTGTGCCTTCAGTTCCCCCGTGAGGCGGCCAATCTCCGTCTTTAATCTCCTCTCTTTCTCCCTGGATTCTCTTGCCTGATATTCTACGTGTTCTGCCCTGAACCTAGCGCTCCCCTCCAGCTCAGCTATCTTGCCTTCCAGCCTTTCTACCCTGGCCTGGTGCTCACGCTGCACTTCAGCGGCCTGGCTTTCCATGTGCTCTACCTTCCCCCGATGGTCCCGGACCATCGCTGCCCTCTCCTGGCTTACAGCCTCCAGGGCCACTAGCACCTTCCATTCCGCTGCAACCTTTTCCTGCAGCTCCCGGGACAAATGCCTTATTTTAGTTTCCTTACTGGCCACTGCTTGGTCCAGTATCAGAACCTGCTTTTTATAACACATAAGCCATACCGTTTTTTCAATGCCCTTGCGGCGCTCTTTACTAGCCGTCCACTGGGCGGCTGCCTCTAGGGGACGCTCGGCTTTTAACATATCGCTCACCCACTTTTTCGCGATATTTACCTTGCCGCACACATAGGTAGACAACCTTTCCTCCATTGCGGATTCCTCCTCCGCACCACTGTCTGCCTTGTTACACACTTTCGCCTGACCTCCTACCTGGCTCGCCATTTCTGTAGGGGGTTTTGTTCCAGGGGCTTATTGTGGGTCAGCCAGTTATGTTTTCCTGAGCTGCCCTGCCTGCTGTGCGGTTGCGAATCGCTTTCCCCTTCCTGATTCTGAGCTCAGGACTTATCGAGTGGTAACAAGGACAAACGAACAGACCAGTGGATTGGTGCAAGGAAAACCAATGTTTATTAATTAGAAAAGCTAACACTACAAGAAAAACAGTATTATACAGAAGATAAAAGAAATCACTATGGATGCAATACAGTTTTACATTTAACGGGAGAAGAAACGGACACAACGAGGGAAAAATTCTAAAATCACAATTTTGTAATACCCCTTTAACTCCCACCCTTACACCTAGCTAGGTTGTCTTGTGATGGGCAGAAAGATAATGCTCACCGGTGAAACAGATGAAAAGGCCTGGCCCTTGTGCCCCGCTGCTGCCGTCGAAATGTGCTTGCGATGCTTTCTAGATGGTTTTCCTTCTTGGTTGCTAGCAGACAAACAGGACACTGGGCCAAGGCAAAGAGAGAGAGAGAGAGGTGCTGGGCCGCCCCAGTTATATCCTCTCGGCAATGGGTCATTATCGCGCCTCATCAGTCCGTTCCATTGTCCGATTTGGGCTCGAAAACGTAAGACAAGAGGACCTTGATTTTGGCCCATTTACGTTGATGGCACCGATCAGTACCACAACTGCCTTTCCATTGTTTTCTGAATGTCCTTAATTGTTCGGAATGTTCCTCAATTGTTCTGAATGTTCCTCAAGCAACTGGGACTATCTCCGCCCGAACTTAGATTGTGTAGGCAAACTATTGATAACCTGCCTCAGGGCGTGAAACAACTGAGCTTGCCTCACTGCATTGTTCAAATTAAACATGCAGTCTGTGAAGCTATCAGAAAATCCATATGGATGCCGCAGGCCCTTTGGCCATGTGTCTGACCGCAGCCATTTTGAGAGGCCCTGGATTTTTAAAACACAGTCACTCCAAGGTTTCTTTAATAACTCCAATTAATCTTTGGGGGGGGAACATATGAAATTTTGCGAATCCCTTCAGATACGTAAAGTTTCTTTTGTTGATAGTATTTGCCATCCCTAAGTTATTGCTATATTTATGTGTTTGACCAAAATTTGGGCACTCTTAAACCTGCACCGATTTCCATGGTCCGCGTTCGGGGGAGGGCTCCATTTTGGTGGGTAGGGCAGGTTACATTGCTGATGTATTTTTGGTCAACCTTTGCCTCAGTTCCAAGTACTTTCCTCCCTTCCCCGAAGCCACAAGATGTACACCATTCCCAGATGGAAAGGACAGGCCGCCACGTTACTCCTGAACCATTGCCAATTCAAATCTTAGGCAGCAGAATAATGCTTAAAGGTAAGCGTCCATTTCCTGTGGTCTACACTCAGTGCCTTCCCAAAGTGGCACGGCTGAAACTGGTAATTTGGCATCTGTGAAATGAAGAGAACTTGCGTTACCATCGGACAATAATTAGAATAACAGTGTACTGAACTACTATACGATCATAAATAATGAGATCCATAATAAGAGATTCTTCAAATCTATTAGCAGTCAAAATATTTAAGCCTGCGACTGAGCAGTTAAATTCTCTTTTATCAGTATTCGGAGGTAAACGTTTACAGTAATATCCTTGATCCTGCAATCAAGCTTTTATCAGAGTACAAAATGGAAGCAGGACTCAGCAAGGAAATTGTTATTGAAAATAGACAGCAACTGAATGTTAATATAACGAATGTTATTCAGGGATACAAGAAGAGATGAAGGTGGAAACAGGTGTGCGTTGGCCAAAATCATTAGAAACAGAAGGGTTGCCAGAAGACAAGAAATTAGCAAATGCGGTTCAATTATACAATAGATTAGAGGTCAGTAAAGCTTAGCATCGATACTGGGAGGAAATTGTAAGAGATACATTTCAGGCCATTCAGCGAACTGATGTTAAAAATCTGACGTTAGCGTGTTTGTTCTGTGCTTAGAATGTTACCAACTGTTTCTCTCATGCTCAGCATCAAGCACCACCCCTGGAAGTGAGCCTTCACTCCCTATGCACCGAAGGGTGACCTTACATGCACAACATCTGATAAAGCAGCATTACCCAGGGGCCGAAGAGAAGCGCTTGTCGCTGTATTCTTACTGGTTATGACACAATCTCTGTTGTTACCTCCGAGAATTTAGATAGTGAAGAATAAGCATTATAAGACTATAGCTAAGGCTGCAAACTGTGGAAAATATATATTATAAGTAACAGACGAGCAGCGGCAAGAGAATGAACAGCAGTGACACGATTGTTACAGAAGTTTTAACTCCTCCAGGACAAAAATAACAGAAGTTACAGCTCTTCACTGCCTGCTTCTACCGTCCCCACCATTTATCTCCTTAGAGCAGAGAAGGTTAAGGGGAGATTTAATAGAGGTGTTCAAAATTATGAGGCGTTTTCATAGAGTAGATCGGGAGAAACTGTTTCCATGGCAGGAAGCTCAATGAACAGGGGACACAGATTTAAGATCATTGCCAAAAATTTCAGAGGAGAATTTTTTTTTTACACAGAATTGTTATGTTCTGGAATGCACTGCCTGAAAGGGTGGTGGATGCAGGTTCAATAGTAAATATCAAAGGAAATTGGGTACATACTTGAAAAGGAAAAATGTGCAGGGCTATGGGGAAAGAGAAGGAGGGAGTGGGACTAATTGGATCGCTCTTTCAAAGAGCCGGCACAGACATGATGGGCTGAATAACCTCCTTCTGTGCTGCAAGATTCTATGATTCTATGACACACCATCCGCGCTTATCCTGGACAGCCGCCTTTAACGGGCAAATGGGACGAACCATTTGGCATCACCAGCGGTGTCAATTTGTGCAGGTCAGTACTTATCAATTTAAATGCTCTATTGATTTCAGGCAAAGGCAGGTCTCCAAGCAGCTTCAAACTGCTTTTCTTTAGCTACGAGGAAAGATTGGAGAGGCTGGGGTTGTTTTCTTTGGAACAGAGGAGGCTGAGGGGAGATTTATTGAGGTGTATAAGATTATGAGGGGCCGAGATCGAGTGGATAAGAAGGACCTATTTCCCTTAGCAGAGAGGTCACTAACCAGGGGACATAGATTTAAAGTAATTGGTAGAAGGATTAGAGGGGAGTTGAGGAGAACTTTTTTCACCCAGAGGGTGGTGTGGGTCTGGAACTCACTGCCTGAAAGTGTGGTAGAGGCAGAAACCCTCATCACATTTAAAAAGTACTTGGATATGCACTTGAAGTGTCGTAACCTACAGGGCTACAGACCAAGAGCTGGAAAGTGGGATTAGGCTGGATAACTCTTTTTCGGCCAGCGCAGAAGCAGTGGGCCGAATGGCCTCCTTCTGTGCCGTAAATATCTATGATTCTATGAGGAACAGTTGATTGAAGCTGCTTGAAGTCGCCATCAGCTGTTCGCATGTTATCTTATGGGAGGCAGTGGAAAAGTGGAGACTTCAGGCAGCTTCAGGAGTTATTTCATCACTACAACCCAGTATGGTTTTACCGTCCACTGTATATAGCAGACAAATCGCGATGGCACAAACACGCCCATTATATGCAGAGTGGTCTGTACTACAAAGCTGGACCAGTACTGCGACTCTTATTCATGAAGAGTCATAATGGCCCATGGAGCTCTTTGAGACCACCTCCACATGAGCTGCCGTACAATGATACAAAAAGATCTGTCACGCCTAAGAGCCATCTCTGCCTGGGTATGGAGATGTCGATCTGCCCCCTTGCCTCAGCGACATCCTGTGGGACTCTCCACCAAGCCCCACCCCCCACCCCCCCACCAACTTCTTACTGGATTACTTGAGCCTTGCATTTGTTCACAGGACAAAGGGAATAAAAAATTATGTTTACACAAACAAGCGGCTGTCACTAACAGTCGCACTCAAATCATAAAACCTGCTTCCTCCATCTTGCTTGCAATCAAACAAAGTGGCAAGCTATCAATCTTCCAGAGTCAATGGACTGATAGCTATCCAGACAGTTATCAGAAAGTGCTCCTGGTGAGATTAACGCTGAAGCGGTTGCAGTTAACTTGACTTAACACATTAAGGCCCACCGAGACTCCTGCCTCCGCCTGTTGATGTGTCAACTCTTGGAATGCCATTTCAAATGACACATAAAGGATGTGGGTTATATCCAATGGAACAATTGGTCTGCATTAAAACGGATTAAAAGTGACAAACTACCCCTCATAAGTAAAAATATAGATTTCCTTATGAATCAACGCTATCTATTCGTCGCATGTTTATGAAAGGATTCATGCCATTTAAATTTGATGGAATTTTTGAAGGTCTATTAGTGGACAAAAAGAATGTAAATTGATACTATGGAGCAGCAATTCTTGCCTTCATTAATTAAAAAAACAATATATTTTTGTGTTGGTCAGTGAGGTATCTCACATGAACAAAATCATATCACTATGTTTAAAAGCCTCCGAACAAAGCTACTGAGAATTTACACCTGTCGAATTTGTGTTTTCCTGATAGAGCGTGCAATCTCTCACCAGATGAACATATCCCAGTCATTCTAATTCAGAGAGTTTATAGTTGAGGAGAATCAACTGTGCACAGAGCTAGTGCTAAGGTTTAACCAGCTGAAACTGTGCAATCTACTGGTGCAAAGCACTGGTTAACTTCATATTACGTGTCCAGCTTAGGCCATTCTACCCATTAGACCATCAGCTTCCAGGGCTTATCTGGAGCTATGTCAGAAGAATCCTATCCCCCAGTGACATAATGACCCCTCTTCTGCAGAGGTTCTGATCACAATTTTTCAATCCTCTACTGCAGACCTCTTTGGTTTAGATACTTGAGACTGTGTCTGTAATAGAAGGTTGACTTAGTCCAAATGTCCATTATAAAGTGGGGCACATTGGAGCCACATTTGTTCCAAAGAGGCCCAACTTATCTCTTTCCCCCACTCCCAAAAGGGAATAGTCCTTAGTTGGTCAGGAAGCAACAGATGAGCACAGACTTGAGTCCTCAAGTACCAAAAGCTGCTCAAGAGCAGTGACGTAAGAAAACTACTAGGCACTTGGACTAAGCGTTAAACAAAGCTTTAATCAACTGTTTTACAACATGGAGGTCTAGTTGTGTCCTTCACTAGTTCCTGTTAAGAATGTCCTGCGCAAGCTGGGCCCGTGCCCAAATATTTATTACTCACCCTGGACAGCGCCACCCGCAGGCCACTCAGTATTATTTCATAAGTCTTTCTTTCATGAATGACTGATTCATGTCAAGCAGCAAGGGCAACCAACACAATTTATCATAAAATGTGTGAGGGCATTGCCACTAACTTCCTAACCACATGGAAATACACCATACCCCATGTGACAGTGGCTTCACCAGTTGGAAGAATGGAGCTTCAGCAGCATTTGCTTGCCTCTCTGCAGCCCAGTCCTGATGGGTACCAAACCCTGGATCTACAAGTGCATGTTCTCATACCTGACCTCTACCTAATGCCTTTCAGCAACAGTAATCCCAAGTTTCTTCCTTAAGTATATGATGAATATTTGCCTTCAGTGTGACAAAATAACCTATACTGTACAACCACTTTGATGTTCTAGATGTCCAAGTCCAGTGCTGCAAACCAGCTTCACTGACCCAAAGCACAGGGCTTCCAGGACCTGTTTCACTGACCCTCAACTGAATAATCTAGGTCCTTATGTGAAGGGGCTTGGCACAGAGAAAAGCCTGCCATGAGCCTGACCCCTCCAAGGCAATCATTGGCAGGTCAATGTAAAAATAGAAGGATTCCTATTGGGATATCCATATCCACATTGCAAAATAGTACTTTGAGCAAACCTCAGTAAAAGTAACAGCAGCAGTCCTGAGTGAGACTCCAAGGTACTAAAGAGATTGATAATATCTGAATGGCAATAGATTGGGAGAAGGGGAAGTGCAACGAGACCTGGGAGTCCTTGTGCACCAGTTGCTGAAGGTAAGCATGCAGGTGCAGCAGGCGGTTAAGAAGGCAAATGGTATGTTGGCCTTCGTAGCGAGAGGATTCGAGTACAGGAACAAGGATGTCTTGCTGCAGTTGTACAGGGCCTTGGTGAGACCACACCTTGAGTATTGTGTGCAGTTTTAGTCGTCTTATCTGAGGAAGGATGTTCTTGCCACGGAGGGAGTGCAGCGAAGATTCACCAGACTGATACCTGGGATGGCAGGAATGACGTATGAGGAGAGATTGGGTCGATTGGCTTATACTCGCTGGAGTTTAGAAGAATGAGAGGGGATCTCATTGAAACATATAAAATTCTAACAGGACTAGACAGACTAGATGCAGGAAGGATGTTCCCGATGGCGGGGGAGTCCAGAACCAGGGGTCACAGTCTAAGGATAAGGAGTAAGCCATTTAGGACAGAGATGAGGAGGAATTTCTTCGCCCAGAGAGTGGTGAACCTGTGGAATTCTCTACCACAGAAGGCAGTAGAAGCCAATTCATTAAATATATTCAAGAAGGAGTTAGATATATTTCTTAAGGCTAAAGGGATCAAGGGATATGGGGAGAAAGCAGGGACAGGGTACTGAATTTGGATGATCAGCCATGATCGCATTGAATGACAGAGCAGGCTTGAGGGGCCAAATGGCCTGCTCCTGCTCCTATCTTCTATGTTTCTATGTTTCTATGATTGCTATTCAGGCAAGGGAACACTGGCCTTCAATAGTAGCCCACAAAATGTCCCCCTCAATGTGTTACAAGGGCTGACAAAAAAGAGAAAAGGCACATGTGTTAAAGGAACACCTTCACACAGTTGGGTATGAATTTGTTACAGATGAGCAATCAGCTGTAATTTAGGCTGACTTTGAGAGGTCTCCACAGTAACTGGCACCAAAACATGTCAATAGTGTCGTGGTTGTTATTGGACTAGTAATGCAGAGGCCTGGACTAATGCATCTCCCGCTAGTTTACTAATGTCCTACAGGGAAGGAAACCCACTGTCCAGTCTGGACCATATTTATCCAGTCTCACACCGATGTGGTTGACTCTTAGCTGGCCCTCTAATGGCCTAGCAAGCCGTTCAGTTGCATCAAACAGTCACTAACGATTTGAGAAGGCAGCCCAGCACCAATTTTTCAAGACAATTAGGGATGGGCAATAAATGCTGGCCTTGCCAGAGACGCCCACATCCCAAGAATCCATTTAAAAAAGTCCTGGCATTGCAATATAATGTAACTGTGGTTCATTAGAATTACTGAACGGGAAATTGAGCCGCCTCTGTTATGGGCCCAGGCAATTATTTACACCCAAGCATAAAAGAAAAAGAAAAATAGAATCTCATAGAAACGCATAAATAAAAAACATCTTATTTTGAGCAGAGTTGTTTGAAATTTAAACTGCAGATTTATTTGCACATTGTAATGCTTCCTTTTATAAAGCTACGATCTCCCATAACAGGTGCTTGAGCATAATTATTCATAGGGGCCGGGCAGCTCACACCACTCGATTGGTTGGCAACATGGAATAAATAATCTACTGCAACTGTCGTCTCACTGTCAGAAAGCATCATGTGCTTTTATTAGGTCATCCTGTGAATGGCCATGTTTAATTATGGATGCTCAATTAAAGATGGCCCCTTACAGGGCAAACTAGAAGAGTCTGCTATCACATTGTCATCTCAGTAACAATGAATGACACATTCTGACATTGTTAAATTAACTGCCAAACTGAGCTCTCTGTATGTGGCACCTGCTTGTCTGACTTGTAAAGCCTGGGAAAAGTATGTCTCCTATAAGTTCAAGCTAATGTTAATGGTCATGGCTTTCTTTGAAATATATTAATTCCTGCTTATCGAGTCCACATATCTTGGCTTCAAGATTCTTTGTGCTTAAATTGCCACATGAGGTACAACCATATGCTGTGGGCCAATGTACACAGAACAGTGGATTGCGGCTGTGCAGTCATTTCTCTTGAGTCTCTCCACAGCTGTCCAAGAGAGGCGGATATTTTCATGGACGCCCTGGGCAGGCTGACTTCAAACCTCGGCTCACCCGACGTACGTGGCAATATCTGAGTCCACCTTTGCCACACAAGCTCCACGTCATCTTGCTGCACATGGGTTAAATGGTGCTTGTTTATCTCTTTGGTCTCTCGCAGACATTTTGCTCGGGCTGAGGCAGCAGCTGTGCAGCTGCCAGCTCTTGCTTCTCAGGGATTGTGTTGTTATAAAAGTCTATACTACTGAGCAACATACTGAATTGACATGTTTTGGTGCCAGTTACTGTGGAAACCTCTCAAAGTCAGCCTAAATTACAGTTGATTGCTCATCTGTAACAAATTCATCAGCACCAACTTAGTCTGGATTCAAGACGGCAATCATCTTCTATTTAGTCTTAAAGGATTAATAGATCAAAATTACACTTTTGCTGGGCATAATTACGTTTTTATTTCCTGTCGTGTTGATGTTCTTGATGCGTAACTGTGATTGTTTCTTTTACTTTTTTATCCTGCTGACTTTTAAAGGAACTATATGAATAACACAATGAAGGGTGATCAGTTTGTTATTTTGACATTTTCTTGCTCTCAATGTATATTTGAATCACAGCACACGGAAATGAAAAAAAATTGTTGTCAGATCCTTAAAGCTTTGAAACTTTGCTTCCTTGAATTGGTAAATTCAAATAGAGATGTTATATTAAAATATATAGGCCAGGAAATTGGAGTATTTAGCAGCGACTGTTAAGGCCAGTTTGGAAGAAAAAATAGCGGGTGCCTTGCGGCACGGAACGTGATGGCTGCCATTTTGGGCAGGTCGGCAGAGCTGCCATCACCTGCGCTCACTTCCCATATTTAAATGATCCAGATCATGACGTCAATCGGCGTGTAATGCCTGAATTGACGTACAATCTCGGATTGTGAACGTCGCCGCTCTTAATATTGGCCTCCTCCCGAGGTCCCCACCATCACAGAAGCCAGTCTTCAGCCAATTCGATTCACTCCACGTGATATCAAGAATCGGCTGAGCGCACTGGATACAGCAAAGGCTATGGGTCCCGACAACATCCCGGCTATCGTGCTGAAGACTTGTGCTCCAGAATGAGCCGCGCCTCTAGCCAAGCTGTTCCAGTGCAGCTATAACACTGGCATCTATCCGACAATGTGGAAAGCTGCCCAGGTATGTCCTGTCCACAAAAAGCAGGACAAATCCAATCCGGCCAATTACTGCCTCAGCAGTCTACTCTCAATCATCAGCAAAGTGATGGAAGGTGTCATTGATAGTGCTATCAAGCGGCACTTACTCACCAATAACCTGCTCACTGATGCCCAGTTTGGGTTCCGCCAAGACCACTCAGCTCCCGACCTCATTACAGCCTTGGTCCAAACATGGACAAAGGAGCTAAATTCCAGAGGTGAGGTGAGAGTGACTGTCCTTGACATCAAGTCAGCATTTGACTGAGTGTGGCATCAAGGAGCCCTAGTAAGCCTGAAGTCAATGGGAATCGGGGGGGGGGGGGTGGAAATCTCCACTGGCTGGAGTCATACCTAGCACAAAGGAAGATGGTCTTGGTGGTTGAAGGTCAATCATCACAGACCCAGGACATCGCTGCAGGAGTTCATCAGGGCAGTGTCCTAGGCCCAACCATCTTCAGCTGCTTCATCAATGACCTTCCCACCAACATAAGGTCAGAAATGGGAATGTTCGCTGATGACTGCACAGTGTTCAGTGCCATTCACAGCTCCTCAGATAATGAAGCAGTCCATGCCCGCATGCAACAAGATCTGGACAACATTCAGGTTTTGGCTGATAAGTGGCAGGTAACATTCACGTCACACAAGTGCCAGGCAATGACTATCTCCAACAAGCGAGAGTCTAACTACCTCCCCTTGACATTCAACAGCATTACCATAGAAACATAGAAACATAGAAGATAGGAGTAAGAGTAGGCCATTCGGCCCCTCGAGCCTGCTCCGCCATTCAATGCGATCATGGCTGATCATCCAAATTCAGTACCCGGTCCCTGCTTTCTCCCCATACCCCTTGATCCCTTTAGCCTTAAGAAAGATATACAACTCCTTCTTGAATATATTTAATGAATTGGCCTCTACTGCCTTCTGTGGTAGAGAATTCCACAGGTTCACCACTCTGGGTGAAGAAATTCCTCCTCATTTCTGTCCTAAATGGCTTACCCTTTATCCTTAGACTGTGACCCCTGGTTCTGGACTCCCCGACCATCGGGAACGTTCTTCCTGCATCTAGTCTGTCCAGTCCTGTCAGAATTTTATAAGTTTCAATGAGATCCCCTCTCATTCTTCTAAACTCCAGCGAGTATAAGCCTAATCGACCCAATCTCTCCTCATATATCGTTCCTGCCATCCCAGGTATCAGCCTGGTGAATCGTCGCTGAACTCCTTCCATGGCAAGAACATCCTTCCTCAGATAAGGTGACCAAAACTGCATACAATACTCAAGATGTGGTCTCACCAAGGCCCTGTACAACTGCAGCAAGACATCCTTGTTCCTGTACTCAAATCCTCTCGCTACGAAGGCCAACATACCATTTGCCTTCTTAACTGCCTGCTGCACCTGCATGCTTACCTTCAGTGACTGGTGTACAAGGACACCCAGGTCTCGTTGCCCTTCCCCTTCTCCCAATCTATTGCCATTCAGATAATAATCTGCCTTCCTGTTTTTGCCACCAAAGTGGACAACCTCACATTTATCCACGTTATATTGCATCTTTCATGCTTCTGCCCAATCACCCAACCTGTCCAAATCATACTGTAGATTCTCAGCATCCTCCTCACAGCACACACGCCCACCCAGTTTTTTGTCGTCTGCAAATTTGAAGATATTACATCTAGTTCCCTTGTCTAGATCATTAATATATATTGTGAATAGCTGGGGTCCAAGGACTGATCCCTGCAGTACCCTACTAGTCACTGCCTGCCACTCGGAAAAAGACCCGTTTATTCCAACTCTTTGCTTTCTGTCTGCCAACCAGTTCTCTATCCAATTCAATACCTTGCCCCCAATCCCATGTGCCTTAACTTTACAGACTAATCTCTTATGCGGGACCTTATCGAAAGCCTTCTGAAAGTCCAAATACACCACATCCACTGGTTCTCCCTTATCTATTTTACCAGTTACATCCTCAAAAAATTCCAGTAGATTAGTCAAGCACAATTTACCTTTTGTAAATCCATGTTGTCTTTGTCCGATCCTGTCACTGTTTTCCAAGTGCTCTGCTATTACATCTTTTATAATGGACTCTAGCATTTTCCCCACTACCGATGTCAGGCTTACCGGTCTGTAATTCCCCATTTTCTCTCTACCACCTTTTTTGAATAGTGGGTTAACATTAGCTACCCTCCAATCCATGGGTACTGTTCCAGATTCCATCGAATGTTGGAAGATGATCAGCAATGCAATGCCGAATCCCCCACCATCAACATCCTGGAGTCACCATTGACCAGAAACTTAACTGGACCAGCCACATAAATACTGTGGCAACAAGAGCAGGTCAGAGGCTAGGTGTTCTGCGAAGAGAGTCTCACCTCCAGACTCCCCAATGACTTTCCACCATCTACAATGCACAAGTAAGGAGTGTGATGGAATACTCTCCACTTGCCTGGATGAGTGCAGCTCCAACAACACTCAAGAAGCTCGACGCCATCCAGGACAAAGCAGCCTGCTTGTTTGGCACCCCATCCACCACCTTAAACATTCACTCCCTCCACCACCGGCGTACCGTGGCTGCAGTGTGTACCATCTACAGGGTGCACTGCAGCAACTCGCCAAGCCTTCTTCGGCAGCACCTCCCAAACCCACGACCTCTTCCACCTAGAAGGACACGGGCAGCAGGCGCATGGGAACACCACCACCTCCAAGTTGCCCTCCAAACCACACACCATCCTGACTTAGAAGTATATCGCCAATCCTTCATCGTCGCTGGGTCAAAATCCTGGAACTCCCTCCCTAACAGCACTGTGGGAGTACCTTCACCACACGGATTGCAGCGGTTCAAGAAGGCGGCTCATCACCACCTTCTCAAGGGCAATTAGGGATGGACAATAAATGCTGGCCTTGCCAGCGATGCCCACATCCCATAAACGAATAAAAAAACTTTTTTAAATAACGCCCTCTCCAACCACGCATGGAAGAACGAGCGTGCAGCAGTACAACAAAGGCACTGCCAGTGCTTCTTAAATGGACACACGTGCAACTTTCAGGTAAGTTTAGATTTTTGCTTTTGGACTGGTTTCTTTACATTTTATTGGAGCTGTGGTTTGGTGTAATATATTTTAAAAGTTGTCAGTGTGCAGGGAGTGCTGCTGGATGTTTGCAAGGCTTTGGCTCTTAAAGGAAGGCCTCTGAGAACACCACTTACTCCCAATCCTGGGCGCTCTAATTGCTGCCGCCCAAAGGGGGACTGCATCATGGAGATGGAGCAGAGGCAGCAAAGGGTACAAGCTGCTCATAGAGGGAGGACGAGGAGGACGCATTAAAGAAGGAAGCTGAAGGCAGGAACCAACCCAGACAACCCCTTTCTGGCCAGGATATCTGGAATTGAATCATCTGCCTGCAGTGCCAGTGAACGCAACCCCAATTTTTGTTTCAACATTTGTCCTACACCCTACCTTCCCTCTGTTACTGACCATCACAGTGTCCTCTTGGCCACAATGCTGAAATAAAAGCAAAGCAAACTTTCCAATCCAACTTTATCCATATATGCATCCAATATTACATCAAAAATCAACTCATCACCCTTGTGCATTCCCTTAATGACCGTCTTAAGTGTACCTTTGCCTATCCTAGTGCTGTTACGCAGTGCTACCCCAGTGGCTGCAGCATGGCTGGTGGAAGGTTGCTGACTTTCAGTGGGGGACACTGCAGATGGCCGTGCAGGATGACCTTGAGCTGCTGGATAGGAGTGTGAAATCAAGTGACGGTGTTTCTTCTTCTTCACTCTCCTCTCCCTCTTCTTGGTCAATCAGTGGCTGGACAGGCTGGAATTCTTCAGTGTCTGAAATGAGGAAGGCACAAGGGTAGGGTTGTGGTAAGGGGGGTGGGGGAGCAAGAGGTTCATGCTTACACCATGTGTAGCTTGTAAATCAGAAAAGATTGTGGATTGAGGGGGAAGTGGAATGTGAGAAGGAGGATAATGTATGAGGATACCGGCATCTTGTATTCTTTCAGCCCCGCCGCTGGCCAAGGGCTCAGCCATGCCCCTGCCAAGAATGGCCAGCACTATCTCCTCCAAGGGGGTGAGGTGAAGCTAGGAATGTGAGGTGTGTCTCATGTTTGGTAGAGATTGTTGGTAGGTGAGTGATTGGTGGTGGAGCAGGGGTTCATGCATTGAAAGGTGTGTGAGGCTAGTGGTACAGTTGGTAGGAGACGGCTTTTGAAGATGCATTCACTGACCTTGACTACTCATCACAGGTCATGAAACTTCTTGGGGCGCTGGAGGTGACACACGGCGATCTGGTCCGACATCCTTCTTTCTGGAGGGCCTCCAGGCCCCCCTGTGGGTAGAGGACCGCTCTTCCAGTGTTGACCCCATGCACAAAGTTCAAGTGCTTCGTCTGAGGCCCTGGGTGCCCTTTTCCTGCCCTGTTGATTCATTTGTGTTAGTGCTGAAGCACTTTTATCATTTTTTATGTGCGGAAGGCAGCTAAGGAGCAGCGCTCCAAAAGCTTGTGATTTCAAATAAAGCTGTTGGACTATAACTTGGTGTTGTGTGATTTCTTACATTAAGAGCTGCACACTGCCGAGATCTGCAAGTTTTTAATTTTTTTTGGTGCAGAAGGCAGTTCAGCTTTAAGAGCTGCATGCTGCCTTGAAAAGGAGCAGGCTTGTTTTAAGTAAAGCTAGCCTCGCTCCAGCGATGCAAACTTTAACCCCCTTCTGAGGGCACAGCCTTCCAGCAGTGCATTAGTCACTAGGCTGTGTGCTCCTATCATGTTAGTTAGCAAGCCGCACCAATTTGATGTGCTACCTTCACTTTCTGAACGGGCGCGGGCAGATCTCACATCGTGGTGCTGGCACCCATTTTCAGGCCTGAGCTAATTTCACCCCCATAGTTTTTAATTGTTTTCCTTCTGTTCACATCTGCCAGAGAAACAGTAAAATTACAGAACAAATGTTAAATCATAATTATGCCTGGAAATCCAGTGAAATTATGCCAGCAGCACAGTGGCTAAGATAAAGAGAATTTCACAAGGACACATTCCAATTTATGGCATTGAATTGTCAGCCTTATCTAGGTGACAGATGGGGTCATAAAATTCGAGGCAGAATAGACATGATGCCAATAGTATCTGGTACAGCACTAATTGACAATTAGGGCCAGATCATACAAATGGAATTATGGCTAAGAAGTATTGCTTAAACTTTTGCCTCTCTCCTAGAACAAAGGGTTTTATTGATCTCAAGTAATTACTTTAAGATGACGCTAAGGAGGGCGATTTATTTTCTTTTAGCGCAAGTAAAATGGAAGTTCTCACAAACATCACAAATGTAGATGACTGGATGGCCTTTATCTCAATATTTATTACTCTGGCAGAGGTAAGGGAATTGGATGTTCAGAACCATAGTGAACACCATCACCTGAGGAATTCTAGATACGTGTGAAGAGAGTTTGAAAGTCTGTCTCTGAACAACATCTTGAAGGGAGATCTGAAGCTCTATCTTGAAGCTACAGTTGAACCTGTACTCTCGAGACATTGAAGAAAGATCAAAACAGCCCCAATGAAATGCAGAGAGATTTTTCAGAAGAGAAGCTACAAGTCTATCAGCTATCTGGGCCAGTCTGTGGTACTGCCAGACATTTAAAACAATTGAGTGGATTAATCAGTTTTGCTACCAAAATTGGTGGCATTAATCTTAATTTATCAAACCAAAAGATCGTCTTTCCAATTAGCCAAGAGGATAAACTCACTAGGGGTTCAATTGGGCCACATACTGCCCATTTTTCAAGCATTATGCAGCCTCCTAAGATGCCAATATGGCGGGCAGAAAGCTTGTACATATGTTCAATTGGAAGTGTGCCCCCCCACCATATTGGGTAAGGACAAACAAGAGCCGTCCTTTACCCATACCTGAGGCAGGCGCTAGGTAATTTGCGTATGCAAATAAGGGACATTACACCTGCTTCAGGCCCTTGCTGCAACATTGCTTTGCCAGAGGCAACCAGCGCCCAGTTAGAGCAGCAACCTCCTCCCACAGCACTACCTTCATTATCATGAGGCCCGAGCCCCAATATCTGGGGCTCCTCAGGCTTCACCATTTGTGTGCGGTGGAATAATGCTGCGCCAGGGGGCACCCAAAAGTGGGAACGCCTGAATTTAAGGCTCACTAAGAGGGAGTCACAGCATGCAGGGAGGTTCTCTTCCCTTCCAATGGGCGGAAGAGACCTCCCCAGGAGACCAACACAGCCTGGTTGCACATTGCACAAGAGGACACAAGCAGGGATGTCATCATGAGAACCAGGCTGCAGTGGCGCAAACCTTTCAATTATCTCAGTAGATCACGAAACGTTACTGTAAAGCCACACTCAACCTCATCCTGCGGTGCCACTCATCACATCCCCATCACTCTGCCTTCCCTACTCTACTCCTGCACATCCTTACTCACACCAACTTACCTTGCACCTCCACTCATCCCTCTCTATCTACATTATCACATCTCCATCTCACTAGCCACCCCTCACACTCACCCTCATCCTAGTCGAATCATATGAACTAACAACACACTGTGAGGGAATAAGCCATATTTCAGAAAAATACACCATAATATGAACAGAATACTGATATTATTAATACAGAATATACTGGGTTTAAAAGTCTAAAGCCTTGGAGACACAGGCTGCAAACAGAAATACAGGCTCCTGAGATAAAGATCAGTTGTAAACAAGCTTTGAAATGGGAATTAGTTAAATATACTAAAACAATGAAAGATTGAAGCAAACCATTGGTGCTTCTGAAAGGTTTGCAACCAACTCAATGAGAATGCCCAGTTTAAAGTGTTAAGAACTAACACGTAAAACAGAAACCATAGCTGTCATTGTTTTTATGATGGTTTTTGGAACACCTAAAGGTAGAGATATAATTATGCATGCAATGGTTGAATTGATAGTAAGAATAGAAAGCATTTGAAAGAGAGAATCAATAAAGACAATTAGCTGACATCAGCAGAGAACATCAAAGAAGAAACCATTGCCAAAAGGGTATAAATATAAGACCTTTTCAACAGAAAGCCAGAACTCACTGAATGGGCAAAGCATTTCTCAACTCTTCAGAGACATCTCTGTAAGTCTTTATCTATGAGCCTCGGGAACTCACTAATTGATTTTGGTGGATGTTCTGGATTTAGAAATAAATAAGAAATGTACGAAGTTAAGATTTGAAAATAAGGGTCTCTGAGAAATAAGAAAAGTAAGCTAATTGTATTTTGAATTGTTAATGTTGCGACTGATTCAACAGATGTTAACTGAATGTCAGCTCTTAAATAAAACTATGTGGCCTAGAAATTCGGTTGGTTGCGCAAGCGATTAGCGCCTAAAGAGCCCGAGATTTGGGGCGTTACCCAATTTTCAGATGTGCGCAGTGATCCTAGCACATCCTGCCATATTGAGTAGCCTGTTAGCGCCGGTGCTAAGTCTTTGCGCCCACGAGCGGGCGCAGCCAGATAATGACGTCATTTCATTGTGCAACGCCTTTTTGGCACCCTGTACCGGAAATTCAGTGGCGCCCCCCTCCGTTCCGCCTGGCGCTATTAGTGACAGTTGGATGGAACATTACCAGGTCCTTCTCGGACTCGGGGGGCGCTCTTTAAAGGGGACAGCACTAGTATAAAAGCGGCAGCTATTTGGTCTGGCCATACTGCTCGCTGCTGGAGAGAGTTGCAGACCTTCAGTTACACAGACTTGTTCTTATTGAGCCAGAGGAGCCTTGGGACCTTCAGCCCTGTCCAGAACAGTTGGATCCAGAAAGCTGACTGTGTCTTACTCGTCGGCCAGAATAATGGGAGCTGCTTTGGAGGGGAACGTCATCCTGGCTGAACAACCGGCAAGGGCACAGAGACAGAGGGAGAGAGGGCTGGGATTGGCCAGAAGGAGGAGGGCCAATGGACGTCGCCGAATCCGACCATACGTTGCCAGGGTTTTCAGGCAGCAGGTCTCCTACCTTACCATGTCGGAGGAGCAGTGTCTGCGAAGGCTCAGATTTGGTAAGGATGTTGTCACTGAGCTGTGCCACCTGCTTGCTGGGGATCTGCAGCCGCGGATACGGTGCAGGACCTCTCTGTCAGTGGCCGCGAAAGTCACTGTTGCGCTCAACTTTTACGCCAGCGGATCATTTCAGGCAGCAGCTGGGGACATATCAAATATCTTTCAATTTGCGGTGCATTGCTGCTGGACAGCTGCCCTCTACAAAAGGAGGCGCAAATGAATCACCTTCCCTGTGACCCTGGAGAAGCAGGGGGAGCGCGCACAGGGTTTCGCGGCTATTGTGGACTTCCCCATGGTGCAGGGGGCCGTTGATTGCACACACGTGGCTTTGCGGGCGCCATTACAGAATCCGGAGGAGTTGCGTAACCGAAAGGGGTTCCACTCCCTTAATGTGCAGCTGGTCTGTGATTACCGGCAGATGATCATGGCGGTGAACGCACAACTCCCTGGCAGCAGCCATGACGTGTTCATCCTGCGGCAGGCCTCAGTGGCTGACCTTTTTGAGGCCCCGGCTCACCCACAAGGCTGGCTTCTGGGCGATAAGGGCTATCCTCTCTGCCCATGGCTCATGACCCCGCTCCGTTTGCCCAGCACCCCGGCAGAAGAGCATTACAATAACAGCCATCAGGCCACCAGGAACATTGTGGAGCACACAATTGGTGTGCTGAAGCAGCGTTTCCGTTGTCTAGACCATTCGGGGGGGCGCCCTACAGTACTCGCCAGAGCATGTGGCGCGCATCATTGTTGTCTGCTGCATGCTCCACAACCTGGCCATTCGACGCACCCAGCCAATGCCAGCCGACCCTCAAGGTCCAGCAGAGCAGGCGGACGAGGAGGAGGAGGAGGAGGAGGAGCATGCGGGCGAGGAGGATCAGGAGGAGGAGGAGGAGGAAGAAGATGGGAGGGCTCCAGAAACTGGAAGGGCCATTCGTCAGAGGCTCATAAGGACTCAGTTCTAGGCCCCTCAGATGGAATGGTGGCTGTGATTCGAACAGCGCCCTCCAGTTCGCTGTAAGCCTATGAAGGCCTCGATGATTGTAAATAGTGTACAGCTCGATTGTAAATAAAAAGTTTTCTTTATTTTCAAACAAGTGCTTCCTTCCAGCATGACAACGTAATGGTAACAGAAATCATAACTAACAAACTAACAGATAACTGTCTGGCAACCCGGCGAAACTAACCAAACCATAACAAACAAACACAGCAGGTGTGGACGGCCTTAAATCCGGAAAAAGAGACGTTTTAGCACCTCCCTCTACTGGTGGCCCCTTGATGGAGACGGACTCCTCTTACGAGGTCGGCCCCTTCCCTCCCTGCAGCTCCTCCGTAATTGGACCCCAGTGGCTGCGTCAAGGCTGGGGGACGCCTGCTGAGTGTCTGGAAGCGCTGAAGCCCCTGAGGGATGGCCTGGACGACCTCTGGGCTTGGAGGTCCCGCAAGCAGGCTGCTCCAACTGGGCATGTCTGCTAACAGTCTGCCGCGCAGGTGGTGGCAGCTGCTCTGCTGACGTGCCAGCGGTGGCATCAGGACTGCTCACATGCAGAGAGAGGACACCTGCACTGTGGTCGGCCGAAACACTAGCACTCTGACGGGGTCGCACAGGATCATACGCCACAATCGACTGCTCCACAGATTCATGGCCTGCTGTGGTGCTGCAAGGGCCTGGGGTGATCCTGCCTGATGCAGCTAGGGTGGCAGCAGAGAGTGTTCACGTGGCCTCAATTTGCTTGTGGACGAGGCCAGCAAGTGACTGCGTGGCAGCAGTGAGGATCTGCGTGGCAGGTGCCAGTGCTTCGGAAAAGCCATGGACAGTCCTTTCCACTGCTTCGGATAAGGCCGGAACACTCCTTTCCACTGCCTTGGACAAGGCATGGACAGACCTTTCCACTGCCTCGGACAAGCCCCGGACAGACCTTTCCACTGCCTCGGACAAGCCCTGGACAGACCTTTCCATTGCTGGGCCGAAGCCCTGGACAGACGTTTCCATTGCTGGGCCGAAGCCCTGGACAGTCCTTTCTGTTAGATCCGTGTATCTTGATGTTGTGTGTCCTTCAATAACTAGGCAAGAGACTGCGGGGAACAATCAACAGGTGTGTACTGGATGAGGGTTACTCTAAAACGAACTGTGCAGATCCCTACTCAGGGTTTATATACAGGTGTGGTCACTGCCGGTACTACAGTATACAGGAGCTGTAAAAAGTAGTTCTCCCCTTAAAGGTACATACACTACAATTCCTCCCCTTTTAGATTAACAGTACCATAACATTCATTTAACAATTAACACTTTTAACATGCAACATTAACTGAAAATAGTCCATTTATAAATTCAGTCTTTGGGCCGGCTTCCTGATCCTTTCTGGATAGCGGCTTTCCTGAGTGTCTTGCTCTTGGTGCGGAGGCGATTCTGGCCCCCTGTCGTCGGTTGGTTCATCAGCTTCCGATGCTACTGTTTCTTGGGTAGATGCTACCTGTATGTCGGGTTCATCACCAGGTATGCGAGACATGGGGTTGACTCGTTCCTGTGACTCTAGAATCTGGTCAACATGGCGTCTCACAATGTTCTCCCCAACATCTACTGTGTACATTAGTGGCCCCTGCCATGAGCATATCGTTCCTGGTTGCCATTTCTCTGTTCGGTAGTCGCGGGCCAAGACTGGTTGCCCTACATTGAAGCTCGTTGTTGGCTTTCCATTGATGTGCTGGAATTGCTTATTCTCAACATCTCTTCGTACATTTGGTCTGAGCAAATCCAGACGAGATCTCAACCTTCGGTTAAAGAACATCATGGCCGGGGTCTGGTTGGTGACTGCATGTGTCGCATTTCTGTAGGCTAACAGGAAATTGTCCACCTTATGCTGCAGTGGAATGTCATCATCGCACATGGCCCTTACTGCCTTTTTAAAGGTTTGTACGAACCTCTCAGCCAATCCATTTGTGGCTGGGTGATACGGGTCGGATGTGTAATGCCTTACCCCATTCCTTTTCATGAATCTTCGAAACTCTTCGGACAAAAACTGTGGTCCGTTATCAGAGCAAATCTGCTCTGGCAAGCCGTTCCTGGCAAATATGGTCCGTAGGACTGCAATAGTTTTCTCCGTGGTGGTGGACGACATTTTGATCACCTCAGGCCATTTCGAGTGCGCATCCACGGCTATTAAAAACATTGAGTCCATGAATGGACCAGCAAAATCAATATGCACCCGTTGCCATGGAGATGAGGGCCACTCCCATGGGTGTAGAGGGGCATGTGGTGGTGCATTTTGGACCTTGTGGCATCCTGAGCAGCTCTTTGTCAGGTCCTCGATTTGCTGATCGATCCCCGGCCACCACACATAAGCCCTAGCAAGGCTTTTCATTTTCACCCCTCCCAGATGGCCTTCGTGAAGCCCATTGAGCACTCTCTCCCTTAACTTGGGTGGAATTACCACTCGGGATCCACACATCAAGGTCCCCTGGCATAATGACAGCTGTTCTCTTCTGGATGAGAATGTTGGCAACAGTGAGTCGCCATGTGCTGGCCATCCCTTCACCGTCAAGTCATATATCCGAGACAGTGTCGGGTCATTTCGGGTCTCCTTCTCTATATCAGCATTAGTTACTGGCAAGCGTTCAATTATAGTCGAATAAAATATTTTGACAGGGTCCACTGCTGGTGCTTCCTCCGCAGTAGGCAGTGGCAGGCGTGATAGCCCATCAGCGTTTCCATGCTGTTTCGTGCCCTTATACTCGATTTCATATTGGTTCGCCCCTAGAAAAAGGGACCATCTTTGTAGCCGTTGCGCAGTCATCACCGGAACGCCCTTCTTTGGATTAAAGATGGAGACAAGTGGTTGGTGGTCAGTCAGCAAGGTGAACTTCTGCCCCTGCAGATAGTGGTTGAACTTTTTCACTCCCCACACTAGGCTGAGGGCCTCCCTGTCAATCTGGGCGTAGTTACGCTCGGCTGAGGTTAGTGACCAAGATGTAAAGGCTACTGGCCTCTCCGAGCCGTCAGGGAATTTGTGCGACAGCACCGCTCCAATGCCATAGGGTAATGCATCACACGCCAACCGAATTGGTAGTGCTGGGTTGAAATGAGCCAACACCTCTTTTGATGTGATCAATTCTTTGCACTTCTGGAAAGCTCGTTTACATTCGTCATTCCACTTCCATGCTACCCACGTTTGCAGTAGGGTGTTCAGTGGGTGTAGTACTGTTGTAGAAGTGCCTTACTTCTTAGCTCTGGGTAATGACTCAATACACACTTGGATTTGTCAGACGGACAGGCCTTTTATTTCACTTCTTGCAAGGGGAATCAGCACCTCTACTCAAGGGGTGAGGCTACTATTCCAATGATACAGCGTAAGCGTTCCATATTTATACAGTGTAACAAACAAGTTTAATTGACATTCCTTTGTTCCTCAATCAGGATACATTTTAGATTAATCATTAGGTCTTATGACATATTGACAGAAGGATCCTGGACACATAAGTCAACGGTTAAGATATAACAGGATATGAATCGTGTAACCGGAGGTCCTCCTTAATCTTAATCATGTATCTGGAGACTAGATCTAACAAATTATTAGGTCACTGGGTATTTCAGAAACGAAACCCATTGTTTCACTTCTACATTCTCATTAGGTGGGCAGACATCTGTTCTTGGCTGTAATCCAGGTACGTGCAATAGCTCTAGTTACACATCGACTCTTTACCTGTGTCAAGTCTGAAAACTTTTACCCAGCAAGCACTTGAAATTAACCCCTTATATCATGTAGATTTCCTCATTCCCCCCTTTTGTCCTTACTAAGGACAATCTTTCGCTAAGTTTAAGAAATTCTACATCAAAGGTCTCACCCTTAATATCCTCATATTCAGACATCATTGGTACTGGAGGAGTTGATGTTAATGAGGAAAGGACTTTTGTACACAATAATTTTCCAAAATTTGCTTTCCTAGTGCTCCTCCCCACCCTGAAATCCAATCCCACATGGACCACTGTTCAGGTTGACGTAGTTTCTCTACGGCCTCCCTTATGTGGTTTACCAGGTTGGTGATATTTTCTGAGCTATCTGGAATATAGGTGCAACATTCGGTTTTTATGATTGCACATGTGCCCCCTTCTTTTGCCAACAAATAGTCCAGAGCCATGCGGTTTTGTAAAGCAACAGTGCGCAAAGCCACCATTTCTGCGTTTACATCACTAAGAGCATCAGCAGTATCATTGGCTATTTGTTCCAACACTGCTGCCATGTTTATAGATTCTCTTGCTAACTTCCCTGTTCCATACCAGGGAAATGCTATAGCAAAGAACCTTTCAGTTTCTGTAATGGCTCGTTTTGCTCGTGTCCCAGGGTGGCTATCCAAAGATGAACTATGATGTATATAGGGCACTACATATCCCAAATAACATGACCCAATCCAATTTTGTGGTAACCAAGGGTATGCTCTGTGCCCACAGATGAAATAGGTGTTATTATAGGCTTCAAATTTGTTCCATATCTGGTGCAAATAACTCATGTATACAAAGGTATTAACATGATGATAGTTATGCTTATTTAACAGTCTTCCACCTCTCCCTCCTTGTTTCTTAGCGGTCTTATTAATTTTTCTTTTCTGAGTAATTGATGTTGAAACGAGGGGTTGTGTAAAAGGATTATCACAAAACATTGACTTAGCTGTCAGGGCCAGTCCTCCTCTCGAATTACCATTACAGATAACCCCTCCGTTCGCAGTTCTGTCACTTGGTAATACAGTATCAGGGCATGTGACCCATAGCTTATCAAGCCTTTGTCCACTATCTTCTTCTACTATCTTACCCTGAGATTTAGGGGTTGATACGGGGGTACCTGCATAGTATGGTCCTGGAGCTGGACTTTCATGGTCTCATTATAACATATAATATAAAAGAGATTTTTGGTTAAAAGTACACATTCTTTTATGCATGGTTTGCCTTGCAGAGGATCTGGGTAAATCCATATGGCAGTTTCAATTATTGTTGACAAAAAGAACAGTCTTGTTAAAGTCCAAATCCAGTTCATCTTGGCAGTGTATCATCTTCAACTGATGCCTTCTTACAATGGGACGCATGTATCCATGTTGGTCGCTCCTTTACTTTTACAGCGGTGTTTGTGGTCAGGAGTACTTGGAAGGGTCCCTTAAATCTGGGTTGAAGGCCATTCTTTCACTTGAAGATTTTTATGTAGACGTTATCTCCTGGCTCGAAAGTATGGCACTTTCCTTCAGCGGGATCGACCTGGGCTTCCTTCACCTGTTGATGGAAACTAGAAATACATTTGGTTAATGCAATGCAATAACTCAACATATCTTCCTCCATTTTATGGATGTCCATTTGTTTAGCTGTTAAAGGTGCCGAAAAGGGCAATCTTTGTGGTCTTCCCATGACGATCTCGTGAGGCGACAATCCTGTAGTTCTGTTGGTAGCAGACCGCATTGTCATTAAAGCTATGGGTAGCAAATCAACCCATTTAAGTCCAGTTTCTTTACACAGTTTTGCAAGCTTGTTTTTCAGCATCCCGTTATATCTTTCCACTAGTCCAGCCGACTGTGGATGATAACTGCAATGGAGGTGCTGGTTAATCTGTAAGGCTTTGCATAGTTCCTTAATCACTGTTCCCATAAAATGGGACCCATTGTCACTTGACAGTTTTGCTGGTATCCCAAAGCGAGGCACAATGTCCTTCAGTAAACATTTAGCAACAGTGGTGGCGTCACTCTTTCTACAAGGAAACGCTTCAATCCATCTTGAAAACATATCAACAATAACTAATACATATTTAAAGCTCATGCACACAGGTAGTTCAATAAAATCCATTTGCAAGTGTACAAAAGGACCCATGGGGTTTGGATGGGATGCGGGCTGTACCTTCTTTATTTTTTTTCCTGCATTCATGGTCTGGCAGATAATACAATTTTCACAAATTTGTTTTGCCAATTTTGAGATTCCTGGTGCATACCAGGTCTTAAGGATATAGTCCGCCATCCCCCCTTTGCCCGCATGGGTGAATTTATGAACACATTGGGCAATTGGTGATAGTAATGATTTGGGTGCCACCATGCGGCCGTCATGATGAACCCATAAGCTGTCAGTGTTTTTTTTAAAACAATGATTAACAACCCATTCCTTTACTTCATCAGAACTGGCCCTATCTTGATGGGTCAGCACATCATCTAAGGACGGGGGCTGCGGTATCTCTGGCTTTTCCCTAACAGGGAAGGCTGAAACTTGTCGTTCAGTACTTGATATAGCTACTGACTTAGCAGCGCTATCTGCAGCAGCGTTTCCAAGCGCAACCTTGTCCAAATGCCCCGTGTGTGCTTGGCACTTAATAATTGCAATCTGTTTACGTCTCTGAATAGCTAGTAAAAGATTTTGCACTTCTTGTGCATTTTTAATCTGGGTTCCCGAGGAAGTCAGGTAACCGCGAATTTTCCAAATTTGTCATGCTCATGTCTGGTTATTTCTGAATAGTTCAATATCCATTGTCTACAATAGCCAGTCATTCCTAGAAAATGCTTCATTTCTCTTTTAGTTTTTGGCAACGATATGTTGCAAACGACCTTTATTCTATCCGGCGTTAACTCCCTGTTTTAACAATGATTCCATCACTGGCTCAATTCCTTTTTCTGCTTTCTCTGACAATGGATACTGTGACCTTTTGGGTAATGGTGCAGCTGGATTAATTGTAATTTTATAGGGCTGTGCAATCTAATAGTTAGGAGGTATTTTAAATTTAAAAACGGCTGATAATCTTGTCCTGTTTTGTCATAGCAGGCCGTGCAGTGCAATTTTGAATGCCATTTCCCTAGTATCAGGGATTCCTGGTATTGTTTTATGGAGCTTGTAACGAATCCCCACGCTCCTAACAGACTGACAAGTTTGGGACTCAAACTTGGGTCGGCAATTTCCCATGCGTAAAGAACAGGGGCCTAGAAATTGAGTTTTGGCGCAGCCAGGGCTTTAGCGCCGGAAGTTAGTGCCGGAGCTAAGTCGCGCTGGTCGGGCCCAAAATTCACCAATTCTGCGCCCAAACGGCTGCCGGCGCTGCTGAGAGCTGTTTGCGCCTGAAAACTGGCGCTACGCGCTGAATATCGGCGCTATTCCGGTGCTGCGGCGCCCGCTGCGGTGCGGCAGGTTCGGGAAGTGCAGGCCTCCTCCTTCCCTTAAGGAGGAGCTGCCTGCACCCGGCCGCGGCCCGCGAAAATCTTTTTAAAAATGAGCCCGGCACCTCGGACAAGTGCCGGGCTTGCTTCTGTTCCAGGGGGGGGGGGGAAGTCCGGGGAGGGAGCTGCGGCCAGGCGGCCGGCGGGAAAGCGGCCGGCCGCCGCGGTGCCTTTAATGCGCCGGCGCAAAGTGATGTAAGACTCTGTTGCCAGAGTCTTAGTTGCGGCTGCCACGGGCGAGGCGGCCGCAACTGAATTTCGGCGCTGGGGCCCGTCGGCATGGCAACCGGGATGCTGCGCACACCGATGACATCATCGGTGTCGGCGCAGCGCTACCGGTCTACCGCGGCGGAAGGGCCCCAGGCAATTTCGGCGCCGGCGCCAATTGCAGCGCTAGGCCCTCTAGCGCCGCAAAATCGGCGCTAAGGGCACTGAATTTCTAGCCCAGGGTGTTTTATTTCTGTTACTGGGTACTCATATGCCTTATCTACTTGGATTTCTACCACTACTCCTGATGGGGAGCAAATGATTGTAGTGTAAGATTCGCAATTTTCAGCAAAAATTCACGCAAGAAAACTGGATAAAATAAGACTGTTTATTGACCAAAGTAAGCTTGCACAGAAAAACCTTTGATAAAAGGGCATACAAAATGGCCGCCAGGCCCCGTGATCAGTTTCTGAACCATTTTATTTCTGTTACTGCAAGCCAGACAGGCTTGTGGATTGAAGACAGTGAGCCCGCGAAAGCCAGTATCTGGGAACCGAAACTCAGAGGAACAGCATACATATTCAATGGATTACAAGTACAGGATGGGGCCCATCAAGATATGGGCGGACAATGCAAAATCACTCATACCCATTTATTGTACAAAGGAAAAACCGTTTAGCAGCCATCAAGGAAAATCTCCGGACCGATCAATATGCGAACCGAGCCGCGGTGACAATGCAAAGGACATTAAAAGACATTATCGGCCAGGAAGGCCAGTTTAAGCTATCACCGGCTCCGTTACAAGACAAAGCGCCCCTGCAGAGATTTCTGCCCGCCAAAATTAATGCAAAGACAGGACTATGATTTGGCGGGAGATAGGACTGTCCCAAAAGAGTATAACTATGGATTGAAAGTCCATCTAGGGGGCTTCGGACTTCGGGATACTTGAACAACTTCGCTTGACTGAACGACGGCTACTTCTTCAACTTCTTCGGACGGGGTCAGGATTGGCGCCTCTTCCACTTCGGCAGATGCAGAATCGATGAAAACGTTTTCGTCTTTTTAAAGAGGGACGGTTTCGGTAAAAGGACAACGTGGTCGGTGTTCAGCCAAACAAGGCTCGGCCACGACGAGAAGACGACGAGGGTGGCCCGGGTGCTGGGGTCGGGAGATCATCGACGACCCAGGCCGACGGAGAAGAAACCCTCTGGAGAACCGACCAGGCCGGAGACAAAAAGAACAGTCCGGGCCTGACACTCCCGTGTCTCAACATCCCATCTGGTTGTTGGTCTGCTCCATGAACCAAAATCGACAACAGCTTGTAGCTGATCTTCAACCTTGACGAGCGCTCATCGAGGCTGTGTCTACCCCACCACCTCGAGGGAAAGAAAACATCGACTGCGCCAGAAGTTTCCAAATCCACGTGACGACGGAAAGCGGTGCCAAAAGGGCTGCGAACCCCCCTTTTCTCGCGATTTCGAGAGTGGTGAGCATGATCCCAGGTTCCCCAGGTCAAAACTTAGTTTAGGTATAGGGGAGGGAGTTACGGGAAATCGTAATGTGTTTCCCCTTTTACAATGTGCCGTGTGTTCCCCATTTCCATAGAGTCAAGTTCATAAATTTGTGCATGATTGTAGTTACCTTAATCTGTGCCTATGACATGTATTTTGTAATGCTTCAGACTGTTTAAAAATAAAAGCATCCATTTCGTGCTATTCAGCCTGGTCTATTGAGTCCTTTTCTCTGCACTACTGTTCTCTGCATCTAAGTCCAAGGTCTAGAACCGTAGGGGGAGTGGGTCGAACCACTCAAGGGTAATTCTTGCACGAAGCCTGGCAGGAGGCCAGAACGGGCAAGAGAGCAGGAAAAAAACCCCTACAGTAGCATTCATTTTGCACAGCAAGTCTCTTCCACATAAACTCATAGAGACATCTCCTGATAACAGAAAGGAGTGTTCTTCCTCAAATTCTTCGACTTTTACTGTGAGGGGAGTCGATTGATTCAAGTGTTGTAGTATTCCAGCCAATCCAGCTATCGGGGTCTTTTTCCCATTAATAGGCATTCCTTCAGAATATCCTTTCCCTAACACCGAAAAGGTTGCTCCTGTATCTACTAAAATGACATAGGTCTCCCAGCTATTTGCATTTTAATTTCAGGTTCGCTGCGTGAATTTAAAGAAACAACGGTCATTTGGTGGTCTGTGGCGCCTGGGGCTGCTGGTGTCAGTCAGTAATTCTGATCTCTATTTCTCCTAAATCCCTGTCCGTTTGTAGGGTAACCTCCTGACTAGTCCAAAAAAGGGTTATGGACAGTGAAATTAGGACCTTTATTCTCTAACGGAGGTCCATTATTGGAGGTTTGGTTCTGACGATTTTTCGCAGGGCATTGGTTTGCCCAATGTCCGGGTTGTCCGCAATTGTAACAATTACCAGATCATCCATACCCTCTTACTCTACCACGTCTTCCTCTATATTCCCCTCTATTCATCCTTCTATAGTTACCTTGTTATCCTACCATAATAGAGGAGAAAGGTGTTTCTTTGGGGTAATTTTTTTTCTTCTGACTCAACAAACATAGAGGCAGTCTTTTTATCTGGCTGTTCTCTATTTCTCTCTTGTCCGTTAAACATTCCTCGAGGCAAGTAATTCTTTCTATGTTAAATGAACCATCTGAGGGAAAGGGTCTAGTCTTATTTACAGTCCATTTGGACCAATTTGGTAGGTGATCAATGGATAATTGACCACAGTTCTTTAACATAAAGGCTGCTGGCGTGCCTTTCTCGGGTGGCTTACTGGTGCTAGCACCCATTTCAGCAGCTTAAATGGTTCACTTAAAACAATCTAAACTCCCGTGACAATCCGTGATCTGCGTTGTACGCCCCTACAGATCAGATTAATAAACTATACATACGTATAAAACTCGAGGGTTCTCAACCCTCGTGGAAGGTATTTCTAACTGGGGAAAATACTGAATCCACAATAGCTTAGTGGATCATGTAAAAGACATCACTATTTTCTCAACAATACATTCCGCCGCGGGACTCACTTCCCCGGCTTGGGTCTTTTCCAACCCGTTCTGCAGTTTTTTTTTCAGCTTAAATATTTTAGTTAAAACATACAACAATTCCGTAACACTCTATGATCTGCGTGGGACGCCTCTACAGATCAGACATGACTAAACATTAATACATATGACAATAAACAATAAACAATACACTTGTTAAACAACAACCAAAGTGTTACTAAATCCCCAACCTATGCAGCCTTACTGGACAAAGTTGATTGATAATAACAAGTAGTTAAATACTCACTCTCATAAACATTAAACATTGACACTGTGTTTCAGACAATCGCCCACTCTTCTTCCCTCTACCTTACTCCCTTTAGCCAAATTTTTTAGCAAAAAGGGCCTTCAATTTGTCCCAACTAACTTCACCCACTCTCTCTCCTTCTACCGTACTCCCTTTATGGAACCTTGCTAGTTCAATTTCCAGTAAATCGCTAGCTCCTTAGTTAATCAAATTCCTGACTTAACCTTCTCTCTCTGGTACCTTTATACAGTCCTTTTCTGCACGATCCTGTTCGCGGGGCGTCAGCGCCTCGTGGCTGATCCTCTGTTCCGTTTCTGAAAGGGAAGCAGTCACAACGGCAGTTTAACCTCTGAACCTTGTGAGTCAATTACCCGATGGCAGTACTGTCCAATGGAATAAACAGACTATGCGCAGCTATGCTTCTGGCAGGAAAAGTCCCAAAAATGTGGCAAAACACCACTTTCAGCTGATGGGATTTTTCCTAACCGAGCAACGTACTCGGCGTCTGTTAACTCACGAATTGGTACAGCAAGCCATCTCGGTGGAACCTCCAAATTGTAGAAGTGCCTTACTTCTTAGCTCTGGGTAATGACTCAATACACACTTGGATTCGTCAGACGGACAGGCCTTTTATTTCACTTCTTGCAAGGGGAATCAGCACCTCTACTCAAGGGGTGAGGCTACTATTCCAATGATACAGCGTAAGCGTTCCATATTTATACAGTGTAACAAACAAGTTTAATTGACATTCCTTTGTTCCTCAATCAGGATACATTTTAGATTAATCATTAGGTCTTATGACATATTGACAGAAGGATCCTGGACACATAAGTCAATGGTTAAGATATAACAGGATATGAATCGTGTAACCGGAGGTCCTCCTTAATCTTAATCATGTATCTGGAGACTAGATCGAACAAGTTATCAGGTCACTGGGTATTTCAGAAACGAAACCCATTGTTTCACTTCTACATTCTCATTAGGTGGGCAGACATCTGTTCTTGGCTGTAATCCAGGTACGTGCAATAGCTCTAGTTACACATCGACTCTTTACCTGTGTCAAGTCTGAAAACTTTTACCCAGCAAGCACTTGAAATTAACCCCTTATATCATGTAGATTTCCTCACTGTAGACAAATTCGGCAAGAACTTATGGTAGTAGTTCACCAGCCCGAGGAACGACCTCAGTTGTGACACATTTTCCGGTGCTGGAGTCTTGATTACTGCCTCAATCTTTTCAGGGGACTTATGTAACCCCTCTTCATCAATAACGTGGTCACAATACGAGATCTGCTTCTGGAAAAACTCGCATTTGTGGCGATTAGCACGGAGCCCATATTCCTTCAATCTAGTGAGCACCTGCTCCAGGTTGGCGAGGTGATCACTGTCATTTTCGCCCGTGACCAGGATGTCGTCCAAATAACACTGGGTCCCTGGAATCCCTTGCAGGACTTGATCCATTGCCCTTTGCCAAATAGCCGGAGCTGATGCTACCCCGAACACCAGCCAGTTGTATTGGTAGAGACCTTTATGAGTGTTGATCGTGAGGTACTGTTTCGAGGCTTCTTCTACCTCCATTTGCAGGTACGCCTGGGCCAGATCAATCTTAGTGAAGCGTTTCCCTCCAGATAGCGAGGCGAAAATATCTTCAATCCGCGGAAGCGGATATTGTACCGTGTGACGGACTGGGTTCACTGTCACCTTAAAGTCCCCACAGATGCGAACCTTCTTTGGTTCCCCAGGCGTATTACTCAACGACCTCTTCATTACAGGAACAATGGGTGTAGCCCACTCACTCCAGTCCACATTGGACAGTACTCCTGAACGTTCCAAACCTTCCAGCTCTGCTTTGAAGGCTGGGCGGATCGCATAAGGCACCGGTCTGGCCTTAAAAAACTTTGGGCTTGCATTTTCCTCTATTTTAATCGTCGCTGTTATGCCTTTTAGTGTTCCGAGTCCCTCCTGGAACACTTCTTGTGCGTCAGTTAGCATTTTTGACAGTCGTCCAGGTGTGACGTTGTCATCCTTTTTGGCATCTACAGTCAGTGCTTGTATGGAATGCCAATCTAGCTGTATCTTCCGGATCCATTCACGTCCTAGTAATGGTGATCCTCCATCTGGCAATACATATAGGTCCATTTTTGGTGTTTCCTTGCCGTTATATATAACGTTCACCCTTATTTTTCCTTTGGGGTAGACTTTTTGCCCCGTGTACGTCTTCAAGACAATCTCTGTATCTCTCAAGGGTATATGTGAGAATAGCCGCTTGTAGTCCCTTCGGTTTATGACTGTTAGGGCTGATCCTATGTCCAATTCCATTTTCACTTGGACTCCGGCTATCTTGAGCGTGACCCAGATAGTTTGGTGATCCTCCGTTTTGATCACATTATGTAGTTTCAGACAACCCAGCTCCTTGCTTCCGGAGTCTGTATCACTTTTTTGTTCATCTGAACTACTCTCCGTCACCTTATGTACCTTCTTGTACTTCTTCTGTGGAGATTTCTTGCTGCTGGTTTTCTTTCCCGACCTGCAGACTCTTGCTATGTGTCCTACTTTTCCACACTGTCTGCACACTTTGTCCTTGAACCAGCAATCATTATGGTTGTGTATTGTTCTGCCACAGCGATAGCACTTCACTGTTCTGTATGACATTTCATTTGTGCCATATCCTTGCGGTCTCCGTTGTATCTCTGCAGCGCCCCGTGCGGCTGCTTCGTGTGATACTGCCATGCTGAAAGCCTTGTCCAGCGTAAGATCCTTTTCTGATAGAAGCCGTTTCTGGGTTCCTTCACTTTGAAGCCCACACACAAACTTGTCCCTTAAAGTATCTGCTAGTCCCGTTCCAAACTGGCAGTGTTTCGATAGCTTGCGCAGTTCTGTTAAATACTCAGCATTACTTTCATCTTTATGCTGGTTCCTTTTGTGAAACTTAAATCTTTCTGCTATCAGCAGCAGTGTGGGGTTTAAGTGGTCCTGTAGGATTGACACTATGTTTTCAAAATCCTTTTCCACTGGCTTCTCTGGGGTTACTAGGTTTCGCAGTAAGCCATACGTTTTTGCACCCATTGAATTCAACAATACCAGCGCTTTCCTGTCATCTGGCACTTCATTCGCCTTGCAGTACACTTCTATGCGTTCGACATATGTCGCCCAATCTTCGACTTCATTGTCGAACGCTGTGACACTGCCAATCTTCGGCATCCCTGGGTGTGGTTAGAGTGGCTCAAAATGGTGTCTCCCGCGCTCTCCCTTCTTCTCCACTGCGGCTCAAAATGGTGTCTCCCGCGCTTTCCTTTCTTCCCGCGCTCTCCCTTCTTCTCCGCTGTGGCTCAAAATGGCGTCTCCCGCGCTTTCCTTTCTTCCCCGCTGACGCTGCTTGGCCCTTGAACACTGGCTGTGCTCTGCGTGTTTTCATGCGTGCCTCTCTCTCTCGTTGACGCTGCTCGCCCCTTGAACACCGGCTACGCTCTGCTCTCTCTCGTTGACGCCGCTCGGTCCTGAACACCGGCTGCACCCTGTGCGCTCTACCCTCTCTCTTCTCCCGTCGATGCCGCTCGGTCCTGAACACCAGCTGCGCCCTGTGCGCTCTACCCTCTCTCTTCTCCCGTCGACGCTGCTCGGCCTTTTTCTGTGCCGTCGGTTGGCTCCAGCCACCGCTGTCCGGGAAGGGTCTGCGCCGTACCTGTTGCCAGCCCGTTTCGCTGGACCACCGACTGGAGAACCAAGCCCAGCACTCAACAGCCTCCCCTGCGATGCTCAAGTCTCCGCTGGATGGTCGACGCCCGTGCTTCTAGACTCGGCCTTCTTCTTTTACTTTTCTCCAGGAGCGAATCCCTGGGAGGTGATGCAGAGTTGCAGGTAGGTTTGAATCTTCTCGTCGCCAATGTTAGATCCGTGTATCTTGATGTTGTGTGTCCTTCAATAACTAGGCAAGAGACTGCAGGGAACAATCAACAGGTGTTTACTGGATGAGGGTTACTCTAAAACTAACTCTACAGATCCCTACTCAGGGTTTATATACAGGTGTGGTCACTGCCGGTACTACAGTATACAGGAGCTGTAAAAAGTAGTTCTCCCCTTAAAGGTACATACACTACACTTTCCATTGCTGCCCCAAAGTCCAGCACACTCTTTGCCAGTGTGTCGATCGACTCAGGCATCCTCCCCACTGCAGCCATCAGCTCAGTGTGCCTGAGCCAGGCCTGGGTGCTCATCTCGGCAAGGCTACGCACCTCCTCTGCACTCTGTGCAGCAGTCATGGTGGCCTGCCTCGCCCTCCAGGGAGATGGCCCCCAAGCGTCCCTAACCCCCGCGCGTTGCTGCAGGCCGCTGGTTCCTGCAACTGGCTCCTCATCAGAGCCCCCCCCTCCCCTCAAGGGAACTACTATCCCCAGTCTCCAGATGCGGTGGCTCCCCTGAAGCTGGCACGGATGGTCCGGCTTCCTCCTGGTCGTCACCTCCGGAGGCACTGGCACTGGCAGCTTGAGGGGCCGGCTTCCAAGCTGGTGATGCAGCATCTGAAAGCAGGGAGGTTGAAGAGTGGCTTTAGCAAAAGGACAGTTTGGCAGCAAGGGATGCAACAGTGCGGCAATGCTATGACATGGCTCCACATTGAGAAAGCATGCTGGCGGGGGAAACAACTGGAAGGTGACAGCTGTAATAGTAGAGAACCTTACCATCACTGTGGAAAATGGGGTCGGCAGCTGCAGTGGTGACAGGACCACTCAGACGTCCTCCCACAATCTGGTGGACTCTCTCCTCGAGATCCGTCAGAGGCTCCAGTTGAGGACGGCCTCCTCCGGTGCGAAGCTGTTCCTTGCGGTTTCTCGCCAGCTTGGCCTGCAGGGCAAAGGACGGGAAGTGATGTTACATGATGCCCTGAATTATCATCTCATGCCCCCCATGGTGGAAGAGCCCTTACATGATGCCCTGGGTTATCATCTTTTCAAATCAAATCAAATCAAATCAACTTTTATTGTCATTGTTAGTGCACAAGTGCAGTACAACCAAATGTAGGCTTGCGGCTCCCGAGAGTGTACATTTAGATTAAGACATTTAAACATTCAACATACATTTGGCTTGTAATACATTAACATAAACATAACCATAATAAAGTGCATTGGCAGATGTGCAGGCTTTAGAGTTTATTTGTGGAGTTCAGTAGGATGACAGCCCTGGGAAAGAAGCTGTTCCTAAACCTGGTTGTACGGGTGCGAATGCATCTGTAGCATCTCCCAGATGGCAGGAGGGTGAACAGACTGTGGCTGGGGTGGGTGGGGTCTTTGATGATGGACCGTGACCTCCGTAAACAGCGTTTCTGGTATATGTGCTCTATGGTCGGTAGCCGGGTGCCGGTAATGCGTTGGGCAGTTTGCCCCCCATGGTGGAACAGCCCTTACATGATGCCCTGGGTTCTCATCTCATGCCCCCCATGGTGGAACAGCCCTTACATGATGCCCTGGGTTATCATCTCATGCCCCCCATGGTGGACCAGCCCTTACATGATGCCCTGAGTCAAATGTGCATGTGTCTGACCAGAAAGGGCCATGGGTGCTTGCTGACAAATGGCCAGTGGGGCATAGCGCACCCTGTAGCCATAAAGTCAGGTGCTAATGGAGGGATGCATAAGTTGGCATTAACTCCACTCACCCTCACGACCCGAGTGAGGTCATTGAATTTCTTCCTGCACTGCACAGGGCTCCTGGTCGCCATGCTGCTGGAGTTGACCCTCTGAGAAACATCCCTCCAAGCTCGTCGGTAGTCCTTATGATTAGGCCTCCTGCCATTGTCGGGGTAGAGGATATCTCGCCGGCGCTCCACTGCGGCCACCAATTCCTCCAGAGACTCATTGGTGAAGCGCTCTGCTCTCTGCCTCACCTTCTCCATATGCTCCAAGTTCTTTTGCGCCAGAGAAGGGCCTGCGCCGATTTGCAGGCCTACAAGGCGCAGAGTGTGGATGCTGGAGCTGCCTGACCCACCCCTTTAAGAGCTGGCCGGCGCCTGGAAGTCTCGTGGTCATGGGTAATTGAGAGCACCTGCGCTGCAGCTGGACGCCCGATATTGGGTTGCGCTGGCATGTTAGCGCCTTAGGTGCCCCGTGTAATGCCTGAATTCACGCCTCAATCACCTTTGTGGTGCTGCAACCCAATATCGCACGAGGTGTCGATAAGTTGCGTCTGGCTATAAAATTTGCGCTCCACCAATTCTAACGCCCCAAGCGGGGCTATACCCAATTTCTAGGTCTATGGGCTGAAAATTCAGTAGGGTTAGCGCCCATTTTGCGGCGCTAGAGGGCCTAGCGCCGCAATGATAGCCGTTTCTGAAATTCACTTCGGGGCTGCCATCGGCGTTAGCCGGTTGCGCTGCGCCGGCACCGATGACGTCATCGGTGTGCGCAGCGCCCCGGTTGCCGTGGCAACGCGCCCGAACGCCGAAATTCAGTTGCGGCCGCCTCGCCCGTGGCAGCCGCAACTAAGACTCTGGCAACCGAGTCTTACACAAGTTAGCGCCGGCGCATTAAGGTTGCGCGGCGGCCGGCCGCTTTCCCGCCGGCCACCTGCCCGCACCTCCCTCCCCGGACTCCTCCACCCCGCCCCCCGCAGAACAGATGCATCTGGCCTGCAAGCCCGGCACTTGTCCGAGGTGCCGGGCTCATTTTTGAAAAAATCAAACGGCCAGCGATCGGGTGAAGGCAGCGCCTCCTTAACGGGAGGAGGAGGCCTGCACTTCCCCAGCCTGCCGCACCGCATCGGGTGCCGCAGCGCCGGATTAGCGCCGCAATGCGGCACTCAGCGCCCATTGGGAGGCACTCACGCCCGCCAGTAGCGCCGGCAGCCGTCTGGGCACGGCGCTACTGAATTTTTGGCGCGCGCAAGGGAATTAGCGCCGGCGCTAAATTTCCGGCGCTAAAGCCCTGGCGCGGCGTCAACTCAATTTCTAGGCCTATATTTTTAGAATTGTCTCAAAGAGTAATTCTGTATAAACTCGTGAACCCAAATTCTGTACACACTTCTGTAAGGATTTGCAGAATTCTGGGGTGTATTCCAGACCCTCATAATACCCGGAAGGTTATAGACTAGTTCAACTTATTAAAAGTACTATCTGGAGGATGGTAACATCTTCAGTCATTCCTTTCCTTTAGGGAGAGATAGCCTGAACCTTTAGACCCATTTAAGCGTCTTATGGAATTTGGCTATCTCTAACTTTAGTTGAGGGTGAACGTCTGGGGAATACGCCTGATCTGGAATAGCCCAAAAGGGCTAGGACTAGTAATTATCCCTTCAACACAAGGGTAGGCACTTGCGTGTTTTAGCCAATGTTCATGTGAAGTTTCTGTTAATGTGCTGTCAAACCCTGAAATCTTTATTTTCAACACTTTGCGTTCTTAGACAGATCTGTGTGCACCTTTGGAAGTGGTTTATTGAGTTGCAGTGAATGGTGAGACATAACAGTCCCCACCAGAAAGGTGATGGGTGTGAAAGGAATGGCTTGGGCATTGTAGGGATGCTTTATGGTGTTGGTATGGAGTGGTGCCAACATGGCATGTGGCAGCCATGGTGTACAGCGTCAAGTGAAGTAAATCTGACTATGGTGAAGCTATCCTTGGCCTATCGGCCAGCCAATGTGGTCGGGTGCTGATGCCCTGTGTCCTGTGCAGCATCAGTTGATTGCAGAGAAGGTTGGTGCTGCTGGTGTTGGGGCTGATCGTGGTGGGATTCTGAGGACCAAGGTGAGATAGTTTCAAGGGCACCAATGTTGCTGGAATAGATGGCAGGTGAACTTGAGATGACAGAAGCGATCTGTCAATGGTGAGAGAGGTTGTTCCAGTGAGGTGACACTGGATACAGAGTTTACTCCAAACACTTGCAACCTGCATAAAACTCAATCTGTCTTCCAAATGCCGTAAGGAATAGCTTCTGACATAAGGCTTGGTACTAAACTGGGAGTTCTCTTTAACCCATAACCATATTGGGTACCCTAACATAAAGCAATTTTTTTTTAAAACACTTTAAAATTCATGTCCTCTAATTACGTAGGATTCCATTGTGCAACTTTGATTCTCACTCACTCCTATTAGAGAGTCTTCCACTGTGCCAAATAATTTCCCATTCAATCCCATCACGGTGTTCCAATGTACCACGCCACTTCTCATTCAAATAATCGTCTTGTATATCGTCACTTGATATTCAGTCCTGTTAAATAATATTCAAATAGATGCAATTGTTTCCCATTCAATCTCATTACACAGAATTTTTGATTCAAAGTATATCCATTAGATCTGCAATCCTGATCCATTTGTAAAGAGAAAAGACAGTTAAAGGTCTGTGATTTATTCATGTTTTCAATGCTATTCCATTGACACTAAAGGCTGTCAATCAATTGCTTTATTTAATTTAAAGTCAACTGTGTTTCACACCAGTCGTTCTAACTTGAAAAACTTTCAAAGTAAGTTTTTAAAAACACTTGTCAGAAATGTTATGTCTTTCATTCTGTTTTCATTTCCATCAAGTTGAAGTCTAAATGGATAAAATGGATTGGAAATCTATTAGCGAAGGCTATAAGAATTCCAAAAATGTACACAGCCTTATTTGCAAATTACCTGGACGTAATAAATCTAATCGATGAAAATGATTGGTGCCCAGAAAAAAGCTGTAACTCTGCTATACAAGCCATTAAAAAAAAATGATTTGTATCATTTTAACTGTCTGATGACTGACTCAACAGACACTTTGCAGTTCTTCTTTGTTGCATTGTAAGGGAACACTAGCAGATCTCCAGTGACATTGCTCTTGGTGAGCCAATGGTTTTATAAGAACAAGCGTGCCAAGTCAAGTAGGATTACTAGGGACACTGACTTATCAGAATGGGGAGTGGCCCTGGGCTCTGAGAGCACTGGAGAGGAAGGTTTAAGCACATTAGGGCATGTCCTGGGATTTATGTTCAGAGCGAGAGGGGTCCTGGGAATTTTAGAGATGCAGTTTATTAGGGCTTGGTAACACTTGGGGTGGTTCTGGTATCAGGTAGCACTAGGAATGCGGTTAAGGATTTGTGAGCACGAAGGGAGGGTCCTGGAACCGGGGAACGAGAGGGGAAAATTAGGTAAGGGGTGTTCAGGTTTGGCGGGAGCAGGAAAGAAGGGGTTTCAGAGAATTTGAGGGCCAGAGTGTGACATTATTGTGGGGTGGGGGGGTCATAAATTCCTATGTTCCTATGTTCTGCGAGAGGGAGACTCAAGTGCTTTGGCTGAAAACTGCTTTCAGCCCTTTTTGAATCATAAGCCCAACTCTCAACAACATTCCTCCCCGTCAGCCATCTTCCCTGGCCCATCCACAACTCCTTTTACCCACTGCCCACCACTTTCCCCACTGCTAGCCGGTCCTTATCTTTATGTTACAATAGCAAAATACTGCGGATGCTGGAAATCTGAAATAACAACAGAAAATTTTGGAAATACTCAGCAGGCCAGGCAGCATCCGTGGAGAGAGAAACAGGGTTAACGTTTCAGGTCTGGAACCCTTCATCAGAACTGGAAAAAGCTGGAAATGTAATCTTTATGTTCCTGCCTTAAAATATTTATGACTAAATTTTCTGTTTCAAATGAATGGATGGAACATCACGGAGCTGGCAGGATCACACATCCAGAAAATCTATACTATTAGTGAGCTTTAGAGTCCTACAGTCTTTAGGACACATAGATTTCCACAAACAAACCAAATTACTTCAGAAAATACTCAAATGTTCATCATTTATGTAATTTCCAAGTTTGTATGTATGCTTAAAGTCCCAAAAATGGTTCCGATTAGAATTTTTTAATAAACTTTAAATGCACAACCAAGATAAGACTAAAAAGATGTCCGTTCTCAATAATTAATATCTTTGTTTTCCTTTTAACTATCAAGAACTAACCACGCCTGCTGTAGTCACGGTTAATGTATGAGCAGGTCATAATGGAAATTTTTCTTTTTAGTAAATGTCATCTATTGCTTGAAATAAAGCTTTAAGAATTCAATTTCTCATTCCTTTCAAAGTCTTTCGGGGAAAAAATCCTCAATAAATCTCAAATCATGAGAGAACATGGCCATCAACAACATGGCCTGTTCCTGATGCATTCTCATGATAAAATGTTGACATGAGAAGTTATACATTAGTGTATAGGAACTACACGGCAAATGCAAGATTTTTTGTTAAATGTATAGCTAATTGCCATGCAATGTCATAAGGTCCTGTCATCCTTCACACTGAGACAGACCCACATGTACCTCACTTCCTGCTGCTACTTTTGTCATTCCTAAAAAATGAGGATATTCTTGAGTATGTGTGAGTAAAATGAAGCATACTGTGCAATGGAAAATCTATTCTATTAAATCCTGCAACCGTAAGCTAGAATGTCTCTGTAATTAATGGCTCTAGATTAATTATATTGATATATTCGGATAAAACATTTGAGTTTTATTGTGTTCTGCTGGATTTGCTTTTTTTTGGCAATGTTTCCCGTGATCGATCTCCTGCCAGGTATTGTATCCCAGGTAAAAGGGCAGGCAGTCAACCTGAACTCAGCCAGAATGCCCTCTGTTAAGCTAGATTCTGAAAGTGTGCAGGGGATTCCGATGGTGAATTTATCGTGTTCTTTGTGGTAAGGTGTATGGCCTCTGCTCACGGTTGCCATTTGGCAGAACCTCCAAAGTACAGAAAATAATCACAAAGGCTAATGGGCTGCTGGCCTTTATATCTGGAGGACTGGAGTACAAGGGGGTAGAAGTTATGCTGCAGCTATACAAAACCCTGGTTAGACCACACCTGGAGTACTGTGAGCAGTTCTGGGCACCACACCTTAAGAAGGATAGATTGGCCTTGGAGAGAGTGCAGCATAGGTTTACCAGAATGATACCTGGACTCCAAGGGTTAAGTTACGAGGACAGATTACACAATTAGGGTTCTATTGCCTAGAATTTAGAAGTTAAGGGGTGAACTGATCTACGTTTTCAGGATATTAAGGGGAACAGGTAGGGTACTTAATGAGAAACTGTTTCCGCTGGTTGGGGATTCTAGGACAAGGGGGCAGAGTCTAAAAATTAGAGCCAGACCTTTCAGGAGTGAAATTAGGAAACACTTCTACACACAAAGGGTGGTAGAAGTTTGGAACTCACTTCTGCAAACAGCAATTGATGCTGGGTCAATTGTTAATTTTAAATCTGAGATTGATAGCTTTTTGTTAACCAAAGGTATTAAGGGATATGGGCCAAAGGCAGGTATATGGAGTTAGGGTTTAGATCAGCCATGATCTCATTGAATGACAACAGGCTCGAGGGGCTGAATGGCCTCCTCCTGTTCCTATGTCCCCAGCCGGTAACCTGTCTTGGCAAAATCACGTGGAAGAACTTTGTGTGTCACAGCACTCTGGTGCTCCGAAAGCCTTTGTGCTGCTTGCAATTATTTCTTAGGTTTCTATAATTATTTTGAAATGAGCAGAAGAAATAATCAAAAATGTAACATTTCATCACAGTGTTTGAAACGGGAACGTTCCGTATGTTGTATGTTCAAAGCCGATTGTGGGAAGTGACCCATGTGAGTGTAGCGTTGAGGGACCTCGAGCAATGATTATCTCAGGAAATCACTCTCCTCAATATGTAAGTCAGTAGTTTTGTTCTACTGTGTGGGGACTCCCTGCAAGTATTGGCACACTCCCAGAGACTCCCTCTAAATATTCGCACGGTCCTGCGGAGCCCCCTGTATGAACAATGACCGACAGGAAAAGACCCTCTGGTCCATTCAGCCTATCCCACACAATTTGTGATACCTTGCGCAGTACAATATATACACTCCACCTAATCCACCGGAAAACCTTGTGATCTCCTGTATGCAAATGTGAACATGCTGCGCATCCAAACTCCTGAAAGATAAGTGCCACTTTATCCTCAGGAGTGCTAACATGGCAGAAAACATTTTTTTTCGTCAGTAAACTGCAACAGAAATAACAAGCTGGTAAGTGACCAGAGGAAAGAAGAGCTAGAATCCGCTACGCTTGCAGTATGCCTGGCTCCAGATTGGCATAAATCTGGTGATCTTGCAGATCAGCGAGAGTCCACGAACCCCAGTATAACAATCTCTGGTGAGAGTCGCAGTGGAAATTGTTCCAAAGCCCTTCTTTTTTAAGCCTGAAGAGCAAATTCAGAAAGCTGCAGAGGATTAAATATATGCGGCTGAAATTGTGCTGGAAAAGTAATAGCAGAGCTGAGGATAACCAACTGATTGAAGGTCTGATGCTGTGATTCTGTCCTTCAAATTGAACTGCCTATCCTGGATTCCGCAATACAGTACAGGCAGCCATTCATTATTTCTCAAATGAATCGGGATTTGTATGCGTCATCACCAACATGAGTTGGGGTATGTTAATGTAAGTTGAGGGTCTAAGTTCATGTCATAACCAGGATTTAAAGATGGGAAATGAGATATGCCGCATCAACCATATGTGTTGTTGCAATATTGGCAAGTATTTTATTCGTTTCCAATTATTATCACATTTGAAGGCTGTTTTACTTTGATGCCTGATTTATCATGAAAACCAGTTTGAGAGTGACTGAACTCATTTAATTTAGAAGCTTTGAGCCATCAAGGAGAGAAGACTTGTATCCTGTCTGTCTCAGTTGGATGTTAACTGAGGTTCACAATAAGAGATGACCGTCAACTGAAAGACAGAACCCAGCTCCCAACAGCTTCAATGTTCTCCGGCTGCTTACTCATTACATGAAACATGGGCGTTAAGTAATGCACACTAATCTGATCCTGAAAGGCATTTTTTTCCCCGACAATTATTTTAAAAGTATTTTGATGTTGCTATTCTGTGCGTCTGTGCTTATTCAAGCAAAACATTCAGCTGTTGGATGGTTAAAGAGATTTCACTTTGCATTAGACGAGCAAGGTCTGAAGCGAAACCGGTTTCAAACTGATTTCAAGCCTGAAGTCTGAAGTGTTGGTTTTAATTTAAGGGGACTGTGTGGTTCATGGGCCAACGGAGAGTTAGTCTTGAGGTAGCCGTTAAATCTGTTGCTTCAGAAACCATTTATAAATCATTAGCTAAGTGCCTAGCAATTGCAGGACCAGCAGGTATTTATTGTTAGATTCAGAGTGACATAATGGCGAGATAGAAATTTAGCGAAATTATAAAATTGTTTATAAAGACCGGGTGAATGACATATGAGCGGAGGAAATCTGTGCCCAATATCTGGAGACATTTTATTACGTTAAAGACACTATATAAATGCAATTTGTTGTTGTTTCTACCACTGTTTGCAGATAAGAGCATAACAATAGGAGTCAGCAATTCAGCCCATCGAGCCTGCTCTACCCTTTTGGTAGCTGTGGCTGCTGTTTATCATTTTAACCCCAATTCCTATATCTATAATTAACACGATTTAAATTTGAATCTTTAAAATCGTCTTTTTTTTAGTTGGCATCTAATCTTTTACTAAAAAAAACTGGGCAGGAGTGGATTAAAACCGTGACAAGACAGGGTTAACAATAAAAAGCACAATTGAGTGGTTGATAAACTGTTGATCTCTTTTGGGATAGATGTTCCTTGCGTAGATACGGTGCACCCTCTCACGCTGTTGCTCAGGATAGGAACAACTCAGCTGGTGCCTGACTGTCCTTTTCACATGCAAATACCCGAGCTCGCACTCTCACCCTGGGAAGTAACCATTCCTAGCACACACAAAAACTGCAGGATGGTTTGGATCCAGATTTACCGTTATCTCTCGGCTCGTATTATGATCGCTAATTTGCCTCTGGGGGCATCACCTGACTCAAATTATTTTTAATTCATTCTCAGGACTTGAGCGTCGCTGGCAAGGCTGGCATTTATCGCCCATTCCCAGCTGCCCTTGAGAGCCCATCCCTAGTTACCGTGGTGTTCATTCCCTTGGGAAATTGTGTGATCTGGCACTTGGAAGGCAAGCGATCCCACGTAAACAACATCTTTTTAAGTTTCAGCCACCAGAGTTTGAGCTGGAGTACAACATTGGCTGAATACTAGTTAAATCTCTGCTCATCTCAAATATACCAAGGACTGTACAGGACACAGCTTGGTGTATTGTCAGCAAGTGCTTTACTTTGCTACTTCTATACAAATAAGGATAACGTGATTATCAACATAATCATCACAAACAATACAATACTGTTGTTTCAGAATCACAATAGCACAGCGTTCGCTGGGTTCAACGTGATACAAGATAACTAAGTTTAGCAGTGCTGCATTACAGTCTTAGCTGGATTCAATTTAACTTTAATAATAACTCAATTTCAGAATTACAGTGTCACAGCCTCAGATAGGATCAGTTTAATGTAGCATAACAGTGGTATTCAATTTCAAGGACTACAGTATATGTGTTTGGCAAAAGTGGCCTCTTGTACTTTATTCAATAATATAGCAGCTGGTAACAATCTGCTACTTATTTGTTTATCAGGTGAGTTTAAAGACGCACGAGCCTACATTTTCTGATGTAAAATGCAGTTTACCCTAGAATGGTTTGAAGTAGGGTCTGTGATGACCCAAAGAGAAGTCAATGGAGAAGAACATCGGACGAGAGTATTAAGATAACAGAACCAAGGTGTGACGATGCAGTTCAGTTGCAGATGCCATGATCTCATTGAATGGCGGAATAGGCTCAAGGGGCTGAACGGCCTCCTCCTGTTCCTATGAGGTGTAAAACAAGCTGCTGATTCGCTACCACCTGATTTTTGCCCCAATGTGTGCTATTTGCCCTCAGTTTTCCATGGGCATATCATTATCATAATTTGGCACAGTTTCAGGTGTCGATTTGGATCGTGTGGTGAGCTCACTAGTGTGGAAAATTGCATGTCGGTAAAATTGAAAGGGACATAGACAATTAAAGGCAAGTGTCAAAACAGTGTGACAAAAAAACATAAAAGCCTTCGGAAAAGCTCAGGTGGTATTTCAACCCATTGGCAGCTTTTGCCAAGGCTGTGGGAGAGGGCACTAAAAACTAACTGTCAAACGTGAAAGGAAGGAAACCAATGACCCAGCTGTAATTATCCAAGGAAGTGACAGAGCAACCCAACACCCTAGCCTCTGTTTGATGGCCCCTCAATTGGAGGTGGCACTGCATGATGTGCTTGTGAGGAAGGTTACTCTCTGAGCCACTCCACAACCTTATGCCCACCGGTCAGCATTACAGCTTGCCTATAAGAAGGTGGAGGCAATTTTCTGGCTTGAGCTGACCATTACTGTCCCTCTATGTGCCAGTCCTCTGCTGCATCGTAGCTGCATGCATCCTTACAACAGGTGGCATAGCTCTGCATTATGGCTCTTTACTGACCCAGACCCTGTGAAGGCATTTCCCCAGAGTCATAAGCTGGCTGTTGTTCACCTAGGCATTCCTTCTTTCACACAGTGCCACTAAAAGCAGCGCATACTGTGACTGGAGTGACTCCAAGGAAGCATCCAACATTACAGCTAATAAAGCATTCTCATAACTTAGTGGTGCCATCAGGTTTGCTGTCCCAACTTCCTTTGCCAATACGAGTCTCTGCATGCTAATCTTGTGCCAAAGTGAGGTATGTTCATCTATGTCTGTAGATATAGGTGTGGACGTATCAGTGCTTAGGCACAGAGATCCTCTCATGCAGTCTGATCTGCTTGGCATCCCTTCAATGGTCCTGTTCTTCTTCCAAATACCTCAGATAGTGGAAACCTACTGGTACTAGTAATGGCACTGAGGACAAAAAAAACAAATTAGACAATTGATCCAAGTGCCAGCAAAAAATGTATCCATCCTGAACCCAACCCATTCCCGCCAGGTGAATTAGGCTAAAATCGGGGCTTGTCTGTTTTGTACTCATGAAGGTGAGGAGTGTTAATGAGTGGAATGGAACTGTTCCAATTTTTGTTGTAAAAGTGCCACTTTGTAGAGCAACACTCAGACAGGATCTGCTTCCAATTTCTCCTTTTTTTGTTGATGCCATAATGTCAGGCGGGGGGATGATTCCAGCGTCCTGACATCCCACCATGAAGTGACAATGCACCTTAACAATGAGTGCTGGGAGAGCTACTGAGTAAGTGAGGCACCACAGCAGGCCTGCTCCTGCCTTCCTCTGAGGTGCAAGCATTCGCATGTCCAGCAGGGGTAACTGGACAATGATTATGGACAGGAGTTGGAGCTGTTTCTTTCCCCCACCTCTCCTTACTCCCATTGCCAGAAAGCTGTGCCCAGCTGTAGCACAGACAAACATACTGTGAACGTCTTTAACTAGTGCAGGATAATTGTTCATTTACAACCACCTCATGATGGCAAAGAGGTTGTCCAAAGCAGAACAATCTTCCTGTCACATAGGGATGCAGATTTAAAATTAATCATCTTCTTCTGACAGAACAAATGAAAAATTGGCACTGACTATTGTCTGGTTTTGGAGTTATAATGAATTATATTAAGTACTATTTGAGTCCTGATGAAATTAGAAGATTTCGCAATGATCACATATTGCAAAAAATGTCACTTGAGGACTTTAAACCTTGAATAATTGATTTTACAGAAGAATTAGTGGTCCTGCTCTGGCATTGCTCATAGATGAAAAACAATTTAAACAAAATAAGCACAAAGTAAGTGGCAATGATCCAAGCAACCACATGTAGATAATTAAATAATTTGTGCCCCTCATGTATGGTAGTTACATAAACAAATCTGTATGCAACATGCTATAGTCACACAAATAAACATACATTGCAGTTTAATTGTTCAGCAACAGAAAAGCAGCTGCAAAAAATCCAGTGAATACAGGATGTAATCTAAGTAAACCCTGACGACGATGACAAGGCAGTTTAGGATGGGCCGTAGTGCAAAATTTGCACAGGACAGACGCTGCAATCTAGCACAGACACACTTAACCCATTAACATTTGCAGTGTCGGTGGATGGGATGGGAAGGGGAAAACTGACCGCAGCACTATCCTCTTTAAAAGCAATGTTAATGCAAGATTCTTCCATAGAATTGATAGAGTGGGAGTGTATTTGGGGTTTAGAAATACTGTGCACTTAATAGATTTGTTTTCTGTTGAAGAAAACGATAAAACAGCAAATCATAAAAGTCTGTTGTCCAGCAAGTCACAAGCTTATACAAGGCAGGAAAAGGGGTGAAATAAATCAAGAAATAATAATTACAGAACTTGTTATGTACAAGAGCTTCGGCAAAATGTGTGTAGATTTGGTTCTGTTCACCTATTTGTGTGTGTGTGAGACAGTGGGATTGCTCTCGCTTGATTCCATCCTTACCTATCCGATCTTCAACAATAGCTTCTTCTCTCGTCTCCACACCACTGCCCCCGGAATCCTCCAAGGATCTATCATTTTCCCCTTCCTCTTCCTCACCTGCATACTGTTCTTTGTCGACATTCATCTGCAGACATGGGACTTAGCTTCCACGTGTATGCTGATGACACCCAGCTCGACCTCTCCACCACCTCTCTCAACCCCTGTGCTGCCTCTGTTCTGTTGGACTGCTTGCCTGATATCCAGTTGTGGATGAGCCATAATTTCCTTCAGTTAAACATTGGGAAGACTGAAGCCATCATCTTGAGCCCCCACCACAAAATCTGTCTCCCTGAATATGACAACCAATTCCCTGCTATTTTCCAGTGGGTTCCACCAGTTTCCTGTCAGAGTGATGGCGGGTGACCAGAGGAAGCCCTGCTGATTGTTTGGCTGCCATGCCAGAAATTTGAAAAGCGACTATGATTGTTCATTCCAAACATGGTTGGCTTAGAGTTTATTCCTGAAATTGACTCTTTACCTTTGCAGTTTGAGCCAACAAAATCCTTTATCTGTTGAAGCCCTGAACACAGGATGATTGCTGGGATTTCTTTTACATGGGAGATGCAGTCCTGCACATGTGCATTATGTTCATTTTTTAAATTCATTCACAGGATGTGGGCATTGCTGGCAAGGCCAACATTTCTTGCCCATCCCTAATTGCCCTGGAGAAGGTGGTGGTGAGCCGCCTTCTTGAACCGCTGCAGTCCGTGAGGTGAAGGTACTCCCAAAGTGCTGTTAAGGAGGGAGTTCCAGGATTTTGACCCAGCGACGATGAAGGGAACGGTGGTATATTTCCAAGTCAGGATGGTGTGTGACTTGGAAGGAAACTTGGAGGTGGTGCTGTTCCCATTCGCCTGCTGCCCTTGTCCTTCTAGGTAGTAGAGATCGCGGGTTTGGGAGGTGCTGTCATTTACATTTGCGCCAAGGATTTGGGCTTTCAGCTGGCTAGATAAGGATTTTAAAGTATGTGGAGGTGGATTGCACTTGGAGTCCAGGATATTCAGCAGCCCTGAAGAGTGCACCAGTCTGTTTGTGGAAGAGGGAGAAGGATGCGAAGTGTTGTTTGAGCCAAACATATGGATAAATCTGGCAATTTTTATGCAATAAATTAAATTTTTTCGGATTACGTCATTGGGTCAGTTAGAAACTATCGTGGCAGCCAAATAATAAAAGGAGACAGTAATCAATTAGAAGGGGGAAATTAGTGATTTAAATGCTTAACCAATGAGTGGAAGAAAACTGGTTGGCTTTACAGTTGCAAAATATACTACAGACAAAATTATTAAGATTGTGAACTGTAAATTATCTCCTCACTTTCAACAAATTGCAATGAATATTGGTGTTTTTTGTATTTCCAATGCAGAAAAATATATTTTTTAAAGCAAACCAACATAATTATGTGTTTTTAAAAGAAATTATGGAGGTATTTGTGTCATTTGTCCCTTTTTTTTGTTTTATACTGTTGCTTCACTCACCTGCCCTGAATCCGGCTGTCAAAAGGCCAGCCTCGCAACAGGCCACACGATAAGCATGAGGCAGGGATTCTGTCATGCTGGGAATTATCATGACAAACAGTTGTAAGAAAAGGCTTCTTCCTGAAGGAAGACTTGGAATCGGCATCTAATTCTTGTGTGAATCAGGATAATTACAGAGCTATGACAGCCAGTCACAGCTCTGCTCTTTCTTCCCCAATAATCTGAGTTTTAAAATTGTCATCTGACTCTTCCAGTTTGATTCCTCTTGATAGTCGGTTGGATTATAATCACCTCGGCGTAACAAATGATCTGAAAATACCTGCAGGCCATTGCTGTGGGCCTGAGTGCAAAGTAAAGCCAAGGGCTCTGCAGGCTATTTGCTTGGGCCTTAAAGGCAACCCTTCTGCTTTTTGCCAATAAAAACAGCAGTCTATGTTAAAATAATTGTTGGTGGGAGCACGCCTTGGTCTTATTACCATCTCCAGTTCCTCGGCTCTTGGAAGAGCTTAATGATTTTTTTTAAACTGTGGGGAGCACATTGTAAAACTTGTCTTGAGAAGCAGCATGTGTCTGTGGTGGAAGTTTGTAACCATGTAAAACAGAGAACACCTGCATCCTCTGTAGCTTTGAGACTGGAGACATCTTAAAATCTCAAATGTATATTCACAATACCTTAAACGTGTTCTTTGTTTTGCACCAAAAGTAATAGGAAACTCTCGTTCAAACGGCACCTAAATATCCGGAATTCTTTATTAACCGGCAACATTCATACTCCGAAAACACCTCAATAACCGGAAATGTTGCCGAGTCCGAGTCTGAGTCTCCCGCGGTGGCCGAGTTAGTCAGTGGGGGTAGTTCTTCAAACTGCCACTACTCTGCTTCTTGGCACTGTCGGAAGTCTGAACACCTCAATAACAGGAGTCTGACTCTTTGTTTGTTAAAAATAGCCTCGGTAGATAACCCGCTCCGTCATCCGGAATTTTTAATCAACCGGCACCATCCCGTCCCATCGGTGCCGGATAAAAAAGAGTTTCCTTTAATAAAGTTTCAAAGCAACTTGGTTTTACTATACCTGGATGAAGCATTGAATGTAAAGGAATAATCACACTTGTGTTTTGCCTTTTCTCCAAGATCATTTGCAGTCATGTGAAACTTGTATAGGTCTTAAATTCACTGTGAGTGAATCAGTGGTGCTGGCTCATTTGCCCTGGTGTTTCTAGTATACAGAGGGGATTTTCCAGAATCCCCTTATTTACCTACTGCTGGTACACTCCTGAAAACAGGGAGTCAGATCAGGGAGCACCAGGTAATACACAGAGCAGGAGTAAGGAGGAGCTGGTGTAGGTGGCAGCTGAAAAGCAACAGGAAGGAGACTGCAGAACTTCAATCTACCCTAAAAGGAGGGTCATCGCCAGGGGCATCTGCAGTAACTATATTTAACAGATTGTGGGTTCTCTAAGAGCACTATAAGTGATGCTTTGGAAACCTTGGGCTGTGAATCCATTCTTGTGTGATTCCCCAAGCTGGGGAGGTCTGATAGGACCTTGACGCTGGGCTTCCACGACCTCACAGCAGTTGTAATCTGTCTCCAGCAAATAGCCAAGGGAATGTCCAGCAGCAAAGAACATGGCAGGAGGAGGCACGGATGAGGGAGATGTCCTCGGGCCAACTCTTTCTCTTTGCCACCCAGTAAGCCGTGTAGAACCACAAGGCATCCAGACACAAGCCACAGCAGTAGCCCAAGCAGTTTCAGGGACATCTTACCCTTCCGAAGGCGATAACGAGTCACCCACATCACAGGAAACCCACAGGGAAATCTAACAGACCACCATCACACATCCTTCACCTGCTAGGGGACCATTTAGAAGAAGAGCTAGGATAACCAGTAACAGAGATTCACCATACTTTGCCACCAAGGGGAAGCAGGTGGGAAGGCACACTACATGACACAAGAAGGACACTTCTCTCATCAATAAATGTGACATATTTGAGCTTGGGGTCGGCTTTCCTTTTTGCTGTTAGATATTTCTTTTTGAGCCTATGACTGGATGTGCATTCATGATAGTGCGCTATCATACGGGGCCATGATGTTGTGTTGGGTTGGTGTGAAAATTCACGAGAACCCATTAGGAATTTTGTTTTGGGTGTGGATAGGCGGTTTGTTTTCACAGACGAATTTCCCGGCGATATTGCTGCATAAGTGGATCGGACAACTGCACAAGCTCTGCCTCATTGCTTCCATCCTCTTGGGCCCCTTCCTGATCCTCCTCCTGCCTCTGCTGCAGGATGATTGTTCTCCAGAAAGCCAAAGTGCAACTATAATTTAGGCATCTTTTTTGGGGCTGTACAGCAGCATCCCTCAGACTGATCCAGGCAGTAGAATCGTTGCTTCAGCAGTCCAGTAGTGGGTTCTATTTACCTCCTGGCAGATATATGTGCCTCATGTATTTTCTTCCAGCTGTTGTTCTGGGATTCCACACTGGTGTCATCTGAGAAAATTCCAGAGAGTATTCCTGGTCTCCCAGGCAGGATCCATCCATTTAGACCAGAAAGGCAAGCACGGTGGCATAGTGGTTAGCACTGTTGCCTCACAGCGCCAGGGACCCGGGTTCGAATCCGGCCTCGGGTGACTGTCTGTGTGGAGTTTGCACATTCTCCCCGTGTTTGCGTGGGTTTCCTCCGGGTGCTCCGGTTTCCTCCCACAGTCCAAAGATGTGCGGGTTAGGTTGATTGGCTATGATAAAATTGACCCTTAGTGTTAGGGGGATTAAATACATGGGGATAGGGTGGGATATGTGTTGGTGTAGGGGTTACGGGGATCGGGTGGGATATGTGTTGGTGCAGGCTCGATGGGCCGAAATGGCCTCTATCTGCACTGTGGGGTTTCTGTATATTTCTGTATAAATAAGAATGAGTCTGTAGACTGGCATAGGATCAATGATAACTTCCAGGGAACCTGCATGATGCAGCTCTGATGGTCACATACAACCTGCTTGCCCATAGAATGGAATACCTTCCAATCATAAATCTGGTGCTACTGGTGAAAGGAGCCTGTTTAGCCACGTGGATGGCATCAATAAGGCATTGCCCACTATTATAATGGAGGTCTTAAACTAGATGAGTTCTTGCATCTGTTGGCGTAGCAGTTAAAGTAATGTCATTGGTATCATTGCATATGGAATTACTTTTTTATTAATGTTTCTCACAATATATATTAATGATCTGGACGAGGGAACTAGATGTAATATCTCCAAGTTTGCAGATGACACAAAGCTGGGTGGGCGTGTGTGCTGTGAGGAGGATGCTGAGAAACTCCAGTATGATTTGGACAGGTTGGGTGATTGGGCAGAAGCATGGCAGATGCAATATAACGTGGATAAATGCGAGGTTGTCCACTTTGGTGTCAAAAACAGGAAGGCAGATTATTATCCGAATGGCAATAGATTGGGAGAAGGGGAAGTGCAACGAGACCTGGGCGTCCTTGTGCACCAGTCGCTGAAAGTAAGCATGCAGGTGCAGCAGGCGGTTAAGAAGGCAAATGGTATGTTGGCCTTCATAGCGAGAGGGTTCGAGTACAGGAACAAGGATGTCTTGCTGCAGTTGTACAGGACCTTGGTGAGACCACATCTTGAGTAATTTGTGCAGTTTTGGTCGCCTGGGATGGCAGGAATGATGTATGAGGAGAGATTGGGTCGATTGGGCTTGTACTCGCTGGAGTTTAGAAGAATGAGAGGGGATCTCATTGAAAGTTATAAAATTCTAACAGGACTAGTCAGACTAGATGCTGGAAGGATGTTCCCGATGGCAGGGGAGTCCAGAACCAGGTGTCACAGTCTAAGGATAAAGGGTAAGCCATTTAGGACAGAGATGAGGAGGAATTTCTTCACCCAGGGAGTGGTGAACCTATGGAATTCTCTGCCAAAGAAGGCAGCAGAGGCCAATTCATTAAATATATTCAAGAAGGAGTTGGATATATATCTTAAGGCTAAAGGGATCGAGGGATATGGGGAGAAGGCAGGGACAGGGTACTGAATTTGGATGATCAGCCATGATCTCATTGAATGGCGGAGCAGGCTCGAGGGGCCGAATGGCCTACTCCTGCTCCTATCTTCTATGTTTCTGTGCTTCGATCCTTTTTAATGATGTGGGTACAATTATTGGTCTACACTGGAAAACGCACAAAAGATGAGCAAGTTCTTACAGGAAACCACAGGAACTAACTTCACAATATAGTCGAACTGCTTTGTATGTTTGAAGTGTCAGCTTGGCTCAGTTGGTAGCACTCTCAGCTCTACGTCAGAAAGTTTTGGTTTAAAATCCCACCGCGGATTGGAGCACATAACCGAGGCTGATAGTTTGGTGCAATGCTGAGGGAGTTCTGTACTGTTGGAGAAGCGGGCAGTTCTCCCAGTTTCCAAACCAGCGTTTTTCCGTGATCAGCACTACCAAAAGCAATTATCTGGGCATTGATTTTCTGTATGAGGGATCTTGCTGTGCACAATCTGGCTGCTGTATCTGCCTGCAGAACAGCAGTGCCTTCACTTCAAAAGTAATTAATAGGTTGTAAAGTGCTTTGGGATGTGTGCTGAGAATCTGATCAAATGCTATGTACAAGCAAGTGCTTCCTTTCTATGCAAAGAAGCCATGAGCTGGGAGGATTATAACGCAGATTCTTCACTCCCCAAACCTGTCCCCGGAAGAAATATTAAATTACCTGAAGCATTTGACCTGCTCCCAGTTGACATATATTTTTTGTTAATGGACTGAGCTGCACCACGCTGGGAAAGTTTTACTGTCTCACTAACTGTACCTACAGAATAGCTCCAAGTGAGTTATAAAGCAAACTAGTGCAGACACTAATTAACCAATGTCCCTGCAAGCAGTTTCTCGGCAACAATCTGATGATTGTTGCCGAGAATGATGATTGCCCAGCTTTTGAAAAGGTCATTGTAGCTTTGATGCCATAACATTAATATCCGTGCTTGGCATGACAGTGAGAAGTCAGTGTTCAGGCCTTGAAAAGTCTTATTCTGTCAGTCGTATTGTCAAACTGAAAGATACAAACCTATGTGCATTATCAACTTGTCTTGACACACAATTAATTGAGAACATTGAGTAGTCATAGAGATCAAGGCCGGAATTTTACCAGCGCTGCAAGGGCGGGATCAGAGGCTGGTCAGCTGTCAAAATAGAAAAGATTGACAGCAGGCCGGGAACCTGCTGTCAAGCAGCCTCCACGCGAGTCTCCCAGGTCTCGGGTCTGTCGACGCTGAACAGACCCGACACCAAGTGGCGGGGGAGACAATTTAGATCATTAAATGCATTGTTAAGAGGCAATTAAATATTATTTTAAGCTTACCTTTAGATTTTAGAGTTCACCAACACCTTCCCCGCTGCTCAGGGATCACGTCCAGTAAGGGGGTCGGGTGTTGTGTCAGCATGGGATGATTTACTAACATGACAGCTGCAAATCGTCTATAAAAGCTCCTATTTCATAAGTCTTCACTTTCCAAGGTTAGGAGCTCTTGCTTACTGCATTTGGAAGACAGACAGAGCTTTATGCAGCTAGCAAGTGTTTGGAGCAAACTCTCTATCCAGTGTCACCTCATTGGAACAACCTCTCTCACCATTGACAGATCGCTTCTGTCATCTCAACTTCACCTGCCATCTATTCCATCAGCATCGGTGCCTTTGAAACTCTCTCACCTTGGTCCTCAAAATCCCACCACAATCAGCCCCAACACCAGCAGCACCAACATCAACATCAACCTTCTCCACAATCAACGGATACTGCACAGGACACAGAGCATTAGCAGCCGATCACACTGCTGCCCGGGAGGCCAGGGATGGCCTCACCATAGCCAGATTTACTTCACTTGATGCTGTACACCCTGGCTGCCACATGATGCGCCAGGTTGGCACCACACCAACACCATAAAGCATCCCTACAATGCCCAAGCCATTCCTTCCACACACCTCACCATTGCAGGGGGTACCGTTATGTCTCACCATTCACTGCAACTCACTAAGCCATTTCCAAAGTTGCACACAAATCTGTCCAAGAACGCAAATTGTTGAAAATAAAAATGTCAATGTTTGACACCACATTAACAGAAACTTTACTTGAACATTGGCTAAAACACGCAAGTGCCTACCCTTGTGTGTTGATAGTTGGTATAATTGGACTAGGATGGGAGTGAGTGTGAGGGGTGGCTAGCAAGATGGGGATCTGATAATGTAGGGATGGGTGGAGGTGCAAGGTAAGTTGGTGTGAGTAAGAATGTGCAGGAGTAGGGTAGGGAAGGCAGAGTGATCGGGATGTGATGAGTGGCACAACAGGATTGATATGTTCATAAATAAATAGACGTTTTCATTATGAACAGCTAGCTTGAGCTAGTCATTTATTCAGCCATGTGGACTAGTGTACAGGCATCCATCTTGAATGCTGCATTGTGGGTAGCCCCTACTAAACATACAGCTCCACCTAGTGTACCATTCTAGAATGACATGTTACTGATCATTACATCCCCCTTCCTTAGAGGTTAAACAAAATCAATATCAATCAATCATAACGACATAAACATCTTCACAACAGTCAACACATTTTCAAAGATTTACTTTATGAACTCTAAGCTTTTCATTCTTTTATTTTATTTTTCTTTGTGCTCAAAGATTAAGTCTATCAGGCTTTTTTACTCCACGTGTGGATCTTCTCAGCGCAGGTAAGTCTGATGTGTTTTCATGAGAGCCTGTATGTGTGTTTGTGTTAGATTGTTCTGGCGGTGAGTGACAAGATTCAGTTGCGGCATTGTCATCGATTTGCTCTTGGATAGTTTCTTGTGTTTTCAGGAGGGAACGGCGGTTCCTCCTGAGAATCTGTCCTTCCTCAGTTCTAACCTTGGTCCTACTTCCTCAAGAACTGTAGCTTTCCTGTTCCATGCATTTGGATCCTCAATCCTGACAACATCATCCCTTATCAATGGTTTCAGAGTTTTGGGTGACTTGTCGTAGTGTGATTTCTGTTTCAGCTTTAACAGTTGAAGTCTCTGTCTCAGTTCCTTACTCTGCTGTTCTCTTGCACAGCAGGGTAGCGTGGTGCGCAACCTGCGACCCATTAGGAGTTCAGCAGGTGAAGAACCATAGTCTAAAGGGGAGGCTCCGTAGCGCAGCAGGGCGAGATAAGGATCAGACTTGCTTTCTGTTGCTTTCTTCAGTAGCTGTTTGAGAACTTGAACACCTTTCTCTGCCTTACCATTCGACTGAGCATACAGAGGACTGGATGTGATGTGTTGAAAGTCATAATGTGCTGCAAACTGTTGCCACTCCTTACAGTTGAAGCACGGACCATTGTCGCTAATGGCAATCCTGGGAATTCCATGTCTGGCGAAGATGGATTTCACATGCATTATGACACTGCTTGCTGATGTGCTTGAGAGCAGCGCCATCTCAGGATAGTTAGAATAGTAGTCAATCACTATTAGATAGTCTTTACCATTCAAATGAAAGAGGTCCATACCAACCTTTTGCCATGGTGCTGTTGTTAAGTCAGCTACTATCATTGGTTCCTTTGCTTGTTTGTTTTGGTGTTTCTGACATGTCTCACATGTGCCTATCATGTTCTCAATGTCCTTATTTATGCCAGGCCAATAAACAGTGTCTCTTGCTCTCCTTTTGCATTTTTCAATTCCGAGGTGTCCCTCATGAATCCTTTTGAGCATGTCTCTACGTAGAGCCTGTGGAATGACTATTCTGTTCTGTTTTAGTAATAGTCCACTTGCGACACTTAACTCTGACCTGATGTCATAGTACTTTGGACAGGAACCTTTTGGCCAACCATGATGAATGTTCTCTATTACTTTTTGTAACACTGTGGCCTAGAAATTCAGTTGGTTGCGCCAGCCGTTAGCGCCTTAGGGGGAGTAGATGTCGGGCACTAGGCGGCTAGCGCCCGGGCGCAGCGCGAACTGCGCCTCGCCCCAACTTCACTAGAGATTTGGCGGCGGCGCAAAGTCTTTGCGCGCGCTCAGCTGCGCGCACAGATCATGACGTCATTTCCTCGTGCAACGCCCTTTGTGCGCCCCCAACCGGAAATTCAGTGGCGACGCCCCATTGTGCGCCTGGCGCCCCTAGCGACTGTTAGAGTGGAACGGTGCTCAGCCGATGCGGGGCGCGGGGGGTGCAAATTAAAGGGCACTCCTCCTGCAATATAAAAGGCTGCCATTTCGCAGCACTCCTTCTTGAGAAACGGATCTTTGGAGAGAGACCAAGGTAGATAGCTTTCTGCTTTGGCCCAACACTCGGACAGGTACTTCTGGCTTCAGGCCACAGCTTTCCACTAGTCTTTGCCTTCATTGACATCTCATTGTTTGCCAGCATATTATGGGGGCTGCAATGGGTGTCAACGCTGGCTTTCTCAATTACATCCAAAGGGCTCACAGACGCCGTGAGAGAGTGGCAGACCTGGCTAGACGGAGAGGGGGCAACAGGCGTCGGCAAAGGAGGCCTTACCCACCCAGGGTATACCGCCAGCAGTTCTCCTATCTCAACATGTCTGAGGGGCAGTGTGTTCGGAGGCTGCGATTCAGAAGGGACGTGGCCACAGAGATCTGCCAGCTGCTTGGCGGTGATCTGCAGCCACAGCTGAGGAGCAGGACATCTCTGTCGGTGGCAGTGAAGGTGACGGTGGCTCTCAACTTCTATGCCACCGGCTCCTTCCAATCCGCTACGGGGGGACATTGCCAACATCTCCCAGTTCGCCGTGCATTGCTGCATCCGCCAGGTGACCAATGCCCTTTTCAAAAGGAGACGTCAGTTCATCTCCTTCTCCATGGCCCTTGCCAAGCAGCAACAGCGTGCAATGGGCTTTGCAGCATTTGCGGGCTTCCCCATGGTGCAGGGCGCCATTGACTGCACGCATGTGGCTTTGCGGGCACCTCTGGAGAATGCCGAGGATTACCGCAACCGGAAGGGCTACCATTCGCTGAACGTCCAGCTGGTGTGTGACCACAGGCAGCTCATCCTAGCTGTCAATGCCCGCTTTCCAGGCAGCAGCCACGATGCCTTCATCCTGCGACAGACTTCTGTGGCAGACATGTTCCAGGCCCAGCCTCACCCACGAGGATGGCTTATCGGGGACAAAGGCTATCCTTTGTGTACCTGGCTGATGACCCCGCTCCGTGCGCCCAGCACCCCTGCTGAAGAGGGATACAATGAGAGCCATCAAGCAACCAGGAACATCATCGAACAAACAATCGGCGTCCTGAAGCAACGGTTCCGCTGTCTGGATCGTTCCGGTGGAGCCCTACAGTATTCGCCGGAGCGAGTCTCCAATTTCGTGGTCGTTTGCTGCATGCTGCACAACCTGGCTATCCGCAGGACTCAGCCACTGCCACCAGAGATTGGAGGACCACCTCAGGAGGAGGAGCAGGAGGAGGAGGAGGAGGACCAGCACAGGAGGGAGGCAGAAAGTGCAAGGGCCGCCCGTCGCCGGCTTATTGAATGTCGGTTCTAGGCCCCCTCTCAGGGACTGGCTTGTGCCAATGTCAGCAGATGAATGTAGCCGATCCACAAGCCCTCAGCCGAGCAGGGCAACCAGGACTTAACCAAAAAACCATGCACACTGCAATTTAACAGCAATAATTTATTGAAAACCTCTGCCCTTCCCACATTACATACTCATGTGGAGAAGCCCCCTCCAAAAACACAAAACAACCAGTCTCGGCCTTACAAAAAGAAAGAAATACACCAGTCTCGGCCTTACAAAAAGAAGGAAAGACACCAGTCTCGGCCTTACACAAAAACAACTGCACCAGTGTCGGCCTTACAACAAGCACCAGGCATTTGTGCATACCTCTACTTTTTGCCCTGCGAGGGCGATGCCTTGCGCATCCTTGCCTGGCCCCTGCCCACCCTGCTGCTCCTCCTCAATGGGAGCCCAGTGGCTGCAGCAAGGCTGGGGGAAGGCTGCTGAGGGGCAGATGGCGAGACGGCAGATGCCCTTGGGGGTCGGCCTGCACCAGCTCTGGATTTGGAGTGGCCGGCTGCTGACTGCTCCAACTCTGGCTGGGCGGCAGCAGTCTGTCCAGCAGCTCGTGGCAGCTGCAATGGCGGAGTGGCAGTGTCGGCTGCAGGAATGGTGGCAACCTGGCAGATCGCAGGTGTTCGCTGGTCGCCTGAGACATTTGCACTCGCACGGGCCAGCACTGCAGCATGTGCAGCAAACAGCTGAAGAACAGACTGCTGGGCTGCTGCTGCGCGGCGAGTGCCCTGGCGATGCCTGGCTGATCCAGCGAGGGTGGCAGCAGTTAGTGCCCATGTGGCCCTGGTCTGTGTCCGCATGACACCAGCCAGTGAATGGACGGCACGACTGAGCACTTGGCTAGAAGCCGACTGTGCTGCCGCGAAGTCCTGCAGACTCCTGGCCTGTGCTGCACTGAATAGTTCCAGACTCCTGGCCTGTGCTGCACTGAATTGTTGCTCCTGGCCTGTGCTGCTCCGAATTGCTGCACACTCCTTGACAGAGACTCTATGGAGTCAGGCGTCCTTGCCACTGCAGCCATGAGCTCAGTGTGCCTGCGCTCAGCCTGGACGACCATTTCCTCTAGGAGGCGCACCTCCTCTGCGCTCACCATCGCAGGACTGGAGGCCGCACTCACCCTCTGGGGAGAAGTCCGCCGAGCTTCCCCACCCCTCCCGCGTTGCTGCAGGCCGCTGGGCCCCGGAGCTTCACTCTCCTCCGACCCTTCCCCCCGGCTCCCCTCCAGGGAAGACGTGTCCCCTACATCGCCATGGGCTGGCGCGGCTGAGGGTGGCACTGATGGGCCGGCTTCCTCTTCCTCCTCCTCGTCTTCCGAAGGGCTGACAGTGGCAGCTTGAGGGCCCGCCTCCTCACCTGGCGATTCACCATCTGAAAGCAGGAAGGCACAAGAGTAGCTTTAGAGTGAGGACAGGGCGGCAGCGAGGGAGGCATGAGTGGTGCCATTCACCGCATTGGTCGGACAGTGGCAAAGGATGCTGATCTGATGCGCAAGTGGAACGAGAGAGGTCCAAAAGGTGATGCCCTTACCATTGGTGCCCAGAACAGGGTCGGCATCTCCACTGGCGACGGGGCCAATCAGCCGGCCTGCCATAATGCGCTCCACATGCTGGTCGAGGTCGGTGAGCTCTTTGAGGTCAGGACGGCCTCCCCCGGTCTCAGTTCGGTTGTGCCGGTTGTGTGCCACCTTGGCCTGCAAGAGAAAGGACGGCCTCTAAGTACAGTGTGAAGCCCTGATCTTGTCTGCACTGCCTCCCATGGTCGAATAGCTAGTACAGTGTGAAACCCTGATCTTGTCTGCACTGCCTCCCATGGTCGAATAGCTAGTACAGTGTGAAGCCCTGATCTTGTCTGCAATGCCTCCCATGGTCGAATAGCTTGGACAGTGTGTAAAGTGCTGAATGTGCAATTGATTTTCATGCCAGTCCCATAGCTGCTGGATGAGGGCTGGCCATTAGGGCTTTCAGGTCCCTTTGCCCATAATGTGAGGTGCACATGCAAGGATGAGGAGGACACTGGAAAGGGTACTCACCCTGACAACCCGAGTGAGGTCGTTGAACTTCTTCCGGCATTGCACAGGAGTCCTGGCAACCACGCTGTTGGAAGACACCCTGTTGGACACCTCCCTCCAGGCTTTCCAGTAGGCGCTGGGCAGCAGCCTCTTGCCACCTTCTGGGAACAAAACATGGCGCCTGCGCTCCACTCCGCCAACCAGCAGCCTCAGGTCACCGTCGCTGAAGCGCTGCGCTCTCTCCCTGGCCTTCTCCATAGTCCTGGGCGTTGTACAGGTGAAGCTGAAGTGGTCAGGCCTAGGTTGAGGGCTGCAGTGTGCAGGGCATGGCAGGCAAACAAATCGACCCTCCCCCTTTAAGAGCTGACCGGCGCCAGAGTGTCTGCCGTCAATCAAGAACTCGCCGCACCTGCGCTGCGCCCGGCCTCGGGGGTATCGCTCAGCACCGCCAGCTTAGCGCCTAAAGATAGTCGTGCATCGCCTGTTTTAGCGCAGCAGCAACCTCTTGGGGCGATGCGACTGAATATCGGCGAAGGGGGTGCGACTTTGCGCCGGGCGCAAACTTTAGCGGCCGCCCGACTTTACCGCCCCAAAAGTGGCTATACTGAATTTCTAGGCCTGTATCTTTTACTGTTTCTTCTGCTATTTGCTTTGATTTTGTGTCTGACATGAGCAGCGCAGCAGTGACCATACTCACATGAACATCCACGTCTTCCTCAGTAGAGCTCACATGACTCATTGTGGGTGCTCGGGATAGTGCATCTGCTAACACTATGTATTTGCCTGGTGTGTAGATCAGTTCAAAGTCATATCTTTGCAGCTTCATCATGAGTCGTTGAATCCTTGGAGACATCTCATTCGGATTTTTTTTTATGATGGCAACCAGTGGGCTGTGGTCTGTCTCAACTGTGAAGGTGGGAAGTCCATATATGTAGCCATGGAACTTTTCTAGTCCAACTACCAAGCCTAGACATTCCTTTTCAATCTGGACGTATCGACACTCAGAATCAGTCATAGACCTGGAGGCATAGACAACAGGCTTCCAATCTTCACCCTCTGCTTGTAGCAAGACCGCGCCTAGGCAATCTTTTGATGCATCCGTTGACACTTTGATTCTCTTTGTTGGGTCAAAGAAGGTGAGTACAGGTGTGGTTGTCAGCACTGTTTTAAGGTTCATCCACTCTTGTTCATGTCTTTCTGTCCATGTGAACTCATTTGTTTTATGTAGCAGGTCTCGCAGACAGGCTGTCTTTGCTGACAAGTTAGGAATGAACTTTCCAATGAAGTTTATCATCCCCATGATGCATAGCACTCCTTTTTTGTCAGTGGGTCGGGGCATGTTGAGTATGGCGTTTACTTTTTCCATATCTGGCTCTATTCCTTTACCAGATAGATTATCTCCTAGGAAAGTGACTTCCTGGACGCCAAACTGACACTTGGCTTTGTTGCGCTTCAGTCCATTCTGGTGTATGCTCTGTAGCACTTTAGTCAGTCTCTCACTGTGTTCTTTCAGTGTGGAGCCCCAGATGATGATGTCATCAACATAGACCCGAACTCCTTCCAGACCTTCAATTATGTGTTCCATCGCTCTATGAAAGAATGCAGATGCAGATATTATCCCAAAAGGCATTCTGAGGAAACAATACCTGCCAAATGGTGTGTTGAAGGTACAGTATTTGGTGCTCTCTTCATCCAGTTTTAGTTGCCAAAATCCTTGTGAGGCATCGAGCTTTGTGAAGTATCTGGCACCTGACATTTCACTGGTGATTTCTTCTCACTTGGGAATCTGGTAGTGTTCACGTTTTATGTTTGCATTTACGTCCTTTGGATCCATGCATACTCTTAGATCATTGTTCTTTTTCTTTACACATACCATGGAGTTAACCCAGTCTGTTGGCTCTTCGACTTTCCTGATGACTCCTAGTGTGGTCATTCTGTCCAGTTCATTCTTGAGCCGGTCACGCAGGAGTGCTGGAACTCTCTGTGGAGCATGTACCACTGGCTGAGCATCCTCCTTTAGCTGGATCTTGTAAGTGAATGGTAGAACTCCAAATCCTTTGAACACATCCTGGAAATTATTTACTACAGAATCCATTGAGTCATCTGGTCTGCTTATGGCACAGTTTATACGGTAGACTCTCTTGACCAGTTCTAAGTCCTCACAAGCTTTGTCACCTAGTAGTGAATCAAGTCCTTCAGCCACAACAGAAAACATGAAATGATGCACTTTGTCTTTGACTGTCACTTTAAGTCTGCATACACCTAAGCTATCTATTGTCTGTCCATTATAGTTCTTCAGTAGTACTGACTTTTTCTGTATTTTGGGCTTTTCTTTCATATTTTTAATGTCACTCATACTGATTAAGTTTGCTTTTGCCCCAGTGTCTAGTTTCAATGTAACTAATGCTCCATTTACCTGCAGTGGCATCATCCATTTGTCCTCTTTTACTGCATTAACTTTATGTTGAGCATTGTCCATTCCTGAGGGCTGCACATTTTCTGTATCCTTTTCGATATTGTCACATGACACCATTCCTACAAAAAATGTCTCACTTAAATCAGTGTCCTCAATCACATTGACTTGTTGCCCTTTCTTTGTTTTCACTTTTGAAAAGCATTGTTTGGCAAAGTGATTCTTTCCATTATATTTTGTGCACATTTTTCCAAACGCTGGGCATTGTCTTGACTTGTGCTGGTAACCACAGCGATTACAATTAAAAATTCCATCCTCCGATTGCTTTGCATTTCTGTTCTGCCCCTGTTTCTTCCCTTTGTAGGACACAGCACTGACAGCAGCACAGTCACTCATTACAGTCGCATCATTATTAATTTCACTGAAAGTCTTTGCGTGCTGTTGAGCTAGCTCACTGGCATGGCATATTTTCACAGCATCCTCCAATGTTAGTTCGGTTTCTCTCAACAAACGTTCCCTGACTTTCTTATCATGAATACCAAACACAATCTGGTCACGAATCATGGATGATTTCAGCTCAGAGAAATTACATGTCTGTGCTTTCAGTTTCAGATCGGTCACAAAGCTATCAAAAGTTTAATTTTGCTGCTGTGTCCGTGAACAGAACATGTACCTCTCATAGGTCTCGTTCTTTTTGGGAGAACAATGTGTATCAAACTTCTTTAGCACATCGTCCATTTTTTCTCTGTCCTCCTCTTGATCAAATACAAATGTATTAAATACCTCTATTGCCTGCGGGCCTGCAACCGTGAGCAGTAACGCTATTTTCCTTGCGTCTGGCTTCCTACCGAACCTGACGGCAGCAATGTAGAGTTCAAATTGTTGTTTGAAAGTCCGCCAATTGCAGTCGACATTCCCCGTGAGTTTCAAACCCTCCGGTGGCTTCAAATTCTCCATGTCACATTTCACAATATTCAGCAGATTTTACCAATCCTGGTACCATGTTATGTTCATAAATAAATATACGTTTTCATTATGAACAGCTAGCTTGAGCTAGTCATTTATTCAGCCATGTGGACTAGTGTACAGGCATCCATCTTGACTGCTGCCATGTGGATAGCCCCCTACTAAACATACAGCTCCACCTAGTGTACCATTCTAGAATGACATGTTACTGATCATTACAAGGATGAGGTTGAGTGTGGCTTTGCCATAACATTTCGTGATCTACTGAGATCATTGAAAGGTTAGCGCCACTGCTGTTTGGTCATCCTGACCACATCCCTGCTTGTGTCCTCCTGTGCAATGTGCAATCAGGCTGTGTTAATCTCCTGGGGAGGTGGCTTCCGCCCATTTGAAGGGAAGGGAACCTCCCCGCGTGCTGTGACTCACTCCATAAGCATATAGAAGGAGTCATGGGAGAACCTCAGTGCAGCCGTGCACCTTTGTGAAGTGCTCGTCAGTGTTTGCAGCATCTCTGTAGGACACTGACAGCTCAAATGTCAAAATAAATTTGGACATGGCCCCTTTAAAGACACTGGCTGATGACGCATCATCAAATGACGTCATCAGATCTGCTTCCTTTTAATTGACCGGGAACCTCGCCTTGCAGGATCAACAAGCCCAATCAATGTAAAATCACTTGGAGAGAGCAGGCTGGAGCAGGCAACGTGCTGGGACCGCGACCCGGACTCGCCTCAGTCGGCGGAATCGTGGCCCAGGTCTTTCTCTTCAAGACAGAAAGTAATTGAGAATGTGAATCTGTGGAGCACCTTTGACATCCTCTGTCTGGACATTCCAAGTGTTTCCTGGCCCGTGAACTAATTTTGAAGTGTAGTTACTGTTATGTCGGCAAACATGGCAACTAATTTGCGCACAGCGAGGTTCCACAAGCAGCAATGATATAATGACCAGAAAATCTGTTTTGATGGTATAGATTGAGATAAAAAAGAGGATTCCCCTGCTCTTGTTCAAATAATGCCCTGGGCATCTTTAACATCCACCTGAACAGGCAGTTGAGGCCTCAGTTTAATGTCTTGACAATACAACCTAGATTCATGAGCTCAAGTCTCTGCAGTAAGGCTTGAACCCATGACCTTCTGACTCAGGTGAGCGACACTGACAACCCAAATGCTCTGTCCTTGCAGTTTGCCTACATCATTAGCGTGAAGTTGCACTATGGAATGCATCCAGATGCTTAACATGTACGCGTCAAGTTCCTCTCTCTGCTATTTGAAATAGGTTGGTAAAATGACCAGTTCAGAATCTTTATTAAAAGGAACTTAAACAAACGCATTCTGGGCGCGAAATTCAGTAGCGCCCCATTTTGGGGGCGGTAACATTGGCGAGGTGGGGCATCCTGCGCCTGGCGAGCAAGTCCCGCCCTGGCCATGAAATTCGGCTTACCGCCCCGCCCAGGAAATGGAGCACAATGTCGGGCACTCCTCTTCCTAGTGGGGCGGTAACCAAGGCGATGTCGATGCGCATTTGATAGCGCTCCGCGGAGCACTGCCGCATTTAAATGCCCCTCCCCTTCAGTTAAAGGGGAGGGCTGTTGCACACTCTGCAGGGCCTCCGATGGCCCCAACTAGGACACCAAGGCAGCGCGGTGCTGGGCTGCATAATGGCGGCCAAGACCATGCCACGGCCCACCACGGAGGGCCGACCTGGAGCTCGGCCAAAAATAATAAAATGGCGATGCCGGTCGCAGCCATACCACCCCGTGAGCGGAGGTCGGTCCGGCTCGCGACCTGCGAGGCTGGCACTGACACTGCCAATGGCAGCCTCACGGGATGTAGCCGAATTTCTGCCACGGGGCGCTAAGGGGTCGCTGTGCATGGCGATGACATCATCGCCGGAGGCGTGGTGGCCCGGGACGCGGCACTATCGGGTAGCGCCTCAGCAACGCCCCGTCGAATTTCACGGGAGGGGCTTTTTTCTCCGCCCCCCTGGAGGCACTAACGGCAGGCGCAAAGGAGCCAAATTTCACCCCAAAGATAATGGGCCAGAAATTCGTGAACGGGGCTTGCCGCGCGTGCAAGCCCCGTATATGCACTTACCCTGCGCTCCTGCCGATCAGCTCCAGGGACGCCTGGAATTGGTGTTTCAAACAGAAGAATCCCGGGCAGCGTATGACGTCACGCCGCCCAGGAGTGCAGCCAGCGCGAAGCCTGGAGCGTGCAGTGCAAGTGAGACACGCCCCTTAAGGTCTCATTGTAGCAGGACACGCCCCCAATGTTTCTGTCAAGCTGCTAAGCATTTTTACATGCAAAGCAGCAGTTTAAATAGGTTTTTGGAAGTTTTTTGAAGATTTTGGTAACTTTTATAAACTTTTAAAAATGTTTACATTATTTTGAAGAATCTGAAGTAGTTTTAAACAGATTAAAGCAATTTAAAGACTTTTAAAAGCCCTAAAAGAATTTTTTAAATTCCATTTATTTATTTAGCAATGTCGTCGTCATACGTGTCTTCACACTGTTCCCTTTGGGGAACTGTATGAAGTGGTGGAAGGATTTATGGCCATGATTAACGCTCATTCCGTGACCGTAACCATCTTTGAACCAGCCATTAGGGCGGTTAGTCCTATGGCGGGAGGGTTTTACGGGCTCCCACAAGCTATACAAGGAGGGGGGGCCACCCACACCCACGGACGCAAATATCCCACTGGATGTCAACCCAGAATTTAGAGCCCGAGCTCCGACTCCACTTGCTGGGACTGTCTGGAGCGGGGTTCGAAACCCTACCCTGATCTGGCCCAGCGGCGGGGATCCTACCGCTATGCCAAAGGCCCAATCCGATTAGCAACGTGAAATGGCTGGAATGAGCACACTTCACGGCATTAAAAGAACTCACAATTGAACTGATGATGACCTCAGCAATCTCCTCAAGGAGGTGGAGGCGCCGCAAAAAGGGCAGATGATAGCTTGGTCTTTCAAGTGGCAGCATAGGGCTCCAGTCACGGGGAGGGAAAAGGCGCAGGAAACGTATGGGTGTCACCTTTTGTGCGGAGTGGGCCTTTTGTGTAGTAGTAAGCATCCCCGCCGCTGGGCCAGAAGGAGTAGGGTTTCGAACCCCACTCCAGACAGTCCCGGCAAGTGGAGTCGGAGCTCCAACTATAAATTCTGGGTGGACATCCAGCGGGATACTTGCGTCCGTGGGTGTGGGTGGCCCCCCCCTGCTTCAGATGGGTTGTGGGAGCCCATAAAACCCTCACGCCATAGGACTAACCACCCTAATGGCTGGTTCAAAGATGGTTACGGTCACGGAATGAGCGTTAATCACGGCCATAAATCCTTCCACCACTTCATACAGTTCCCGAAAGGGAACAGTGTGAGGATACGTACGACGATGACCTCTTGCGCAATGCACCTCCTTGGACCCTCAGTCGCAGATGCGAGGGGGCAAATCGTGCAATTGTTAAATTTTTCATTTTATTGACATGTGAAATGTTGGACCAGTAATTCCCTTCCAAATGCGCGAGTACGGTCGGGGTACTTACGCGTCTGGCCGGAGGAAATGCCGGTTTTCAGCATGCACAGTGCATGTGGGGAAAACCGGCATTTCCTGTCCTCTGAACGAAGGGGTTCAGAGGCAGAACGCGTGCAACTGCACAGGCAGCGCGTGCGCAGTAAAATTCGCCGCTTTCATTCATGCTTTCAGTGAGGTCAAGTCATTACAACTTACACATGAAAAAAGCATGGGTACAGTTGCTCCAGAGGCTGCGGAGGAAGATATTTTTTTATCGTGGAGCTTCTGAAAGTATGTATGTCTGTATATATTCCTTTGCGTGTTATGTATGTATTCCTTTACTTATGTGTATGAATGTATTAATTAATTATGACTTTCCGAGAAAGTAACTTATTGGAAAATCATAATTAAAAACATACATTCATACACATTAGTAAAGGAATATAAAACATACATACATATACGTAAAGGAATATATGTGGACATACATACATAACTCATTCTCACATTCCATTCACACAGCCACAATTGCTCCTTCTACCTACCGTTCTGAAAACCCGTTTAAAAAAAAAAATTTAAACTTTAAAACTTACTTAAAATTTCTTAAAATAACTTCCCTCCCTTTCCCAAACAAAAATATTGCATTTCAGAAGCTCCACGATAAAATATATCTTCCTCCGCAGCCTTGGAACAACTTTACACCTGCTTTTTTCAAGTGTAACTTGTAAGGACTTACCCTCACTGAATCCATGAATGAAATCTACAAAGTTCACTGCGCAAGCGCTGCCTGTGCAGTCGCACGCGCTGTGCCTAGACCTCGGGTCTGGAAATGCCGGCGTTCCCCGCATGCGCTGTGCATGCTGAACGCCGGCATTTCCAATGGCCAGATGCGTGAGTACCCCGACCGTACTCACGCCTTTGGCCACGAATTTCTGGCCCATTAAAAACAACTGTTTGCCAAATCCACTCCTGGCAGCTAAACGTCCCGACGCCAAAGATAGAGTTATTTTTTAGTAAACTAGTTGTTAGAACCTCACGAGGTGCAGAATCAGAAATCAGATGTCATCGAATTCAGATAAACATAAGAACATAAGAACATAAGAAATAGGAGCAGGAGTAGGCCAATCGGCCCCTCGAGCCTGCTCCACCATTCAATAAGATCATGGCTGATCTGATCCTAACCTCAAATCTTCTATCACTCTGCATCCACCCAAACCCATGTGATCTCCCGGGAGAGGCGAAAAACCAGATAAAGACCCAATGGCCAATTTGGGAGAAAAAAATCTGGGAAATTCCTCTCTGACCCATCTAGGCGATCGAAATTCTTCCAGGAGATCACTCTGTCCCTATATTATCTACAGCACTTACCTTCTGTAAAGGCGATCTCCACCCCAGCCAGGAACAGGAATAAAACCATCTCCTGAAATCTAACACAGAATTAGAACACAGTAGGTGCAGAACCAGGCTACACGGCCCCTGGGCCCACTCCACTACCCACAGGGCCATGACCATTCCGAACCTAGACTCATGTCCAATTTCCTGCCCGCTCCCCGTAACCCTTAATTCCCTTTACTTCTAGGAAACTATCTATTTCTGTTTTAAATTTATTTAATGATGTAGCTTCCACAGCTTTCTGGGGCAGCAAATTCCACAAACCTACAACCCTCTGAGTGAAGAAGTTTCTCCTCATCTCAGTTTTGAATGAGCAGCCCCTTATTTTAAGATTATGCCCCCTAGTTTTAGTTTCACCCATCATTGGGAACATCCTCACCGCATCCACCCGATCAAGCCCCTTCACAATCTTATATGTTTCAATAAGATCGCCTCTCATTCTTCTGAACTCCAATGAGTAGAGTCCCAATCTACTCAACCTCTCCTCATATGACCACCCCCTCATCCCCGGGATTAACCGAGTGAACCTTCTTTGTACTGACTCGAGAGCAAGTATGTCTTTTCTTAAGTATGGACACCAAAACTGTATGCAGTATTCCAGGTGCGGTCTCACCAATACCTTGTACAACTGCAGCAATACCTCCCTGTTTTTATATTCCATCCCCCTAGCAATAAAAGCCAACATTCCATTGGCCTTCTTAATCACTTGCTGCACCTGCATACTAACTTTTTGAGTTTCGTGCACCAGGACCCCCAGATCCCTTTGTACTACAGTACTTTCCAGTTTCTTGCCATTAAGATAATAACTTGCTCTCTGATTTTTCCTGCCAAAGTGCATAACCTCACACTTTCCAGTATTGTATTCCATCTGCCAAATCTCTGCCCACTTACTTAGCCTGTCTATGTCCCTTTGCAGGTTTTTTATGTCCTCCTCACTCACTACTTTCCGTCCCATCTTTGTATCATCTGCAAACTTTGATATGTTACACTCGGTCCCCTCCTCCAAATCGTTAATATAGATTGTAAAGAGTTGGGGACCCAGCACTGACCCCTGCGGAACACCACTAGTTACTGGTTGCCAATCTGAGAACGAACCATTTATCCCAACTCTCTGCTTTCTGTTAGAGAGCCAATCCTCCACCCACGCCAGAATATTACCCCCAATCCCGTGATTTTTTATCTTGAGCAATAATCTTTTGTGTGGCACCTTGTCAAATGCCTTTTGGAAGTCTAAATACACTACGTCCACTGGTTCCCCTTTATCCACCCTGTATGTTACTTCCTCAAAAAACTCAAGCAAATTTGTCAAACATGACTTCCCCTTCATGAAACCATGCTGAGTTTGTCCTATTAAATTATGTTTATCCAAATGTCCCGTTACTGTCTCCTTAATAATGGACTCTAACATTTTACCAACCACAGATGTTAGGCTAACAGGTCTATAGTTTCCAGCCTTCTGCCTACTACCCTTTTTAAATAAGGGTGTTACATTAGCAGTTTTCCAATCTGCCGGGACCTTTGCTGAGTCCAGTGAGTTTTGGAAAATTATTACCAATGCATCCACAATCCCTACCGCTACTTCCCTCAAGACCCTAGGATGCAAGCTATCAGGTCCAGGGGATTTATCCGCCTTGAGTCCCATTATTTTACCAAGTACCACTTCCTTAGTGATTTTAATCGTATTTAGTTCCTCCCCCACTAGAGCCCCCTGTTTGTCCAGTGTTGGGATATTCTTAGTGTCCTCTACTGTAAAGACTGATACAAAATAATTGTTCAGTGTTTTTGCCATCTCCATGTTTCCCACCATTAATTTCCCGGTCTCATCCTCTAAGGGACCAACATTTACTTTAGCCACCCTTTTTCTTTTTATATAACTATAGAAACTTTTACTGTCTGTTTTTATATTTTTTGCTAATTTACTTTCATAATCTATCTTCCCTTTCTTAATCAATCTTTTAGTTATTTTTTGCTGTCTTTTAAAGACTTCCCAATCTTCCATCCTCCCACTAGATTTGGCTACCTTATATGCCCTTGTTTTTAGTCGGATACTATCCTTAATTACTTTACTTAGCCACGGATGGCTATCTTTTCTTTTACACCCTTTTTTCCTCAGTGGAATATATATTTTTTGGAAGTTGTAAAATAACTCCTTAAATGTACACCACTGATCATGTACCGTCTTACCCTTTAATCTATTTTCCCAGTCCACTCTAATTAATTCCGCTCTCATACCTTCATAGTCTCCCTTATTCAAGCTCAGCACGCTTGTTTGAGATCCAACCTTCTCACCCTCTAATTGAATGTGGAACTCAACCATGTTATGGTCACTCATTCCAAGGGGATCCTTTACTAGGACATTTTTAATTAATCCTGTCTCATTTGTGACTTAACATTTGTGACTATAAGCATTTTTAAAGACTGATCAATCGGGTCAGCTCTGCATCACAAGTTGAAGGACTCTCGCAAGCTATACACCAAGTCCTGGGTTGTGTATTCCTTAACTTTGCTTGCTACACTTGAGTGAGTTTCATTAGTTCATGGTTAGACTGGAGCATTATACTGAACTGAGTTAATATAAGTTAAAACAATTGGTAATCCCCTTGTATAAATTACATCTGGGTGATTAGAAAACAACATTCTTCATGTTTATGAAGAATTCCAAAGGCCCAACAGTGCTAACCTCCCAGCTGGAGGAAGACACGTAGCACAGAGGATCTGGAGGGTGTAATGGGAGAACAAGATAAGTAAAGGTGAAACGTATTGAAGATTAAAAACAAATGTTAAGAATATATAAACAACCATGACTTTGAGTTCATATGGTGCCTTCAATGTGAAGAAATGTCCCAAGAAGCTTCACAAGTAAACAAAATGGAGGAAATGGACATGAGCCAGGAAGAGAGAGGTTAGATGGGTTCACAAAAGCTTGGTCTCAGAGGCTGTTTGAGAAAATTTTCAAGATGGACAAAGAGCTATAGATGTGGAGGGATTGAGGAGTGAGTTTCAGAGAACAGGACTGAGACAGCTCAGGACTCCTACATCAATAGAGGAGCGAAGGGAGGAGGAATTCACCAAAGGCCACAATCAAAATAACAGAGTATTCAGGAGGGGATCATGGGTGGGGGATTTGTAAGTGAGGATGGCGATTTTAATTTTCATGCATTGGGGAAATAGGGAGCCAGGGACGGTACTTTAGACAAATTGAAGTTGATGGAAAATGCAGCATTAGGGGTCAACATGTAATACTTGAGCCAGCAGCTGACAAAGGGATGTTATGAGGGCTTTCAGTGGTGAAGTGGCTAGGTTGAGATGGAGGCAGGCCATCTTGCAGAGTTGGAAACAGGCAATCTGGGTGATGGAAAAGATGCAGGGTTTAAAGCTGAGCTAATGGTCGAACAGGATGATGCGGTCACAAATGCTTTGATTCCACCTGAGCTAGTGACTGGGACTGAAATGGGATCAGCGATAAGAGAGAGGGGAGTTTGTGGCGGGGCAGAAGATATGTTGGCTTTGGCTTTCCTGATGTTGAGCTGGAGAAAGTTCAACTTCGTCCATGATCTGATGTTGGACAAGCTGTCTAAAAGCACAGAGGCAGTTGAGGGGGGAAGAAAAGCTGTAGAGAGGTAAAGATGTTTGTCATCAACATCCATTTCCATTTATCAATACCCTTTGGCCTAGAGTTTTGTTGATGCTGCAACCATTTTATAGGTATAATAAAATGGGCACCTAAGTATCCAATATGGCAGGCGGTATGCATGCCGACATTCAGCATCAGAAATGCGCTGCCTGCCATTTTGGTAAAGGCTGAAGCATCGGAGTCCAGTGCCTGCGCTTGAATCCGGTTTTAGCTTAGTTACCCTCTCAGAAAAATCCAGTCGTTTTGTAGCGAATGATCTATTACTTCTGTAACCATGATGGTCTCTTTCTATGATAGCTTTATCCTTTAATTGGTACTTTGTAGCATCCCATAAAATGTCCTTAAGCACTTTCCCACTGTGGATTTTGACTGAATTGACGTGCAACTACCAGCATTGTGGCTGTTTTAAAAATTCATTCATGGGAAATGGGGGTCGCTAGCAAGGCCAGCATTTATTTCCCATCCCTAACTGCCGTTGAGAAGGTGGCAGTGAGATACCTCTTGAACCGCAGCAGTTTGTGTGGTGAAGGTATTCTCACAGTGCTGTTAGGTAATGTAGAGATTTGCATATCTCTGGTAAACAGGATTGAGTGCAAACCAATATGGTGGGTATATTGTGTTTAATCAGGGTTTAGGATGGAATATAACACACTAGTAATACAGCAAAAACATACGACCGTGACAAGTAGCTGGTACCGGACCCGATCGGACAGATGGCTGGCATGCGTGAACAGTTGTCTGGCTTCCGGCCTCTCTCTCTCTTTCTCTCCCTCTCTAGGGCCTTCGATGGTGAGTGTGGGATCACTCTCATAGAATCATAGAAGGTTACAGCACGGAAGGAGGCCATTTTGGCCCATCGTGTCCGCGCCAGCCAACAAAGAGATATCCAGCCTAATCCCACTTCCCAGCTCTTGGCCCGTAGCCCTGCAGATTAAAGCATCCCAAGAACATTCGACCAAGTCTCTTAGCAACTTCTGCTCAGCTCTCCCTCCATTGTCTGTGTGGGCAAGACCTTGGGGTGTCACTTTTATTCTCTTTTTAGGGGTGGGCCTGGGGCCAAGTTATTGACAAGACCATTTAATCTATCGAGGTTCCCCGAAAACCTCATCACTCGATTCTTGGATGAAAGCCCTCCCCAAAAGGGGGTCTCATTACTTCATCCAATTTGTCTTATTGTTTAATCTTTCTGAAGGTTCTTCCTTTGGAATTTGTGTCTTATCTCTCTTGTCTCTATCCTCATTGACCCAGCAAGTACAAGGCCCAAACCTGTCCCTCTTAATCATGGCCCCAGCCAGAGCTGCCGTACTTTAGCCAGTCACTATCTCACCTTCATCTGGCAAATGGCCCATTCTAAGATGGATACCTTAGCCTCCTCAAATTCCTTTCATTCTATGTCTTTTCCTAATTAACTTTTAATTATCTTTGCAAACAGTTCTGCTAAGCAATCTCCAAATTCTATCTGTAGAGATTATAATATAGTTATTAGTAATAATGGAAGAAACATAGGTTGTGCTTTCACTGGCCAAGTTGAAGATACATTAACAAAGTTAAAACCCTAACTTACAAACAGCAGACAACTAGCTTGGCAGGGCCATCCTATGGGCCCCTGTGTTGAATGTTTATGCCTCACCTAATCTAACTGATTAAAAAGACTGCCTCAAATTCTAATGCAAGTTTTCCAGGAAACAAAACTTATGCAATCCCCTTACTTGTATCGATCCGAAACATACAATCATTTAAACACAGTATTATTCGCGTACCCATATACATTTTTAGGCACCCCTAGTTTCTAAAAGTAGGGAATTCCAGGATTTTGACCAAGCGACCATGAAGGAACAGCAATATATGTTCAAGACAGGATAGTGTGTGATTTGGAGGTGAACTTGGAGGTGGTGGTGTTCCCATGCGCCTGCTGCCCTTGTCCTTCTAGGTGGTAGAGGTCGCAGGTTTGGGAGGTGCTGCCGAAGAAGCCTTGGCAAGTTGCTGCAGTGAATCCTGCAGATAGTACACACTGCAGACACATTGTGCCGGTGGTGGAGGGAGTGAATGTTTTAAGTGGTGGATGGGCTGTCGATCAAGTGGACTGTTTTGTCCTGGATGGTGTCGAGCTTCTTGGGTGTTGTTGGAGCTGCACTCATCCAGGCAAGTGTAGATTATTCCATCACACTCCTGACTTGTGTCTTTTAGGTGCTGGATAGGCTTTGGGGAATAAGGAGGTGAGCAACTCGCTGCAGAATACCCAGTCTCTGACCTGCTCTAATAGCTGCGGCATTTATGTGGCTGGTCCAGTTGAGTTTCTGGTCAACGGTGACCCCCGGAATGTTGATAGTGGGGGATTTGCCGATGGTAATGCTATTGAATGGCTTACTCCTCTAGGTAGGGAAAGTCAGGTAACTGGGGCAGAGGGGGAAAGGCCACCTGGTTATCAAAGACAGCACATCCAATGGGATATGAGCTGTCACTATGAAGAACACAGAGTGAGATTGGGCACAAATCAATGAAACAAATCGAAGGATGTGAACGGACATATGACAGGTCCGGTTCAGATGATGTTTTTTCAGTTTTACATAGGACACCGAAGTAAGACTTTTCTTGTTCTTGTGTGTGGCTATAGTGTGATGAAGCCCCCATAGCCGTGGAGTCTGCAAATGCCCATCTTGATAGCCTTCTGAATAGGTCGGTAATCATGCCACATGGCAGTTTAAGCGTGTATTACAGTTTTAACAAACTCCCTTAAAAATATCGCACTGTGTGACAGGAAAGCCCAACAACGTCAGGATATGTTGGCTGCTGTTACACAAGGAAATCACACAGCCACTAATTGAAAGGAAAAACACTGCACAGCAGTGAGTCAAAATATTCAGAAATAATCTCAACAGTTGATAGAAGACAGGAATAAGACAAAAATATATATGTGGTTGTGTACAATCCTTAATGTACCAGGATACTGTCTTTCAGTATTATATACTCTATTCTGTACAATGCTTTATATTGGTTTGCAGTAGTTCCTTATTTTTTTTTAGCTTGTTTGACGATTTCCATATATTTAAATTTTTGGGCGCTGCAAAACTCATTAAATTTTCCAAATGCAGTCTATTTTTTTGTTAATATGACATCTACAAATATATCTTTAGGGAGAAATGTAAAGATATCTGCTATAAAGTGGAATTAGTGGGTGAGGGAACCAATCACCAGTTTTAGAAGGAACTAAAATCATGTAATTGTGCATTTCTGTTTCAAATTTAACTTGTCCCCATCTTCCTGCTTAGATCCCCCCATGACCCCCTGTAAAGAACTTTGTGACAATTTGTTTAATGGAAGACCAAGTTGTTATCAAAGAAGAAAGGGGTGGACCTGTTTGAGCCTTAAAGGTTTGTTCCAGGTCATCAAAATGTTAGTGTTATGTTCTGGAAAACTCAATGAAATTTTTATGATTTTGTGCACTGCGGAAGGTTTCATCTCACAGCAGATGTTATACCTCCGCTGGGTGAATTTTTACAATGCCTTTTTATTTCTGCTAGTTGTCAGTGAATACGGTAGATGCTGATGCAATCGGTGATGCAATGGTGACATTGTGTCACTTGCTCCTACTTTCTGCTCTGCGCAAGTGACCTGTGAGGCACATTGCCAGATGCTCCTTCAAGCAGATTATTTGTGAACCTCCCCCATTGTTATATCTGCAAATGTTAATCTATGTTAATCAGATGAATTATTAATTAACCACTGGGGACTGATACACCCAGAACGTCTTTCGTCGCTGTGGATTCTGTTTGGCGGAGACTTGAAGATTATTGGAACTGGACCTAGCAGAATTTAATTCCTATAGGTTTAATCATTAACAAGCTTTATTAGAAACAGTTAACAAGAATTATGATTGGTGCTGAATGGTGAGCAACTTGACTGATATTTTTTTTGGTTGAAAAAACAGTGGGGGATTAGGGATATTAGACTGAGATAATTAGGGATATTAGCTGGACTGAGTTATTGGGCCTTACAGAGTAACAGTCTAATTAACATACACAGTTGGCATCAAATGATCACTGACACCCCATGTGGTATTCCAAAGGGACGTCACATGTGCATGGACGTTTTGCTGAATCTGACATTCATTTGCAACAATAAACATCCCAAATTGAACAGCACCAATTTGGCCCGAGATGCACTTCACCCCGTGGCCTGGGACACCACCTTACTCAGTGTCCGATCACTCAGCAGGGATGTGGGCCTCTGTTCCTGACGAAACATGTGTGGCACCTCCCCAGCCACTTTCAGCCTCAGACAAGGAGTTTGGATCCTCCCTCTCCTTGGAATAGTTTTCCCCTGACTCACCCGTGGGCCTACACAGGGATTGACTGAAGCAGCATACACTTGATTAAAAATAAATGTAAAAAAGCTGGAAAAGTGTAATTGTTCAGGTGCCCAGCTCAAGACTCTCATGGTTTTCTTTTAACCATCTTTTACCTCTTTGTTTAATTGTGTTTTATTTTTGGCTTTGGCTGGTCCTCCTGCAGTGAGGGTAAAACTTCAGTCGGGGTGGGGCGGGGGGGGGTGGGCGGTAGTGATTGTCCTCTTGATTCATGTAATGCAAGTGTAGTTAGAAAGATGCCATCCAGATCTTCCGCTACGCACCAGACTGATACCTGTGATGGCAGGAATGATGTATGAGGAGAGATTGGGTCGATTGGGCTTGTACTCGCTGGAGTTTAGAAGAATGAGAGGGGATCTCATAGAAACTTATAAAATTCTAACAGGACTAGACAGACTAGATGCAGGAAGGATGTTCCTGATGGTCGGGGAGTCCAGAGCCAGGGGTCACTGTCTAAGGATAAGGGGTAAGCCATTTAGGACTGAGATGAAGAGGAATTTCTTCACCCAGAGAGTGGTGAACCTGTGGAATTCTCTACCACAGAAGGCAGTTGAGGCCAATTCATTAAATATATTCAAGAAGGAGTTAGATATATTTCTTAAGGCTAAAGGGATCAAGGGATATGGGGAGAAAGCAGGGACAGGGTACTGAATTTGGATGATCAGCCGTGATCTCATTAAATGGCGGAACAGGCTCGAGGGGCCGAATGGCCTACTCCTGCTCCTATCTTCTATGTTTCTATGTTTCTATGACTCAGAAAACAATACCAGACGAAACCAGGTCAATGCTCGAGTCGGTCAGGAAAATGGGCATTCCTTCTGAATGCAAATTCTGCCATATCCTGTGTCTGCTCGAAATACTAAATGGAGAATCAAGCATCCCGGCAATTCTCTTCTCTCCTTCTAACAGCCTGAACTTCTGCTCCCAGCCTCTGCCACTTGATTGTTCTCAGGGCTCAACTGAACAAAATATTCCGAAACCAAAAAAAAACCAAAGAGATATGTAAAGAAAAACACAGATGTCAACACTGATCATAGCTATTTCCAACTGTTTGATTTTCTTTTTCAAAGTTACACTGATGGTGAGCCTGCTTCTTTAAACTCCTTCCAATGTGACCGTGCTTTAAATGTAAGCTTCCTTTTCCACCAGATTTCCTATAAGCGTGCTGTGTCTCGTCACTGTAATCTAAAGCTTCATCAGTAATCATCCAGAGACAACTTGGCCTCATCGTCTAAGCTCACCATCTGCCGCTCAGGATAAAAACAGAGGCAAGGAATAGATTTCAGTTGCGAGGAAATGCTGGCCCATGAAAGGGCTGTTTTACCAGAATAATTGTGATGATGCATAAGATGCAGTGATTCCACTGATTAATGTGTATAATGCTGTTTAATGTCAGTCCTGTTGACAGGATGCTATTAAGTGCGCTACTTAAAGATGTGCTCACTCTCTGAGGAAATTTGGGGACGATTTTAACCCTAACCATCTGGCGGCACCCGGGCAGGTGGGCAGTTAAAAATCGCACAGATCACAGACCTGCCCTGGTGCCACCGTGAGTTGACTGTTCCCAATTTTAACCTTTACTGAACAGGTAGCAAGCAAACCTTGCCCAAAGCCAGCAGGGTCGTTTTCTTCAAATGTATGTTGGATCCCAATGATGTCATCAGGACCCGACTCCAATTTTAACTGGGCAGCCAGAGCAGGAAGGCTCGATGGCTTTTCCGCCAGGATAAGATGGCTGGGAAGAGGATCGGAGCCAGAAGAGGCCCCAACAGGGAAGTTTTATTTACCTGCTTGTTTGGGGTCAGGAGGAGGATAAGTCATCCTTCAAGCCCCACTAGGAAAGCTTACGCCTCCCCGGCCGCGGACTCACCCCCCACCACCCTTCCCGATTGCGAGACCTCCTTCTTGAGGTGACCCAGGCAGCCGATCCTACCACCTTCCTGGAGTCAATGGGCAGTCTCCGAGTCATGTGATTTACCACCGCCTCCCACTAATTTCACTCCTTTCAGGCCTTTATTGTGTAAGTTTTATAACCCAACACTTCCACATGCAGGTAGTTGCAGTACAAGAATAGAATACTAATGTTTAAATCAAGCAGGACCGACCTTACCATCTGTGACAATATTGAATGTTATCTATAAAAATGCAGTGTATGTTATTTTGTGATATGAGGGGATCTCCCATGGAATTGTTCGGCATGAGTTGAGCAATGCACTGCTTTACTACATGAGCTCCCTAAGCCCTGTCAGCACATGATACATTCTGCTCCAGGTGGAGCCAAAAATGCCCACACTCTTGTGACAGGGGTTGTCTCTTTCCCCCCTCCAGCTGAACAGAATCTCTCCGTCTCCACTTTTCCAGCTACTCCGCCACTGGGGAGAAGAGTACGACACTGTCGGCAGTTAGGGGAATTTCCACGAAAGAATTATGTTCCACCCAGCAGTCGCCAGCCCATCGGCTTCATTGGGTAACATCCGCCAGTTGTCCCTTCGCCCGTGAAGACCAGCGTGCGTCGAGGTAGCTCCTGGCAGTGGCAGACTCCAAAATGGCTGAAGAGGACACCAGCCAGTCTGAGGCATGAGCAGTAGCTGCTGGGAGCCTCTAACCGCAGCTTAATACTGTAAAAGATGAGCTGCTAGTTTTGGGTACAAGAATAAAGAATGGAAGCTTACATTAAAATAAAATTTCTCAGTGCATTAGAGGACCAAAGGGATCTAGTTGTGCGGAGAAATAAATCCTTAAACAGGCAAAACAAAATGTCAGGAAGAAGGTAATTGGAATTTGTGGGTTTATATTGAAAGGGATTTCGTACAAAAGTAGTCATGATGACTCTGTACTAAGTAGTGGTTAGACAATATCTCAAGCACCGTGTGTAGTTCTGTGGAATATAACAGCTCTGGAGAAAGTGCAACACAGATTAAGCAGGATGATAGCAGAGATGAGGATTACAGAATAGATGTGTTTTTTTAATTTGTTCTTAGGATGTTGGGTAACACTGTCAGACTACTAACGGCTGCCGGAAAAAGTGCCTCCTAATTTCCCTCATAAATGACCTAGCTCTAATTTTAAGATTATTGCGGCAGAAATTCCGGTCCCTGCGGGTGAGTACGCGCTGTGTACTCACCCGTAGGGACATCGGAAATGCCGGTTTCAGGCATGCACTGCGCATGTGCTGGAAACCGACATTTCCGATCTGTCAAGAAAGCTCTTGACAGATCGAACACCTGCCCTGGAGAAGGGCCTCTGCGGGTGGAGAGTTCCGTTTTTTGGAGACCCTCCGCCCGCAGAAAACACTTACAATTTTTGCGCCTGTAAAAGCAGGCGCCAGGCTAAGAGTTGAAGAAAGTAAAATTAAAATGAAATTTTTCCACTGATTTATCATTTTAAAATACTTTAAAGAAAGGTAAGTTTATTTTTAGCCCTGTTAAAAACTTTAATTATCTTTTTCAAAAATTAAAATTTTTGTTTAAAATAGTTAATGCATAGTCATTTTAAAACTGTGATTTTTTTTACATTTATTTGAAGTTTTACTTATGTTTTGAGGGTGATCTCTATTCACAGATTTGATAGGTCTTCCTGTCAAATCTATGAATGGAGATTCCCTGCTCTGATTGGCTCCCCATGGCCCACGTGATCCCAGGGACGCTGCGAACTACCTGCGCCCCTGGGATACGCGGGCCCTGCACACCGGCAGTTTGAAGAGGCACAGCAACAGAACTCCGGTCCAGGCGGAGATTTTTCCAAATTGCAGCCCTCCGCCCGTGGGAGGGCTGCGAACGGAATTTCTGGGCCATTGTCCCCTCATTCTTGATTGCCCCCATTCAAACAAATAGTTTCTCTGAATCTTGCCTCTCAAATCCTTTTAACATTAATTCATACCACTGTACGTCCCTACATAAAGAAACCACAACAAACACAAAAAATAAATCACTCCTTTGTCTATAAACTTGGCCCTCATCTTTCCGTGAGCAGCATGACATACTCACTGGGAATCTGAGCTCTCAGGCTTCTGGGTACAACTATTCTTCCTATCTGGCTCCCCATACGCTAAGGCCTTCCGATGTCAAGCCCCAGGTCTGACCAAAAGAGTGCTCTATTGGGCCTCCGCTAGTGTCTTAAGAAGCTGTCTATAGGAAAATACTGCTCCCTTTGCCTGACATTCTAGGTCCTCCAGCTTCTCCAATGGGTTTTCCCCATGCTGCTGGCTTTAGGATATATGCACTGCCTTAAACCTCTCTCTCGAGTGCTTTACTGGAGCATCCCAACATGCCTGTAATACTCAAGTCAGCCTGGACTAGACAGAAAGATTGAGCCCTGAGATGTTGCTTCATGCACAGCTCACTCCTGGTGTGTTGCATTCATATTGCTCCCTGTCAGCACTGGGTAAGGAAAAAAGAAAGAGCGTGCATTTATATAGCACCTTTCATGACTTCACAACATCAGGATGTCCCAAAGTGCTTCACAGACAATTAAATTACTTTTGAAGTGTAATCACTGAGTTAATGTTGGGAGTCACGGCAGCCAATGTGCGCACAGCAAGGTCCCACAAACGGCAAAGAGATAAGTGACCAGATAATCTGTGTTAGTGATACATTTGAGGGATAAATGATGGCCAGAAAAACTCCCCTCCTCTTCAAAGAATGCTATGGGATCTTTTGCATCCACTGAGAGGGCAGATAGGGCCTCAGTTTAACATTTAATCCAAAAGACACCTCCAATTGAAGTTTTTGAGGAAGTAACTAACGTAGAAGACAGGAGAATGTCTATGAATGTAGTTTATATGGACTTCCAGAAGGCATTCAATAAGATTCCAAATAAGAGATTGTTATCTAAAATTAAAGCTCATGGAATTGAAGGCAAATTATTGACCTGGTTAGGAAATTGGTTAGGTGGTAGAAGACAGAGAGTAGAGTAATGGGTAGGTACTCAAATTGGAAGGAAGTGACTGGTGACGTCCCATAAGGATCTATGCTGGGGCTTCAACTCGTCACTATATTTATCACTGACTTAGGTAACATGATAGAGAGCCATATATCCAAGTTTCCCAATGACACGAAGATTGGTGGCATAGTGCAGATGGGAGCATAAAATTATTAAGAAACATTGATAAAATGAGTGGGCAGGACTGTGGCAGCTGGATTTCAATGCAGGTAAGTGTGAGGTCATCCATTTTGGACCACAAAAGGAAAGATCCGAGTATTATTTAAATTGTGAAAACCTAGGAACAGTGGAGGTCCAAAGAAATTTAGGGGTCCATGTACACAGATCATTAAAATATAGTGGTCAGATACATAAAGTAATCAAAAGGAATGTTAGCCTTTATATCTAGAGAGCTAGAATATAAAGGGGAGGACGTTTTGCTACAGCGATACAAAGCCCTGGTTAGATCACATCAGGAGCACTGTGTACAGTTCTGGGCACCACGCCTTAGAACGGATATATTGACCTTGGAAGGAGTCCAACACAGATTCACCAGAATGTTACCAGGGTTCCAAGGATTAGATTATGAGGAGAGATTATATAAACTAGGCTTGTATTCCCTGGAATATAGACGGTTAAGGGTATAAGTTGATTGAGGTTTTTAGGATTTTGAAAGGAATTGATAGAGTAGATAATGAGAAACGTTTTTCCACTGGTGGGGGGAGTCTGGGACAAGGGGACATAACCTTAAAATAAGAGGCAAGCCATTCAGGAAAGAAATTAGGGAACACCTCTTCACGCAAAGGATGGTAGAAGTGTGGAACTCTCTCCCACAAAGAGCAGCAGATGCTAGGTCAAATCTGAGATCAATAGATTTTTGCGAACCAAGTGTATGAAGGGGTATGGAGCAAAGGCGGGTGGATGCAATTAAGATGCAGATCAGCCATGAACTCATTGAATGGCAGAACAGGCTGAAAGGACTGAATGCCCTGCTCCTGTTCCTAGGTTCCTACGTTCCGATGTTCCTAATGGTCCAGCAGTCCAGCAGGACTGCACGGACGTGTCAGTTTAGATTATGGAGTGGATGCATAACCCATAGCCTTCTGAGTCATGACCAGAGTGTTATCAACTGAGCCAAGGCTGGCTTTGGATTGGCCCCGTCGCCATCAACTTTTACAAAGTCCTCAGCAGTTTCTGGTCTTGCAATCTCATTGAGAAGCTGGTCACTCCTGGTATATCTGCTGAGTTGTTGAAATGAATATGTGACTTCCCCTGTTTCTTGTCTTCATCAGTGAGTTGATGGACTCAACCCAGCTGAAAGAGAGGCAATTACTGAATTACTGCAGATACAGACAGAATTGGACAATGGCAGACAAATGATGTGTTATCTCTAGTGCCGAGTCAACAGATTCAATAATTATATTAAGAAAGATTGCCTCTGCTGTTACTCATCCAATTTTAGCCACTAAGGGTATCAGAATGTATTCAGTTACAGACATCCAGTGTGTTCCATTCAATCACGTCAGATCTATGTTGGAGTAAACAAGTGATAAAGATGCTGAAAAACTGATAAGATGAGAGCCCTCAAGAAAGTACTGCTCTACTCGCCATTAGCAGTTGCTGCAGTGCTCTTTACAACTTATATCTAAACCCTGACAACAACACCAACTTGCATTTATATAGCACCTTTAATGTCGGAAAATGTCCCAAGGTGTTTCACAGGAGAATAATCATACATAAATTGACAGCGAGCCAAGGGAGGAGATATTATGAGCGATGACTTAAAGCTTGTTTCCAGAGGTAGGTTTTAAGGAGGAGAGAGAGATGGAGAAGTTTAGGGAGTGAATTGCAGACCTTAGGACCTAGACAACTAAAGGCCTGGCCATCAATGGTGGGGCGATGAGAGTGGGGAATGGGAGGCCAGCCAAGAGAGGGAACCGTTTACAATATCAGCTTGCATTGGGGCCAGGAAGGGAAGTTGGGTGGTCAGCAGTTTAATGGGAATAGGGTCGAGAGAAAAGGAGGTGGGTCACATTGACAGGGTGAGCTGAAAGAAAGTGTGAGGGGAGGTGAGAGAAAATCTATAGAAAGATGTGGTTTCAGGGCGAGGGCAGAGTGAAACCTTGAGGAACGTTGGCTTGGTGAGCTAGAGGAAGGTAGAAATGCAGCAGATGCAACTGAACAGATGGTCTCAATCTTAGTGACAAAGAATTCCGTGAGCTCCTTGCTCTTGTTGCTGGAGGTGAGGTGGGAGGGGGCAGGGGAGAGGGGGTTTGAGGAGATGGGTAGTAGTGGAGAAATGAAGCTGGGAATTAACTTTTCATTTTAGATGAAGCTGGAGTAATGAGCAGTTTTCGCAGAGGAGAGCAGGGCCCAGTAGTGCTGGAGGCCAGATCTGGTTCAACCAATTGTGTGGCATTTCTGTATCTGGGTCTCTTAGACTTAAGGGAATGAAGATGGAGGCGATACCAGGGGAAACGACCAGGGTGGGGCAGAGTAAGGGTTTTACTGGAGACAGGACCCCGATCTTGACAAGGGCAGGTTGTGGGGTGGGGGGGTGGGGGGCAGTGTAGGGGGTAGTGGGGGGATCGGGGTGGTGGGGACGAAGTTCAGGCTTCCTCACATGCTGGGAGTTTTGACTCCAGAGCCTGCACTTCTTATTTTACAGCAGGATCCCCGTCCAGAATTCAGCCTGATTGACAGACTTGGCTTCCAGTCGGGTGGGAGCATTCCGGAGCAGGCCACAGCCTCAAGTAAGGTGCCTGAAGCTGCTTCTGGGAGCCTGGAGGTGGATCCAACCCCAGGGGTGGGGGTCCGGGAGAGGTCCGATACCGGGGCGGGGTCCCATCTCCGATTCTGGGTTATTTGTATAGGGAGGGGCATCTGATGGGGTGTGGTGTCCGATCCAACGCAAGAGGGTAAGCTTGGGGGCTGGGGTGAAGCACTCCTGTTCCTCCAGGGGCACAAGCAGTGCTGTAGCGGCACTTACCTTCTCCCCGAAGCTGCCCTCGCCTCTCTGCAGCTGTCCGTCCTCCTGAGGCCTGGGATACCCGGCCGGCCAGGGTTAAACCTGCAAAGCAGGTTAAATCTGAGGCTGCCAGCCTTATTAAAATATTTAAATGGCCAACCCGCCTCCATTAAACCTGGAAGTGGGCAGGTTGGAGGTGGGTTGGGGTCGGGTTTGAGATTTTAAAAGTTTCAACATCTTATTTTTGGGGGTTAAAATTCACTCCAAGGGCACCAGAGACGGAGGTGACAGTGATTGAGCAGATCGACAGCTGCAGATGTATCATGGCCAATGGGTGGCTAAAGTCTAGACAGTTGGGATTTTTTAAGTGCCATTTTAAGTACCTCAGGGAAGAGAATTTTCCAGGGATGAACACCGAAGGATGTGGGGTTGGAAAGGGGTTGGGGATATGAATGATGGGATATGGTAAACATCTCTAGCAAGCTGTAGAGAATACACTTTTGTTCCTGGGCTAGCTGCCATCGTCATTCTATCAATCAAATCTATGCTTCATATGAACTGAATCAAATGACTCCTGTGAAGGCTCCTCTCTCCCCCTCTTCTGAATGGTACCCAATTGGAATGATAACTGTCCATTCGGTGCTTGGATGTATAGTTAGTGACGACAGTAATTGGCAATATAAGAGCCATACAATCAGATCAATGCCACTTTTGCAGTGAGCATGATTTTTAGCAGGCATTTTAGAACAGTCTGGAGTGGTCTTGTTTGAAAACAAGCCATAGCTTTATTTGAACAATTCAATGAAACTTGGCAGAATTTTCCATTTGCTTAGGTGGAATTGAGCTGAGTGCTTAATTCACCCATCTGGAAAGGGCCTACAGGAAGCTAACTGATGGAGGTTGCCTTTTATGTTTTACAGTATATTTTTAGTTTAGCTCTCTGTTCATTTTTGGGCAATTGTATGGCAATTTGTTAATTTACTCTTATAACAATATGTTCATGTGAAACCTAAACCAGCTGAATATTGTCTGCTAATTCAGCAGAGAGCTCAATGTACTTCAGAGAATCATAGAATCATAGAACGTTACAGCACAGAAGGAGGCCATTTTGGCCCTTTGTGTCCGTGCCGGCCGACAAAGAGCTATCCAGCTTAATCCCATTTTCCAGCTCTTGGTCCGTAGCCCTGTAGGTTACGGCACTTCAAGTGCACATCCAAGTACTTTTTAAATGTGGCGAGGGTTTCTGCCTCTACCACCCTTTCAGGCAGTGAGTTCCAGACCCCAACCACCCTCTGGGTGAAGAACTTTCCCCTCAAATCCCCTCTAAACCACCTACCAATTACTTTAAATCTGTGCCCCCTGACTGTTGACCCATCAGCTAAGGGAAATAGGTCCTTCCTATCCACTTTATCTAGGCCCCTCATAATTTTATACACCTCAATAAGGTCTCCCCTCAGCCTCCTCTGTTCCAAAGAAAACAAACCCAGCCTATCCAATCATTCCTCATAGCTAAAATTCTCCAGTCCCGGCAACATCCTCGTAAATCTCCTCTGTACCCTCTCTAGTGCAATCACATCTTTCCTGTAATGTGGTGACCAGAACGGCACGCGGTGCTCTAGCTGTGGCCTAACTAGTGTTTGATACAGTTCAAGCATAACCTCCCTGCTCTTGTATTCTATGCCTCGGCTAATAAAGGCAAGTATTCCGTATGCCTTCTTAACCACCTTATCTACCTGTCCTGCTACCTTCAGGGATCTGTGGACCTGCACTCTAAGGTCCCTTTGTTCCTCTACACTTCTCAGTGTCCTACCATTTAATGTGTATTCCCTTGCCTCGTTAGCCCTCCCCAAAATGCATTCCCTCACATTTCTCCAGATTGAATTCCATTTGCCACTGTTCTGCCCACCTGACCAGTTCATTGATATCTTCCTGCAGTCTACAGCTTTCTTTTTCATTATCAACCACACAGCTGATTTTAGTATCATCTGCAAACTTCTTACTTGGAACAGTTACAAGACTTTAGCAGAACAGGAAGAGTGAAAAATGGAGGTCCATAAAATAAAATCTCTTAAAGTATAAACTTGTATAGGGGCTGAGGTAGCTGCCAGATATCTAAGTGAAGAGTCCCTAGTGGTCAGCAAGTCAAGTTTAAATGAGTGATGGAGGTTGCCTTTGAAGTTCCAAAACTGCAGTAGTTCATGTTTCAAGCAGTACAAGATAAAAGAAGGCACACTGTGGCGATCAGCAGGTACCAAAACTAGACTGCCAACTTTCCCCATCCCATTATGACACCACACTATCTGCAGGTGTAATATATGTGGGTAGAGCAAATGAAGGACAGAGACTGGATGAGTTGCTAGTCCATATGCTTGCTTTATTAGGCAAGAGTGAACTGAGCATGCTTGACATGAATCAGTCATTCATGAAAGAAAGACTTATGAAATAATACTGAGCAGTCTACGGGTGGCGCTGTCCAGGGAGAGTATAAATACTCGGGCACGAGCCCAGCTTGCGCAGGACATTCTTAACAGGAACTAGTGAAGGACACAACTAGACCTCCATGTTGTAAAACAGTTGATTAAAGCTTTGTTTAATGCTTAGACCAAGTGCCTAGTAGTTTTCTTATGTCAATGCTGATACTAAACCATGTGACAGACCATGTGATAATACATTACACTGCTTTACCCCTTTAAAAAAATGTATGTATACCCCTCTCAAATACAACAAAACTATGGTCCCACCTTTCCCAGCATTACATGTACCACATAACAAAAACTCCTGGCTTTTTTTCTTTTAAATTAACTACAAATCCAGTTTAATAACAGGTTTGCGGAGCCTTCCTGATCTCATTACAGAAGGTTTTGGTTGTTTTGTTTTGGTTCCAAACTCAAAGATGATTCTGTTTCTATCTCAGACTTGTTTGAACCTGGTACTTCAGTTACTGAAGTCTGTATTGAGTCAAACTCACGTATGTGTTCATGATCAAGTGGTTCGCTGTCCAATCCAGGCCAGTAAACAAAGTTTCTTGCAATTGATTTAATACTGACAATCCCTGGATGTTCAGTATGAAGTTCGACTGGAATTCTATCTCTCAAAGAAGTAGGTACCACCACTCTGTTGCCCCACTTGATACAACCTTACTTACAAGACAATTCAGTACGATGTTTATGGAATGGTTTCAATTCTGTGTCCAGACACTGATCAGTCCATCCATTCAAGGTGTTGTCATACACTCTTTTCAGTGCTGAGTCCTTTTGAGTCTCAATCTCAGTTGCATTCACAGGAAAGTCTTTGTCAACTGCATCTAGCGTGAAAATAGCACCTTCACTCCCAACACGAGTTTTCATGTGGCAACCTGGACAAGGCATCGGCGATTGCGTTTTGCTTTGAAGTGTGATATTCAATTGTGTACTGCCCAATATTGCATTCTTGATGTGGCCAGTGCAGGGATGGCAGATTTTGGCCCCAATATAGCTAAGAGTGGTTTGTGATCGGTTATTAGGATAAACTTTCTGCTGATCACGAACTTGGAATTTCATGAGTCCAAACACTATGGTGAGTGCTTCCTTTTCAGTTTACGCGTAGTTTCTTTCACTCTTTGTTAGGGTTCGCGATGCGAACATGATTGGTTTCACTTGGCCGTCATCCATTATGTGGCTTATGACATCTCCCACACCATAGCTGGAAGCATCACAAGCTAACTTAAGCTCATGCTGTGTGTCATAGTGCACAAGTAGAGCATCGCTAGAGAGACTTGTCTTACAAGCATCGTAAGCTTCCTGTTGCACTTTCATCCATTTCCACTGGACATCCTGCTTGAGGAGCTCGTGCAATGGAGCTAACATGGTCACTAACTTAGGTAAGAAACGTGTGTAGTTCTGGACCATTCCAAGGAAAGATCTTAACTCAGACATGTTATGTGGCTTTGGAACATTGATGACAGCATCAACCTTTTTCTTAATTGGTTGCAAACCATTTGCATCAACTTTCAGACCAAGGTACGCAACCTCGGGCTGCATAAAAGCACATTTGCTCCTTTTCAATTTGACACTGTGGGCATTCAACCTTTGAAGCACTAAATCTAACACTTCAAGATTTTCTTCCTCGCTGCTTGTTGCGATCAGCACATCATCTTGATTGCATAAGCAATTTGAAACTCCTTGCAAAATCTTATCCATCGTAGCCTGGAAGATATTGGGGGAGGACTTTACACCATACAGCAGCTTGGTGTATGAGTTGTGTTGATGGTGAGATACTGTTGACTCTCTTTGTCAACATTCAGCTGAGCATAATCTTGCGACAAATCAAGCTTGGAGAAAACCTTTGACCCAGCGAGTGCTGCATACAAATCTTGTGATGTAGGTATTGGGTACTGTTCATCGTCAACTGCTTGGTTGATAGTAACTTTGTAGTCACCGCACAAGCGTACAGTTTTGTCTGCTTTGGGCATTACCACGATCGGGGAAGCCCATTCACTTTTGTCAGTTTTTATTAGCACTCCATTCTCTCTGAGCTTCACTAGCTCTTCCTCCACCTGACTTTTCAACACAAAGGGGACCAGCCTTGCCTTACAATAGACAGGCTTCGCATTGGACTTGATGCGGATATGTACGTCATACCCAGTGATGCCCTCATAACTGTCTGTGAACATGCTTTTATACTTGTTCAGCATTGTGTCGAGTTGCTTCTTTGAAGCATCTGCACTGAAGATGTTTTTCCAGTCTAGTTTTAACTTTCTCAACCAGTCTTTGCCCATGAGGGTTGGCCTGTTGTTGTAGCTCGCTACAATAATAGGCAGCTTTACTGACTGGCCATTGTGTTGAACTGTACACTCCATTTGTCCACATGTTTCTAGGATTTCTCCGGAGTAGTTTTTTAACTCTACGATACTCTTTGTAAGTGGTACTTCATTGAACTTACTCTCATATGTGCCCTTACTCATGATAGAGCAGTCCGCCGCCGTGTCGATATACATATTGCTCGTTGTTCAAAAGTTTTGTACAGAAGTCATTCTGTTGTCGCTAGTGGAATAGATACTGTAGATGCCTAGTCTTCAACATCAGGTGTGTTCACTTCAATATTGTGAACTCTTCACTTTTATTGTCACTGCTTTGCATTGCCACTAGAATGGTTCCTACTTCCAGCTTTCGATCTAGCTCTGCAAACTGTTGAAATATGGCCTTGCTTCTGGCAGTGAAAACACTTTGCATTTCTGTATGGCAGGATTGTGGTGAGTGATTTCCATTGCAGTGATAACAATTCACTGAACTGCTCTCACCGACATGCTTTTGACTCGGTCTCACAGCTTTAGGTTTAGCGGTGGCTTTGTGACAGTAGACCTCAGCTGCACTAGTCCCTAACATTGTTGGATGCCATCTCCATAGACAGGGCGATGTTGCATGCTATGTCAAATGTTAGGCTCGGAGTGTTCAGTAACTTGGACTGTGTGCGCTCATTCACCAGTCCACACTTATTTCGCCACGCACGATCCAAAACTGTGCTGAAGTTACAATGCAAAGACAGGTTTTTAAGAGCTACAACGTACTCACTGATGGTTTCACTATTTTTGGTTTCTGGTACCAAACTTATAGCTCTCTGCTATTTCTAATGGCTTTGGATCAAAATGGTCCTCGAGTTTCTCAACAATGTCTTCAAGCGACACACCCTTCACTTTCCCTGATGTGAGTAAATTTGTCAACATTCTGTAGACATCTGGCCCGATCTTCATTAGAAAATTTCCTTTTTCCATTCACGAATTACAATATTTTGAGCTTGAACATTCTCATTTGCACCTTCGGTCTCAATAATGTTATTGGCCTTAAAAAACATCTCCATCCGCTCAATGTAGGAACTGAATGGTTCACAAGCTCGGTCTTACAAGCCAAGGCTTCTGATGAATCCCGTAGGCGCAGCATGATTGTCCCAATCCCATCGAACAATGACTCAGCACGCTACCTGTGTACCTGTGAGAATCAACGCCGCTATTGCTGTGTATACATACACGCGAAGGTGAAGCACAGATGATTCTGCATGAGCATTAATGGTAAAAGATAACAAAAATTCAGTTTAGGTGTCACAAATTCCCCTTAAAATTTTCCACTTGCAGGTTGAACACTGTCCTTCCATGACTCTTAAAAATGGCTTTGGGATCCCATCCTCGTCGCCAAAATATAATATATGTGGGTAGAACAAATGAAGGACAGAGACACAATGAGTTGCTAATCCATGTGCTTGCTTTATTAGGCTCGAGCAAACAGAGCATGTGCATACCAAACCATGTGACAAACCATGTGATAATACATTACAGCAGGTACACCAGGCAATGACCAAAAACAACTTTCTCTGCTGTCTCTATATCAGCATGGAGCCAGTAGCATTTATATAGCATCTGTTGCAAGGACACACGCAGCCAACCTGCACCATTTGGATGGCACTACCTGTGACAGTCAAGACCACTTTCTAAGAATATTGGGACATAAACCCTGACAAGAATATTTAACAAAAGCATCAGATGAGTCCTTAACCCTTCACCTTAACTCCTCATCAAGGAGCTGTGTGGCTTTACCATCCAGTTTAGGTGTGAATGATGCTCAAATTTGGCTCAGCAAACTGCCTTATATCAACTAGTTTGGATCACATTAGTATTTACACTACCAACCTCCTATCAGGATCCACACCAGCTACTGAGTGAATGAATAACCTTTACTTGCCAATTATCAAATAAGAAATCAGACAACAAACTGATAAACTAACAATTTTTTATTAACCTTAGAATCATAATATGCAAATAATTAGTTAAATGGGTTAATTGACAAAATATATAACAGAGGTTACAAAGGCATTTCAGTTATGTCCCTATAATTCAGCATTAACTCCTTTTTGATTATAAACTTACAGTTGCGATTAGTGTCTGAAATCACAATAAATTGGTGAGATTAATTTAGGGTTAGACTCTGTAAATAGTTGACAAGTGAACATCTTAGATAGCCAGTGTATTGAAGAGATTCAAGTCAATATATTTGTATTTAGCAATATTTACAGACCTTATTACAACCTCATCATCATGAGCTGGTGCAGATGAACTGGTAGTCTCGCCTTCCTTTGGGAGGTTGGTGTTGGGGGTTCAGAGACACCAGAGTGATAAAGCTCCATCTGTAGAGGTCCTATCCATACCTCAGCTGTGGCTCAGTTGATAGCACAATTACCTATGATGTCAGGAGGTTGTGGGTTCAAAGTCCCACTCCAGGGACTTGAGCACATAACTAAAAGCTAGGCTGACACTCCAGTGCAGTGCTGAGTGAGTGCTGCACTGTCAGAGGTGCAGTCTTTTGGATGAGACATTAAACCGAGGCCTCGTCTGCTCTCTCAGGTGAACGTAAAAGATCCCATGGCACTATTTCGAAGAAGAGCAGGGGAGTTATTCTCGGTGCCAATATTCATCCCTCAACCAACATAACAAAAACAGATTATCTGGTCATTATCACATTGCTGTTTGTGGGAACTTGCTGTGCGCAAATTGGCTGCCGCGTTTCCCACATTACAACAGTGGCTCCACTTTAAAAGTACTTTGTTGGCTGTAAAGCGCTTTGAGAAGTCCGGTGCTCATGAAAGGTGCTATAGAAATGCAAGTCTTTCTTTGTCTTTCTTTTCCTGGATCTTCTGCTCCTAGGTAACTTCATCTTCCACATTGAAACCTATGTCTGGACTAGCGCCCCTATTTCCACGGCTCCCTTGATCTCAGGCAAACTTGAACATCTAAGTGACACAGTTTTATCTGGCTGCCATAGCTGTATAATCTTAATGGCCTGGAGTCTCCGCTCGATTGCGCTGGCTTTTTCTCGATGCAATTTAGCCGGAATTGGTGCAAATGGTGCAAAAATCCCGGAATTTTGAGTGTAATTGGCGTTCAACGCGACTCGAGTTACCGTGATTTTTTGCGGTAGTTTTAAAAACATCATGCTGGAAGCAGGCCCCGCCCACAAAACTGGCCACGCCCCCAGAGTGAATTAATCACCATTGGGAGTTTCCGTTAACTGCGCTCGTTTGTGGGCCTTCAGGGAGGCTCCAAAAATTAAGCTGGTTCTGTTGGACGCAAGGACGCTTAAAGGTAAGTTTTAAAAGCTTTTAAATGTGCTTTTTGTTTTAATTTACTAAAAAACTGACTCATACCACAATATAACTAGAAAATAGTTTTATAATTTATTAAAAGTCATTTTTAGTCATTTAAAATCAGGTTACTCACAGGTGGTGGATTGACACTGTGATTAAAATTGCTTATTTTTTGTGATAAACGTATTTTCAGCTGTTCAAATCAAACTTCACCAAGTTGCTCTGGAATTGGCAATTGCTCACAAAGCAGAAACTCTACCCCAATGTCTGTAAACTTCTCTCTTTCTCAGTGATGGACTTTCCAATTTTACAGAAGCAACCTTCTACATATACGAGACAAATTTCTACTAAAAGAACTATGAACTAAAGGTTGATGACTTACTTAAGTGTCAGAAACACTATCTTATATATTCTTAATTTCCAAAAGACTAATCTGAATGACATGTGTGTTAGAAGAGTTCAGTGCTTTTGGTGTTCATTATTTCACGCAGCCCTGTTGGGACCTTTGATGACCTCCAGATCAATGAAGCTGACACCTAGACATGTCACATTACTCGTTTACTCCCTAACTTTAGGTCTTTGCTAATAATGGACATCACACAGGGAAGGTAGTAGGACTTTCTCCGTTCTGACCTCGAGAATTACAAATAAGTGTAACAATGACAGGTAAGTTTGTTATAAATAAAATGACCTTTATTCACACTACAGGTTATTAATTCATGCGTTCATAAAAGTACCCCAGGCAATGTATATGCCCACAGTTTAGTAATTTGAATATACATAAAAATACCCCTGATAATGTATATGCCTACAGTTTATTAATTCAAAAGTACATAAAAGTATCCCCAGCAATACATATGCTGTAACTCCAGAAATTTATATGCTCTACAGTTTACTCCAGCAATTTATATGCTCTACATAAAAGTGGTCCCAGCAATGTATATGCATTACAATTTCGTACATAAAAGTACCCCCAGCAATGTATGTGCTCTATGTCCAACTTTCCTACATATACTCCTCCTCGGGTGATCAGTCCGAATCAGTGGTAGGCATCAAAAGTCAACTGTCCATTCAAAACAGCTTCCTTTGTCCTGTTTCAGTTTTTGCCTTCTGTCTCTTCCCTTTATAATGCTCTCCTGCATGTGTTCCTCATATTTCTTCAGCTGCCTGATAGGTCAGTTTCACTCCCAACCTTCGCAGAGCGGACCTGCGTGGGAACACTGAGCATCGGTGGCAGTTTAAAATCGGCAGCAGTGAGTGAGGAGCGGCCCGACCAGAGCGGACCTGCGTGGGAACACTGAGCATCGGCGGCAGTTTAAAATCGGCGGCAGTGAGTGAGGAGCGGCCTGACCAGAGCGGACCTGCGTGGGAACACTGAGCATCAGCGGCAGTTTAAAATCGGCGGCAGTGAGTGAGGAGCGGCCCGACCAGAGCAGACCTGCGTGGGAACACTGAGCATCGGCGGCAGTTTAAAATCGGCAGCAGTGAGTGAGGAGCGGCCCGACCAATTCAACAGCCGGGGAGAGAGGTAAAAAGTAATCAAAGTGTGACGTCACCAGGAAGCAGGTAAGTGATTGGTTGGTCAGTATTTCTCTTTTTTTTAAACTTTAACTCTGGTTTATAGTTTCTAAGGTCTCTCTGGTGTAGCGGGGACTGTTGGTAAACCAGTTAACTGTAGTGTAATAGTGGGATTGATTGATTTAATTTAAATTCAATTAATTAAAGGGTAAGTCATGGCAGGACAGCCGGGCCCCGTGATATGCTCCTCCTGCGATATGTGGGAACTCAGGGACACTTCCTGTGTCCCTGACAACTCCATGTGCAGGAAGTGCATCCAGCTGCAGCTACTGACAGACCGCATTGCGGCGCTGGAGCTGCGATTGGATGCATACTGGAGCGTTCACGATGCTCAGGACATCGTGAATAGCACGTTTACGGAGTTGGACACACCGCAGGTAGAGGTTGGACAGGAAGAAAGGGAATGGGTGACCAACAGGCAGAGTACTAGGCGCAGGCAGGGAGTGCAGGAGTCCCCTGTGGCCATCCCCCTCTCCAACAGATACACCACTTTGAGTACTGTTGGGGGGGATGGCTTATCAGAGGAAGGCAGCAGCAGCCAACTTCCTGGCACCAGGGGTGGCTCTGCTGCACAGAATGGGAGGAAAAAGAGGGGTAGAGCTATAGTAATAGGGGATTCAATTGTAAGGGGAATAGACAGGCATTTCTGCGGCCGCAAACGAGACTCCAGGATGGTGTGTTGCCTCCCTGGAGCAAGGGTCAAGGATGTCTCAGAGCGGCTGCAGAATATCTTGGAAGGGGAGGGTGAACAGCCAGTCATCGTGGTGCATATAGGCACCAACGATATAGGTAAAAAGCGGGATGAGGTCCTAAAAGCGGAATATAGAAAGTTAGGACATAAATTAAAAAGCAGGACCTCAAAGGTAGTAATCTCAGGATTGCTACCAGTGCCACATGCTAGTCAGAGTAGAAATAGAAGGATACTTCAGATGAATACATGGCTAGAGGAATGGTGCAAGGGGGAGGGATTCAAGTTCCTGGGACATTGGAACCGGTCCTGGGGGAGGTGGGACCAGTTCAAACTGGACGGTTTGCACCTGGGCAGGGCTGGAACCAATGTCCTAGGGGGAGTGTTTGCTAGTGCTGTGGGGGAAGGTTTAAACTAAAATGGCAGGGGTTTGGGAACCTGAGCAGGGAGACAGAGGAAAGGGAAACAAGGATAAAAGCAAAAGATCGGAAGGAGAAAAACAAAAGTGGCAGTCAGAGAAATCAACGGTTTAAATCAAATGTGCCAACAGTAAATAATAATTCTAATAGGTCTAAGAGCATTAAAAAACAAGCCTGAAGGCTTTGTGTCTTAATGCGAGGAGCATTTGTAATAAGGTGGATGAATTGGCTGCGCAAATAGAGGTAAACGAATACGATTTGGTTGTGATTACGGAAACGTGGCTCAAGGATGGCCAAGACTGGGAACTCAACATCCAGGGGTATTCGATATTCAGGAAAGATAAGCAAAAAGGAAAGGGAGGTGGGGTAGCATTACTGGTTAAAGAAGGGATTAACACAATTGTAATGAAGGATATTAGTTCTGATGATGTGGAATCTGTATGGGTAGAACTGAGAAATACTAAGGGGAAAAAAACATTAGTGGGAGTGGTATATAGACCTCCAAACAGTAAGGCGGAGGTTGGGGATGGCATTAAAAGGGAAATTAAAGAAGCGTGCAATAAGGGCACAGCAGTCATCATGGGTGACTTTAATCTACATATAGATTGGGCCAACCAAATTAGTAACAATACTGCGGAGGAGGAATTCCTGGAGTGTTTACGGGATGGTTTCCTGGACCAATATGTCGAGGAACCAACCAGAGATCAGGCCATCTTAGACTGGGTATTATGTAATGAGAAAGGATTAATTAGCAATCTTGTTGTACGAGGCCCCTTGGGTCGGAGCGATCATAATATGATCGAATTCTTCATTAAGATGGAGAATGAAGTAGTTGACTCAGAGGCTAGGGTCCTCAATTTAAATAAAGGAAACTACGATGGTCTGAGGAGCGAGTTAGGTAGGATTGATTGGGGAATGGCACTCAAAGCGTTGACGGTGGATAGGCAATGGCAAACATTCAAAGACCGAATGGATGAGCTACAGAATTTGTTCATCCCAGTTTGGCATAAAAATAAAACAAAAAAGGTGACTCAACCGTGGCTAACAAGGGAAATTAGGGATAGCATAAGATCCAAGGAGACGACATATAAATTGGCCAGAAAAAGCAATAATCCTGAGGATTGGGAGCAGTTTAGGATTCAACAAAGGAGGACAAAGGGATTAATTAAGAAAGGGAAAATAGAATATGAGAGTAAGCTTGCAGGGAACATAAAAACTGACTGTAAAAGCTTTTATAGATATGTGAAGAGAAAAAGATTGGTGAAGTCAAGTGTAGGTCCCTTGCAGTCAGAATCAGGGGAATTTATAATGGGGAACAAAGAAATGGCAGACCAACTAACTTCATACTTTGGTTCTGCCTTCACAAAGGAGGAAACAAATAACCTCCCAGAAATGCCGGGGAACATAGGGTCCGATGAAAGGGTGGAACTGAAAGAAATCAGTATTTGTAGGGAAATGGTGTTAGGAAAATTGATGGGACTGAAGGCCGATAAATCCCCAGGGCCTGATAATCTACATCCCAGGGTACTTAAGGAAGTGGCCCTAGAAGTAGTAGATGAATTGCTGGTCATCTTCCAGAACTCGATAGACTCTGGAACAGTACCCATGGATTGGAGGGTAGCTAATGTTACCCCACTATTCAAAAAAGGTGGTAGAGAAAAAGCGGGGAATTATAGACCGGTAAGCCTGACATCGGTAGTGGGGAAAATGCTAGAGTCCATTATAAAAGATGTAATAGCAGAGCACTTGGAAAGCAGTGACTGGATCGGACAAAGTCAACATGGATTTACAAAAGGTAAATCATGCTTGACTAATCTACTGGAATTTTTTGAGGATGTAACTGGTAAAATAGATAAGGGAGAACCAGTGGATGTGGTGTATTTGGACTTTCAGAAGGCTTTCGATAAGGTCCCGCATAAGAGATTAGCATGCAAAATTAAGGCACATGGGATTGGGGGCAAGGTATTGACTTGGATAGAGAACTGGTTGGTGGACAGAAAGCAAAGAGTTGGAATAAACGGGTCGTTTTCCGAGTGGCAGGCAGTGACTAGTGGGGTACCGCAGGGGTCGGTCCTTGGGCCCCAGCTATTCACAATATATATTAATGAACTGGACGAGGGAATTGGATGTAATATCTCCAAATTTGCAGATGACACAAAGCTGGGTGGGAGGGTGTGCTGTGAGGAGGATGTCGTGAAACTCCAGTACGATTTGGACAGGTTGGGTGACTGGGCAGAAACATGGCAAATGCACTATAATGTGGATAAATGTGAGGTTATCCACTTTGGTGGCAAAAACAGGAAGGCAGATTATTATTTGAATGGCAATAGATTGGGAGAAGGGGAAGTGCAACGAGACCTGGGTGTTATTGTACACCAGTCGCTGAAGGTAAGCATGCAGGTGCAGCAGGCGGTTAAGAAGGCAAATGGTATGTTGGCCTTCGTAGCAAGAGGGTTTGAGTACAGGAACAAGGATGTCTTGCTACAGTTGTACAGGGCCTTGGTGAGACCGCACCTTGAGTATTGTGTGCAGTTTTTGTCGCCTTACCTGAGGAAGGACATTCTTGCCATGGAAGAAGTGCAGCGAAGATTCACCAGGCTGATACCTGGGATGGCAGGAATGACGTATGAGGAGAAATTGTGTCGATTGGGCTTATACTCACTGGAGTTTAGAAGATTGAGAGGGGATCTCATCGAAACCTATAAAATTCTGTCAGGCCTGGACAGACTAGATGCAGGAAGGATCTTTCTGATGGCCGGGGAGTCCAGAACCAGGGGTCATAGTCTAAGGATAAGGGGTAAGCCATTTAGGACTGAAATGAGGAGGAATTTCTTCACCCAGAGAGTGGTGAACCTGTGGAATTCTCTGCCACAGAGGGCGGTGGAGGCCAGTTCATTAAGTATATTCAAGAAAGAGTTGGATATATTTCTTAAGGCTAAAGTGATCAAGGGATATGGGGAGAAGGCAGGGACAGGGTACTGAATTTGGATGATCAGCCGTGATCTCATTGAATGGCGGAGCAGGCTCGAGGGGCCGAATGGCCTACTCCTGCTCCTATCTTCTATGTTTCTATGGTATTCCTTCTGCATGATACGCTTATGTCCCTGTGATGTGTGTGGGGGGGGCGAGACTTCCTCTTCATCCTGTGTTTCCCCTTCATAAGAACATAACATAAGAACATAAGAAGTAGGAGCAGGAGTAGGCCATACGGCCCCTCGGGCCTGCCCCGCCATTCAATAGGATCATGGCTGATCCGAACCTAGACTCACGTCCACATCCCTGCCCACTCCCCATAACTCCTAATTCCCTTATCAGCTAGGAAACTGTCTATCTCCGTTTTAAATTTATTTAATGTCGCAGCTTCCACAGCTCTCTGGGGTAGCAAATTCCATAGGTTTACTACCCTCTGAGTAAAGAAGTTTCTCCTCATCTCAGTTTTGAAAGGGCAGCCCCTTATTCTAAGATTATGCCCCCTAGTTCTAGTCTCACCCATCAGTGGAAACATCCTCCCCGCATCCACCCGATCAAGCCCCCTCACAATCTTATATGTTTCGATAAGATCGCCTCTCATTCTTCTGAATTCCAATGAGTAGAGGCCCAACCTACTCAACCTTTCCTCATAAGTCAACCCCCTCATCTCCGGAATCAACCGAGTGAACCTTCTCTGAACTGCCTCGAGAGCAAGTATATCTTTTCTTAAATATGGAAACCAAAACTGTACGCAGTATTCCAGGTATGGCCTCACCTGTACCCTGTATAACTGAAGCAAGACTTCCCTGCTTTTATACTCCATCCCCCTTGCAATAAAAGCCAAGATTCCATTGGCCTTCCTGATCACCTGCTGTACCTGCATACTAACCTTCTGTGTTTCATGCACCAGGACCCCCCAGATCCCTTTGTATTGTAGCACTTTGCAGTTTCTTTCCATTTAGATAATAACTTGCTCTTTGATTTTTTCTGCCAAAGTGCATAACCTCACACTTTCCAACATTATATTCCATCTGCCAAATTTCTGCCCACTCACTTAGCCTGTCTATGTCCTTTTGCAGGTTTTTTATGTCCTCCTCACTCACTGCTTTCCCTCCCATCTTTGTATCGTCGGCAAACTTGGATACGTTGCACTTGGTCCACTCCTCCAAATCGTTAATATAGATTGTAAAGAGTTGGGGTCCCAGCACTGACCCCTGCGGAACACCACTAGTTACTGATTGCCAACCCGAGAATGAACCATTTATCCCAACTCTCTGCCTTCTGTTAGATAGCCAATCTTCCACCCATGCCAGTATATTACCCCCAATCCCGTGATTTTTTACCTTGTGCTGTAATCTTTTGTGTGGCACCTTGTCAAATGCCTTTTGGAAGTCCAAATACACCACATTCACTGGTTCCCCTTTATCCACCCTGTTTGTTACGTCCTCAAAGAATTCGAGCAGATTTGTCAAACATGACTTCCCCTTCATAAAACCATGCTGACTCTGTCCGATTAAATTATGCTTATCCAAATGTCCTGTTACTGCTTCCTTAATAATGGACTCCAACATTTTACCAACCACAGATGTTAGGCTAACTGGTCTATAGTTTCCAGCCTTTTGTCTACCTCCCTTTTTAAATAAGGGCGTTACATTAGCAGTTTTCCAATCTGCTGGGACCTTTCCTGAATCCAGGGAGTTTTGAAAAATTACCACCAATGCATCCACAATCCCTACCGTTACTTCTCTCAAGACCCTAGGATGTAAGCCATCAGGTCCAGGGGATTTATCCGCCTTAAGTCCCATTATCTTACCGGGCACCATCTCCTTAGTGATTTTAATCGTGTTTAGCTCCTCCCCCCTATAGCCCCCTGTTTGTCCAGTGTTGGGATATTTTTAGTGTCCTCTACTGTAAAGACTGATACAAAATATTTGTTCAGCGCATTTGCCATCTCCATGTTCCCCACTACTAATTTCCTGGTCTCGTCCTCTAAGGGACCAACATTCACTTTAGCCACCCTTTTTCTTTTTATATAACTGTAGAAACTCTTGCTATCTGTTTTTATATTTTTTGCTAGTTTACTTTTATAATCTATCTTCCCTTTCTTAATTAATCTTTTCGTTATTCTTTGCTGGCTTTTAAATGCTTCCCAATCTTCTATCCTCCCACTAGATTTGGCTACTTTATATGCCCTTGTTTTCAGTCGGATACTATCCTTTGTTGCTTTACTTAGCCACAGATGGCTGTCTTTTCTTTTACGCCCCTTTTTCCTCAGTGGAATATATTTTTCTTGAAAGTTGTGAAATATCGCCTTGAATGTACACCACTGCTCCTGTACCGTCTTGCACCTTAATCTATTTTCCCAGTCCACTTTAGTCAACTCTGCTCTCATACCTTCATAGTCTCCTTCATTTCAGCTTAGTACGCTGGTTTGAGATCCAACTCTCTCACCCTCCAACTGAATTTGGAATTCAACCATGTTATGGTCACTCATACAAACAAAGGACCACATGCTGACCTCCTCCATTTTGAATCCTTACAAACAAAGGATCACACACTGACCTTCTCCATTTTGAATCTGTCCGTTATCATCTCACAATTCATTTGCAATTTTGATCTCCACACGGTAGCAGCGATTTTATTAAGTGTAATAGCAGCTTACAAGGTATATATTTAGGTCCCCCCTTAAATCGCCATTTCCTGGCCTGTGGTCTTGAAGGCGTGTCTTCTATCTCAGGAGAGCTTATTAAAATTGCAGATGGTGCGATCATGGCGGCTTTTGGACAGGTAAGAGCCAGGGTGATTTTAACTGCCCACCCGCCAGGTTTCTGCTGAGCGAGTAGGGTTAAAATCACCCTCATTAACGCAGTTTCTCGCTCCACAGTTGCTGCCTGGCCTGATGAGTATTTCCAGCATTTTCTGTTTCTATTTCAGATTTCCAGCATCCGCAGTATTTTGTATTAGAGTTACACTTTGGTTGCTTTAGATTGCCAATCATTTTGGAGAATGTCCTTTTAGCATATTCATTCAGTAGTGTGGCCTTGACGCATAGCAATGCTGAAAATAGTAATAGGATTTTTGCTAAATAAATAGAAACCAATATTTAGGGAGTGGAAACACGATCTTCATATAGATTATGATGATAATGAAGACACAGGGCATGATTTTATTGGCATCTTGTAGCCAGTACAATCAGAGGGGTTTAGTAACTCTAATTCTAGTTAGCTACTGTGTCTGCTTATAAATCACAATACAGCTCCTCATCAGCAGCTTTCTCTCACTCTGTTAGACAAACAACTGGCTTTGTTGCAGCACTGGACAGTTCAGTTCTATCGCTTGTGTCATTTGAGTCCTGCTGAATAGCATTAAGAAAACAATAGACTTATTGCAGCATTTGTTTCTTTTGGAGGATGTGGTCATGGTGACCATTTTTTGAAGGACAGACCCATTATAATAAAAGTATTATTTATTGAGTGTGTATATTGCTCCTTGGGACAGCGCTTCAAGCAGAGAAAGAACAGAATTGGAAGAGGTAGTCGTATAATGGACAGGTGCATTTCCACCTCTGGAACATGAGATTCCCTCCAGCTCCAACTGAAGGAATGTAATAACCCCTCGCTATGCTGCTTTAAGGGACCTTACTGCAATTAGTTCAGGCTGTTTCAATCACCACTCTCTAGTAGCTGTGAGCCCACAAGACAAACTGCCCATAACTTGAAAGAAATCATTTATATTTATGTTCCGGCATTTATATTTATGCCGGCTTCTACCGGCATGTAAATAGTAAGCAGGCAGTAAGAGGCGGGGTGGGACCTATTAGGATCAAAGAAGGTGATATATGCTTAGAGGCGCAGGGCAAGGCTAGAATACTTAATGAGTACTTTGCATCGGTGTTTACTAAGGAAGAGGATGCTGACAAAATATCAGTAGATACGGAGATGGTAGAGGTAATGGATGGGGTGAAAATTGATAGACAGGATGTACTGGAAAGGCTGGATATGCTTAGAGTGGATAAGTCGCCTGGTCCAGATGGCTTGCATCCCAGGTTGCTAAGGGAAGTGATGGTGGAGATAGCGGAAGGGCTTTCCATAATCTTCCAATCTTCCCTAGATACGGGGAAGGTGACAGAGGATTGGAAAGTGGCAAATGTGACACCCTTGTTCAAGAAAGGGTGTAAAGACAATCCTAGTAACGACAGGCTGATCAGTTAAACATCAGTGATGGGTAAGGTTTTAGAAACAATAATCAGGGAAAAAGTTAACAGGCACTTGGAGAGGTTTAAGTTAATTAAGGAGAGCCAGCACAAATTTGTGAAGGGCAGATCGTGTTTGACTAATCTAATTGAATTTTTTGATGAAGTAACAGAGAAGGTTGAAGGGAATGCAATGGATGTTGTCTATATGGATTTTAAGAACGCATTTGACAAAGTATCACATAAAAGGCTGATTAACAACATTGGGGCTCATGGAATAGGAGGGTCAGTGTCAGCTTGGATAAGAAAATGGCTTAAGGACAGAAAACTGTGAGTCGTGGTAAATGGTTGTTTTTCAGACTGGAGGTTGGTAGACAGTGGTGTTCCCCAAGAGTCAGTGTTAGGATCACTGCCTTTTTTGATATATATATATAAATGACTTGGATATTGGAATACAAAGTAACATTTGAAAATTTGCCGATGCTACTAAACTTGGAGGTGTGACAAACAATGAAGAGGATACCAATCGACTACAACAGGACATAGAAAGGCTAGCAGAACGGGCAGAGAAGTGGCAGCTGTAATTTAATACAGAGAAGTGTGAGGTGATGCATTTTGGTAGAAGGGATAGGGAGAGGCAATATAGACTTAATGACACAGTTCTAAAGAGTGTGCAGGGACAGAGGGACCTGGGGGTTCATGTGCACAAATCTTTGAAGGTGGCAGAACATATTGAGAAATAGTTAGCAAAGCATATGGGATCTTGGGTTTCATAAATAGAGGTACTGAGTACAAAAGCAGGGACGTTATGCTGAAACTTTATAAAGCTCTGGTTAGGCCACAACTGGAGTATTGCATCCAGTTCTGGTCACCACACTTTAGGAAGGATGTGAAGGCCCTTGAGAGGGTGCAGAGCAGATTTACCAGAATGGCTCCAGGGATGAGGGATTTTAGCTACAAGGGGGTCGATTTTCGTGGAGCCGTCAGGCGGAGTTTCAGGCATGTGGGGGTGGGGGAAAATCCTGAATTCAGGGGTCCTGTTAAGTCTGTGTGTTCTAGTTATTGTTAATAAGAATCACTGCACACAGACCACAAGAGTAAATTCAACAGGTCTTTACTAGTCGGAGGTCAGGCTGAACTGCCCAATAAATCATTACACAGCACTTATATACCGGTGTGGTCACCACCGGTATTACAGTATACAGCAGCCAAGATAAAGTAGTGCATCTCTTAAAATAGTTCTCTTAAAGGTGGAATGGTTACATACACCACAATCCTCCCTTTTTAGCTTAACAGTATATATTCCCCATTAAACATAACATAATAACATATATACACAACTTCATGTAAAAACAGTTCACAGATTCAGTCTCTGAGGAGGCCTCCTGATCCGAGACGGGTAACGCCTTTCAGGGGTCTCTGGTTCTCATTGCTGGGGTGACTCATCTAGTTGATCCCCTATGGATAGGACATCATCATCAGGTATATTCACTTCTGAGGTAGATGCTTCAGGTTCACTAACTTCCTCCACGGTTGTCTCTGTCGTAACCATGGGCTCGACCCTTGTTCTTGATCCCACCAGTTGGTCAGCATGACGTCGCATTACATTTTCACCAACATCTACCGTGTACATCAGGGGTCCTTGTCTGGCCCGAATAGTTCCAGATTGCCATTTCTCGTTTTTATAGTCCCTGGCTAACACCGGTTGTCCTATTTCAAAACTCCGAGTGGGCTTGTTATTGATATGCTGGAACTGTTTGTTTTCGACTTCCCTCCGCACATTTGGTTTTAACAAGTCCAACCTGGACCGCAACCTCCTGTTATAGAACATCATGGCAGGACTTTGGTTTGTTGTTGCATGGGTGGCATTTCGATATGCCAGTAGGAAATTGTCCACCTTGTGTTGCAGTGGAATCTGATCTTCGCTCATGGCCTTTATTGCCTTTTTGAACGTCTGTACAAACCTCTCGGCCAGCCCATTCGTAGCTGGATGATATGGGGCAGAGGTATAATGTTTCACCCCATTCTTCTTCAGGAATTTCTGGAATTCCTCTGACACGAACTGTGGTCCGTTGTCTGAACATATTTGCTCTGGCAATCCATTTCTTGCAAATATCGTTCTTAGCACCGCGATCGTCTTCTCCGAGGTAGTGGTAGTCATTTTAATCACTTCTGGCCATTTAGAATGTGCGTCCACCGCAATTAAAAACATGGAATCCATGAACGGACCAGCAAAGTCAATATGTACACGTTGCCATGGGGTTGAAGGCCATTCCCATGGATGCAGCGGTACAATTGGAGGTGCATTTTGGACTTTTTGGCACCCTGAGCAGCTTTTCGTCAGATCCTCTATCTGTTGGTCGATACCCGGCCACCACACATAAGCCCTAGCAAGGCTTTTCATCTTGACTCCCCCCAGATGACCTTCATGTAGTTCTTTTAGAACTCTCTCTCTTAACTTAGGAGGGATAATCACCCTTGTTCCATACATCAATGTTCCCTGACAGATGGACAGCTGTTCTCGTCTTGCTGAGAATGCCGGTAACAGTGGATCACCATGGGCTGGCCATCCCTTTACTGTCAATTCGTAGACCCGAGACAGTGTCGGGTCATTCCTAGTCTCCCTTTCAATATTTGCATTGGTGACAGGTAAACATTCGATGATGGTCGAGTGAAATAACTCCACCGGGTCAACCGTCGGTGCCTCCTCCTCAGTAGGTAGTGGCAGGCGCGACAGCCCATCAGCATTACCATGCTGCTTTGTACCTTTAAATTCTATCTGATATTGATGTGCCCCGAGGAAAAGGGACCATCTCTGGAGCCTCTGTGCTGTCATCACCAAAACACCCTTCTTAGGGTTAAAAATGGATACCAACGGCTGGTGGTCTGTCAGCAGTGTAAACTTCTGGCCCTGCAGGTAATGATTAAACTTCTTTACTCCCCACACAAGGCTGAGAGCCTCCCTATCTATCTGAGCATAGTTGCGCTCAGCGGAGGTCAATGATCTGGATGCAAATGCGACTGGCCTTTCCAAGCCATTTGGCAACTTGTGTGAGAGTACTGCTCCAATACCATAAGGAGAAGCATCACAAGCTAAACGAATAGGTAGCGTTGGGTTGAAGTGAGCCAACACTTCCTCTGAGGTGATCAATGCCTTGCTTTTGCGAAAGGCCTTCTTACAGTCCTCGCTCCACTTCCATGGTACTTCTTTCTGCAAAAGAGCGTTCAGCGGGTGCAGCACCGTGGATAGATTTGGCAGAAACTTATGGTAATAGTTAATCAACCCTAGGAACGACCTCAACTGGGATACATTTTCCGGAGCAGGAGCCTTCACAACAGCTTCGATCTGGTCAGGTGACTTGTGCAGCCCCTCCTGGTCAATGACATGACCACAGTACGAGATCCGTTTCTGAAAGAACTCATATTTCTGGCGATTAACTCGAAGTCCATATTCCTTCAATCTGGTGAGCACCAGTTTCAAATTTGCAAGGTGTTCCTCATCGTCCTCTCCTGTAATCAGGATATCGTCCAAGTAACCTTGAGTGCTTGGAATTCCCTGTAATACCTGCTCCATGGCCCTCTGCCAAATTGCTGGAGCCGAAGCCACTCCAAAAACCAGTCTATTATATCGATACAAGCCTCTGTGCGTGTTGATTGTGAGATACTGGCGCGACTCTTCCTCAACTTCCATCTGTAAGTACGCTTGCGCCAGGTCTATCTTGGTGAAGTGTTTCCCACCAGACAATGAAGCAAAGATATCCTCAATCCGCGGAAGCGGATATTGCACCGTGTGAAGCACCGGATTAACCGTGATCTTGAAGTCTCCACAGATGCGGACCTTCCCCGGTTCCCCTGGCTTGTTACTCGATGAACGCTTCATGACGGGAACAATGGGCGTGGCCCACTCACTCCAGTCCACCTTAGACAGTACTGCTGAACGTTCTAGCCCTTCCAGCTCAGCTTCCACAGCAGGTCGTATCGCATCTGGCTTTGAAAAATTTTGGGTTTGCATGTTCTGCAATCTTGATTTTTGCTGTAATTCCTCTCAGTGTTCCCAGTCCCTGTTGGAACACCTCTTTAGCCTCATCCAATATTCTGGACAATCGTTCAGGTTTGACATCTTTTTTTCCGGAATCTACCGTTATTGCTTTTAGGGAGTGCCAGTCCATATTTATTTTCCTGATCCACTCCCGTCCCAGAAGTGGTGGACCTCCCTCAGGTAGTACATATAAGTCCATTCCTTGGTGTTCTTTGCCCTTGTGTACCACCTTGACTTTTATCTTTCCGATGGGGTATACTCTTTGCGCCGTGTATGTCTGCAATACTATCTCCGTATCCCGTAGGGGAATATGTGTGAATAACCTTTTGTAATCTTGCTTATTCATGACCGTCAACGCCGATCCGGTGTCCAATTCCATCTTCACTTGGACTCCTGCTATCTGAAGTGTGACCCAGATAGTTTGTAGGTCAGCTTCCTTACTCACATTGTGAATTCTCAGACTACCCAGTTCCTTGCTGTTGGAGTCTGAATCCGAATTCTGTTCATCCGAACTCTTCTCAGCCACCTTATGTACCTTTCTGCACTTTTCCTGCGGTGACTTTTTGTTGCTGGTCTTCTTTCCTGACCGGCATACTTTAGCTATGTGACCAAGCTTGCCACATTTTCTACATTCCTGATTTTTAAACCAGCATTGGTTCTGATCATGTGTTGTCTTTCCACAACGATAACATTTCGTTGTACCCAAAGCCATTTGATCTACGCTGAGTACCGCTGCCTTCAGCTGCATTTCCGCAGTGCCTCTCGCTGCAGCTTCGTGCGATGCTGCAATAGTGACAGCCTTATCAAGTGTAAGATCATTCTCTTCAAGCAGCCGCTTTTGTGTTCCTTCTTTTGACAATCCACACACGAATTTGTCTCTCAGTGCCTCTGTCAGTCTTTCCCCAAACTGACAGTATTTCGCTAGCTTACGCAGTTCAATTAAATACTCCGCGTTGCTTTCCTCTTTCAGTTGCGTTCTCGCATAAAATTTAAATCGTTCCGCTAACATCAGCGGTGTGGGGTTCAAATGATTTCTCAGGACAGCAACAATATTAGCGAAAGCCTGATCCGCTGGTTTAGCTGGTGATAGAAGATGCTTCAATAGCCCGTATGTCTTCGCACCCATTGAGTTTAGTAAGGTTAGTGTTTTATCTTCATCTGATATTTTATTTGCCTTACAATAAATCTCTATGCGTTCTACATACGTGGCCCAATCTTCAACATCGGGATCGAAATCGTTGATGTTACCACGCTTAGGCATCCTCGCAATCTTCTTGAGAAACAAAAAGAAATTTTTCTTTTATTTTTTGTTCAAAATGGCGGTTTCCCGCGCTTGTCTTCTTCCCCTGCCTACGAAAATGGAGGCTTCCCGCGTTTGCCTTTCTCCCCCGCTGGCTGTAATGGCGATTGCCGTATTGCTGCGTTCGCCCTCCCCAGCGGTTCTCAAATCGTGCCTCCCAGCCCCTCTTGCAGTCCGGTCCTTTCCCCCGGCTGCGGCTGAGTTCTCCGCGGTTTTTTTATTTTTTTATTTTATCCCGCACCTCGCGGCCTCGGTAGCTGCCCAGCCTTTTTCCCTGGTCGCAGTCGAGCTCTCTCTCGACGCTGTTGCGTCTCCCAGCCTACTTGCAGCCCGGTCTTTTACACCGGCTGCGTTTACATTCACCGCGGCTCCCGTGCCTTACGCTGCCCCAGTCTCAGCGCCTCTGGCCCCGACTTCTGTCCGGCTCTTTTCCCCGGCCGTGGTCGAGTTCTCCACCCTTATATCCTCCGTTTTTCCCTCCCCTACTTCACAGCCAATGTGGCCGACTTGCTGCTCGTCGCTGATCGGCTTACCCACCACTGTGATAGAAGGGATGATCACTGCCTGTTGCTGATGGAAGGCTTCGTGTCAGGATTCTTCCTTGCTCTTCAGACCCGAGTCTTTTCTCAGCAGGATGATGAGGGCGGATGCCTCTTCTCGACGCCCGTTAAACTGCCTTGGATATATCTCTGCCGCAGGGTAAGATCGTCATCGTCGCCACTGTTAAGTCTGTGTGTTCTAGTTATTGTTAATAAAAATCACTGCACACAGACCACAAGAGTAAATTCAACAGGTCTTTACTAGTCGGAGGTCAGGCTGAACTGCCCAATAAATCATTACACAGCACTTATATACCGGTGTGGTCACCACCGGTATTACAGTATGCAGCAGCCAAGATAAAGTAGTGCATCTCTTAAAATAGTTCTCTTAAAGGTGGAACGGTTACATACACCACAGGTCCCAACACCATCCCGCCCAAAACCCCACTCCACGCAACTTTCAGAGGCAGCGGGTACCCGCCCCGCACTGGGACCCGGTGACCCCAGGCGGGAAGGGATTAGTGCCAATTAACTGCCTGTTAACAGGTAGTTAACAGGCAGTTTATAACCGAATCCCTATTTTGAGGGGTTTTGTGTGGGTTTCCTGACAGCTTCAAACCACGCCAGGTTAGAGCAGGCAGGCCGTCGGGTTGAAGGAGTTGGAGGGGTCGCGATGTCGGTGTTCAGGTGAGTGATGGGTGCATGAGTGCAAAGGTAAGTGTGTTTGGTGTGTGTAAAGAACTTTTACTTACCTGTACTTACCTTAACAGCCTTTCTTCCTGTAGGCGTCGGGAGCCCATCACTCAGCCGGCACTTAAAGCTGAACGGCTGCGATCTGTGAAAAGTGACAGCCTTCAGCTTTGAGTGCTGCTGAGAGTTCTAACTGAGTCTGTGCAGAAGGACTCATGTCAGAACTCAGACTGTCAGTGTTTCATAGCTTGAAACAGCTGTGAAACACTGATATTTCATCTGCCAAGAACTCTTGACAGATGAAATTGCAGTCTGTGACGTCACCTGTTGCCGGGTGGCCCTTAATTGGCCTGCTGAGCCCGCTGGGCGGGCTCAACAAGGTCAATCAAGGGAAAATCGCACAGATTGGCCTGACATCGATGTAGGCGGGACTAAAACCCGAAAGTTGTCGTCCCGCCTTCTTCCCGACAGCTTTGGGAAAATCGACCCCAAGGTTAGGTTGGAGAAGCTGGGATTGTTCTCCTTGGAGCAAAGGAGGTTGAGGGGAGATTTGATAGAGGTGTACAAGATTATGATGGGTTTGGATAAGATAGACAGAGAAAGGCTGTTCCCATTAGTTGATGGTACAAGGACTCGGGGACACAGATTTAAGGTTTTGGACAAGAGATACAGGGGGGACATGAGGAAGAACTTTTTTACGCAGCGAGTGGTGATGACCTGGAACTCACTGCCGACGAGGGTGGTGGAAGCAGAGATGATCAATGATTTCAAAAGGAAATTGGATCAGCACTTGAGGGAAGGAAACTTGCAGGGTTACAGGGATAGAGCGGGGGAATGGGACCGACTGGATTGCTCTACAGAGAGCCGGCATGGACTTGATGGGCCAAATGGCCTCCTTCTATGGCGTAATGACTCTATGGGCTGGATTTTCCAAGCCCCGTAGAGGCGGGCTTGGAGGCGGGACAGCCCGTAAAATCGGAGAAAGTGGGGGCAGATGGCAAACCCGCCCCAATCCCGCCTCTGTGCCTACTTGCCAGGAGGCGGGAAGATGTGCAGCTTCGGGTCCCGTCTCCTGGAGACGGGAAAGGCTTTTAATCTTTTTAACTGCCTGTTAACAGGTAATTAACAGGAAGAGAAAAGGATTAGTGCGATTTTACCTTCACAGGTGAAGGCTTCCTGACCTCGGAGAACCCTGCCGGGTTGGAGGAGATGTGGAGGAGGTCTGCGGTGGTCGGAAGCACCTGGAAGTAAGGTGTAGAGGTGAGTGATGGGTGCAAGTGTGGAGTGGTAAGTATGCAAGGTAAGTGATTAGTTTAAAAAAGTGTGCACTTACCTTTTTTTCCTTCTATAGCCTTTAGCTACACTGGATTGGGAGAGCGGACATCCACCTTGTCAATTTCAGGTAATGGCTGATGAACCCTCCGATCCATCAGGCATCTGAAATTTACTTATTTTCAATGTTTGTTGAGTCCTCACCACAAAGATGCATCAAACTAAAGAGAATGTCAGTGTCTGACAGCTTCACAGAGCTGTCAAACGCTGTCATTTCGTCTTTCAAGAAGTCTTGACAGATAGCACGTCTGACGTTGACGTGATCTGTCAGTGAATTCTTCCCTAATTGGCTTGCTGAGCCCACAGGGTGGGCTTAACAAGCTCAATCAGGGGAAAATCCCTCTGAATGGTCAGGCGAGGATGGAGGCGGGACATTGACACGACATCCAGCAGCCCCGCCTCCAACTCGCCTCCATTCACAGAATCCAGCCCATGGACTCTATGAGAAGCTTAATTTGTCATCAGAATTTGCCCATCGCTCTTAACAACCAAATAACATGTGTCTACATCACGCAGTAAATAAAATTAACGATCTGTTTGAGGTGCATGAGGGAGGAATGTTGATCAAGATTTCAGAACTCCCAGCTCTTCTTAGAATAATGCTATGGGATTGTTTGCATCCACTTGAACCAGTCGACAAGGTCTCAGTTTGACATCTCATCCAAAAAGCAGGCCTCCCTGACAATGCGGCACTCCCTCAGTACTGCATGGTAATGTCCAGTTGGTTATGTGCTCAATTCCTGGAGTGGGGCTTGAACCTTCTGTCTTCTGACTCACACACAAGTATACCAAATGAGCCAAGTTGATACTTCATTTGACACAAATTGGCTATCCACCTTACTCAGAGAGGCCGCAAGAATTTGCGGTGCAATAATCAGAAGCGGAGATGTTGGCTGTTATGTTACTTCTCTTTAGCCCAAGGGTAGGCCTAGTGGAATGCCTCATTTCCACCACAACTGAGATCAGCGTACTTGATATAGACAAGTGATCTACCCAGGGATAGAGCTGGATTGTATGGCTCTGTTCCACAGCATGCCTTGTATTATATTTACCTCCTGTGCTGTTGGAGAGCCTGACAGAACTGTTCCTATCTGAGGATCATGAAGTTTAATTTATCTTTTTGTATGTCTACAATTACAGGACTGGTGTGATTGGCTGTTTCTTTTATCACAAATTAAACCAATTTTCAGAATTTGTATGACTCTAAACTGTGCATTCCAATGATTTTATTACTGACTCTCAAATCTCGATGATAAATGGGTATATCTCCTGTTTTATTCAGAGGACAATATGGCTTCACCTGACAGCAGCATATGGCTTGGCAATGAGGCTTGCGACTGTTTGTCTCGAAAGACGATGGTTTAAGCGCCAAAGTCATTCACTTGCTTTGGCATGCTGTAACATCTTGAATGGCTGAGGAGTCCAATTCTCGACTGACAGTCCATGTCACAGATGGTGCGGGCATAAATCACAGTGCCAGATGAGGAAGTCCACACAGTATTAACTCTTGAAGCCTGATGTTCTTTCCTCTTTACTATCTTATCTTTCATCTCGCTCGGTCTCTCAGCCATCTCTCTTCAGCCTCTCTGGCTCCTCAATGTAGCACAGCCTCCAGTGTGGCCTGTTGTTAGCCATATCTTGCCAGCTTGTGGTGTCGATTTTGATGTTTTCAATTCCCTCTTACAAATGTCTTTGAACCTGAAGTTAGATTGGCCCTGCAGTTTTGAAGCATCTGCAACTTCATGTAAAAGATCCTTCGGATTATAACCATCTTCCATCCGATATAAATGATCAAGCCACGCAAGGTGTTTGTGTTTGAGAAAAGTTATCACACCTGGCTCCTTCAAGTACTTTGGTGTCAGTAACTTTGGCCGGAATTTTCTTTACCTGGGCGGGTTCGGTGCGGGCGGTGGCCATGGTGGGTGCGACCCCGTTGCTGGCTACATCCTGCACCATAAAACAGCTTTACGTTGATAGGACCTATTAAACCCGCCCTACGTGTTACCCAGCCCAATTAAATGGTGTAGATCTGGTGCCATCATTCAGTTGTGTTTCAGCCGGGATCTTTAAAGGGGTCATGGCCACATTAGATTTTCATGTCAATGTAACATAGTACTGTCAGTGCACGACAGCATTGGAGTGCTGCAAACACTGACAATGACTGCACAGAGGCAGAGGGCTGCACCCAGGTTCTCCGATGATATGGAAGGAGTCAGAACACGCAGGGAGGTCCTCTTCCCTTCCAATGCACAGAACAGACCTCCCCAGGAGACAAAAGCAGCCTGGTTGGAGATTGCAGAAGAGGTCACCAGCAGGGATGTGGTCAGGAGGATCTGGGTGCAGTGCCACAAAAGTTTAATTGATCTCATTAGATCAGGAAATGTGAGTGTAAAGCCACACTCAACTGCATCCTGCTGTGCCTCTCATCCCATCCCCATCAATCTGCCTTCCCAACCCTACTCCTGCACATCCTTACTCACACTCACATCTTGCACGTCCACCCATCCCTCTCAATCTACATTATCACCTCCCCATCTCACTAGCCACCCCTCACACTCACCCCCATCCTAGTGCAGTCATACCAACTAACAACACACAAGGAGACCACTTGGCTTTGGCGCCCCACTCCATCATAGTCTCCCTCTAAAGATCGAACCCATCCATTCCTTACACTCATTCGAGCAGTCTCACTCAACCTCTTTCTCTCCTTGTAGGAAAAGAGCCCAAAATAAGAGGGAGAGGGGGAGAACCGGTGGTGGCCCTCCATCATATGCAAACCTTACAACAGCAGAGGAGGCTGTTTTAGAAATATCTGGAGTCGCCGAGCAACTGGAGATAGGAGACGGAGGGAGGGGGACATCTCAGCAACCTGGTGACAGAATTACATATCATACAGCTACATGGCATACATCAGTCACTCGAATGGGGACTGATGTTAGCAGCCAGTGAATGGTTATCATCTACATAATGGTATCTGTACCCGTTCTTCATATGACATATCTAACTCATCTCTTTACTCTCCCACAGGCCCATGAAGAGGCCGCCCCCTACTGTCCAGGAGGAAGAGGAAGACAACTCATCAGAGGAGCCTCCAGCCTCTGAGGGATCACCATCACCAGGCATAAGCGCACCCAGCCCCAGCACAGATACTTACACTTGGGTGAGTCCTACGTGAGATAGAGTAGTGTTGCCACCTGGTGTCTCACAACTCAAAAGTGAGCATCAGCAGATGCAGGAGACAGGGACAGCAGTGGAGAGTCCTCACCGGAGGGCGCAGGAAGCTCCGCGCTCCGCTCAGCTTTCAAGGGGCCAAAAACAACACAAACTTATTTTACAGGTTTTTGAATGTTAAAATGATTTTAAAAATTTTAGTTTAATATTTATTTTCACCCTTATGCTGGCAAAAGAAGGCCTGATGCCTGTTTTTACCAGACGTAAGAGCTTCATGGGCATTCTCTGGGCAAGAGTTGGGCAAATAGCCCGACTCTCCATCAGGGAATGTCCATTTCCTATGCATGCGGAGACTCTTGACAGATTGCAAGCTCTGGGTTTTCGCGCATGCACAACCCACGTGTAAAGCCAGAACTTGCGGGGCATTTAATGGCTGCGTACAGGGTCATCGGCCCCGGATAATCTGGGTCATTAGGAATGAATCGTCCCTGATAATTATGCCATTACTAATTTTACTTAGTGAAATACAAGAACAAGTTGTCACTGCATTTAACGTCAGTGGGGGGGAATTCTATCTCCCAAGGACGGGTGGGTTGGGAGCGGGTGGGAAGGTCAAACATTTTTAAATCTCAAATCCGACCCTAGCCTGTCTCCAACCTGCCCACTTCCAGTGTTAATGGAGGCGGTTCGGGGGCGGGTGGCCAACCCGCTCTCAGGAGGCGGGTATATCTCTGAAACCTTTTAAGGAGGCTGCGAGCCTCCATTTTAACATCATTTTTATTTTTAACTCATGGAGGGCGGGATTCCTGGGGCTCAGGAATTCTGGCAGGTCCAAGGGGGTGTGAAGGGCCAGATCTATGAGGTAAGTGCCTTTATTGCACTGCTTGTGGTCCAGGAGGAGCAGGAGTGTTTCCTCCAGGCCCAACTAGCCTACTTGCACACGATTGGACCCCGCGATCAGCTGACCCTCTCACCAATGTCCGACCCCCACCCGCCCACTGTGATGTCCGGCCCCTCCCCCCCACCCCCTCCGACGTTAGACTTACCTGACATCTGCTCCCTGGCTGCTTTCCTGCCTGATAGCCATCTGGCTGGCTGTCGGGCTGGAAGCCTGTTGAAAAAAATGTAAAAGATATTCTATGGTTAACTTCTGCAGGAAAACTGGGTGATCCAACATGCCCAAGTGTAGGAACAGGAAAATTTGCCCCATAGTTTTTATGCTTTGGTCAGCTGCTCAGACAGTCGCCCTGGTTCAAGTCCCACTCTACTTGAATACATAATCTAAGATAGCAGTTGCAGTCCTGAGGGGTGGCGGCATTGTTGGCCAACTGATGAGGCCTAAAGCACCGTCTGGTAATCCAGGCGAATGTTAAGGTCCCATTGTACCATTCAAAAAACGAGCAGGGAGTTCTTACTTTGTCTTGGCCAACATTCCGCCCTCAACTAACAAAACCAAAAATAAATCAACTGCTCATTCATCTCATTGCTGTTTGTGGGATCCTGGTTTATGTCAAATCATTGCTATGTTTGTCTACAAAACATCAATCCACTTCGAAGCAATGCACTGTAAGCAAAGTGCACACCAGCGAATTGCTCCAGAAGATGATGTTGCAATAGCAGCCTTCTTTAAATACATACCTGTGAGGCCTGAACCCCTCTTCTCTGCAGCTAAAGAGTGGACACCCTCTGGCCAGCAGGTTTCAGCTGCTGCACAAAACTATCAAATACTCCTTGATATAAGAAAACTACTAGGCACTTGGTCTAAGCGTTAAACAAAGCTTTAATCAACTGTTTCACAACATGGAGGTCTAGTTGTGTCCTTCACTAGTTCCTGTTAAGAATGTCCTGCGCAAGCTGGGCCCGTGCCCGAGTATTTATACTCTCCCTGGACAGCGCCACCCGTAGGCCACTCAGTATTATTTCATAAGTCTTTCTTTCATGAATGACTGATTCATGTCACTCCTCCTCACTCATATTCTGTGATTCATCCAGTAATTTCTCCTCAAACTGACTGGCCCGGATTTTGCGGTCGGTATGGCAGCGTACTCTCGGAGTATGCCACCACAGCTCCTTAGAAATCCACCGCAAGTTCGGGATTTCCACACCCGCTTGCGCAGGTATGAAATCCGGAACTTGTAGTCTGTCAACGTATGCATTGACAGGCCATCCGCACGGGCCACAAAAAAGCAATCGCTGGCGCAGAGTTGGGCTATTTGCCCACCGACTGGCCAGCAATTGCGTACAGAAATGTTACGGTTGATGCAAACCGGCTCAGGGCCTGTTTGCATCAGCGTAAGGAGATATCAAAGGCATTAATTAAATATTGTCAGATCATAAATTATGCACATACACTGTATCAAATGAGTTTCTGCAAATATTGGCCCACATTACAGTTTTATGATGTCTAAAATTATTAGCAAAAAAAATTAACTTTTTAGTGAGGTTGGTGGAATGACGGTAATTACGAATAAAATTCCAATTCTGTAAATTGTAATTAAATCAGATTTCAGGATTCCATTAAATCTCATTTTGGGATTCCTTTTGGAAATGATTCATTTGGAATTCTGCTTTGTGATTGGAGGACCAGGCCCAGGCGATCCCAGGTACGCTTCCGCACTGCCCGCATCCCTGGGATCGGTGGGCCATTACATTGCCCTCCGCCTCACAGCCTCACCACCAGCAGGTAGGTTGGTAATTCTTTCACTCCATAATACCTACCTCTTTGACCAAGCTTTTGATCACCTGTCCTAACATTACTATGTGGCTCGGTGTCAAATTTTGTTTGATAACGCTCCTGTGAAGTGCCTTGGGACATTTTACTACGTTAATGGTGCTATATAAATGTAAGTTGTTGTTGCTTCACCCTTCATCATTCTTTTAATGCCAATTCTATCCAAAGTGATTTCCTTAAAGATTGCCAATGATTTAATATATTTTGTAACCTGCTAGTCTATGTGCAGAAAATAAAATGCTACTTGTTCACAAATCAAAGTCACTGACTTCTGCCATGTCGCCCATGGGTGCCTAGACAGTTTGTTTGGCGTAAATGTTGAGGATTGTAGTGGCATGTATTGTCACTAGTAATATGTGCTAGATGGTTGACTCTTGGAGCAGGTTTTCATGAACCAGATGGTACACTTAAGTCACAGCCTACCCAATGGACCTGTACCACCCTACATAAACTTTTGCTCACCCAAACCTCTGCTGCCCGTATCTTAACTTGCTCCAAGTCTTGTTCACCCATCACCCCTGTGCTTGCTGACCTACACTGGCTCCTGGTCCGATAACACCTCAATTTTAAAATCCTCATCCTTGTTTTCAAATCCGTCCATGGCCTCACCCCTCCTTATCTCTGTAAACTCCTCCTGCCCTACAAGCCTTCGAGATCTCTGCGCTCCTCCAATTCTGGCCTCTTGCGCATCCCTGATTTTAATCGCTCCACTATTGGCGGCCGTGCGTCCAGCTCTCTTGGCCCTAAGCTCTGGAACTCCCTCCTTGAAATCTCTACCTCTCTGTCCTCCTTTAAGATGCTCCTTAAAACTACCTTTTTGACCAAGCTTTTGGTCATCTGTCCTGATTCTCCTTCTGTGGCTTGGTGTCAAAAATGTTTTTATTGATAACGCTCTTGTTAACCGCCTTGGGCCATTTTGCTACGTTAAAGGCACTACATAAGTACTAACTGTTGTTGTTGTTGTACCACAGCCCAGCAGCAGATGCTGCATTGCCTGGAATAGTGCCTGCTGGGAGCTGTACACCTCTGAAAGCACACCCCACGTCCTCCTCTCCTCTTACTACTCCATTGTGATATATCCATAGATGCCCACTGCACTCTTACTGTTAGACACAAACCATCTCTGTACAGTTCACTTCAGTCATAGAAGGGTCATAACATTCGGTACTAAACATTGTGCTTTTCATTCGCACTTTCTCTTGGCACGACACCACTTTTTACTCAGCTATGTTTTTGCTTAAATGAATGGAGAAGAATGTCAGAATCTAAATGACTTTTCACACTGCTGTGTTAAACAGAAATATGCAGCGACCTCGGAGTCAAGGACACAAGAATGGAACCCGCTTAAAGCTACATTGTAAAAGCATTGAAATGAAAACCTCCAAAGAGGTCCTATTTGGCATGTTGGGATTGAGCGAGGATTTGTGGTTTCCCATTCGGTGACCTGCTGCTAAGCACATATTGTTCCATTGGATTGTCTGTTTAATGCTCAGCAAAAGGAAGGATTGCATACCTAAATACAGACTTCCCAGCTCTGCGTTGCCTTTGACTGTACATTATCACAGTGATGCTATTTTTGTACTTGCAAGGCTGATAACAGGGTCCTTTCAGCGCAATAGAAAGACTTCTATTTATATAGCGCCTTCACGACCACCGCATGTCTCAAAGCGCTTTATAGCCAGTCAAGTACTTTTGGAGTGTAATGTGGGTTACGTGGCAGCCAATTTGCGCACAGCAAGCTCCCACAAACAGCAATGTGATGATAACCAGATAATCTGTTTTTGTTATGTTGATTGAGGGATAAAGATTGGCTAGGACTCTGGCGATAACTCCTCTGCTCCTCTTGCCATGGGAACTTTTACGTCCACCTGAGAGAGCAAGATGGGGCCTTGGTTTAACACCTCATCTTAAAGACAGCACCTCCAACAGTGCAGCACTCCCTCAGCACTGCACTGCAGTGTCAGCCTAGCTTTACGTGCTCAAGTCCCTGGAGTGGGACTTGAACCCACAACCTTCTGACTCAGAGGCGAGTGTGCTACCCACTGAGCCACAGCTGACACGACACTACTGACAATAGAGGGTGGATGGATTGGTAGTGCACAAAGGATTCTGTTTCATGAAGAGCCTGAGTTGTCAAAGAGAAAAGCAGCTTACTGAATTTCACATTAAAGAGAAATAAGAAAACTGTTTAACAAAGCCATTGTAAATACTCTTATTATGTTTCAACCTTCAGCTTAGAAAATTAAACTTCCAACTCCGAACATCCTCACAGCCACTGGGGGTAATTTTAACCCCCAAGAACAGGTGGATTTGGGCCGGATGAGAAGTTAAAATCTGAAAAATTTCAAACACCACCCCAATCTGTCTCCAACCCCACCCACATTCGGTTTTAAAGGAGGCGAGACGGGGGTGGGGGGCCGGGTAACCAATCTGCTCTCAGGCGGTGGGTCGGTTGATAAAAGCTTTTAAGAAGGCTGCGTGCCTCCACTTTTACAGGCTTTTTACTAGTAACCCATTTTGGCCGGTTTTCCCAGGCCTCGGGAAACCCGACAGGTTAAAGGAGGCAAGAAAGGCCGAATGCATTAGCACTGCTTGTGGGCCAGGAGGAGCAGGAGTTTTGTCCCCTGGCCCAACAAGCTCACCTGCTTCTAGCTCCACGATAACCGACTCACCCCGATTTACCCCCCACGATCTCCCCCCAACCCCACCCCCCGCCCCCCCCCCGCCACGACCACGATATCTCCCCTGGACCACGAGACCCTGCTGACCGCAATCTCTCCCTCCCTACCTGCTCTCTGCTTCTCACCTGAGGCCTAGTGCCACAGGCTTTTCCACCCGCCTGTTAATTAGGCTGACTGTCTGGCGGGAAACCTGCAGATAAAAATTAAAAGACGTTCTGCCGTTAAGATCTGCAAGACATCTGGCTAATCTGGACTTCCGGGTTACCCATCCAGAACTCCTCCCCCCTCCGCTCCCTCCCCATAAATATTGGGACCATATATTGCACATATCACTCAGTCATCAAAAGCATAGAAGTTATGTAACTTTTTTTGTTGCAAGCCCCACCCTCGCTTTCCTGGCTCCTTCCTGGTATTCGGCGCTCCATTCTGTGCACACTGTATTACAGCTGGTGCGGCCAAGCGGTGAAACAGCATGGGGGGCAATTTTAACCTAAGGCACCTATCAGAAAACTGACATGAAATGGGAGAGTAACATTGGGCAGGGTGTAGAAGTGGCGTCCCACCCGATCCCGTGGGCTTCCCGTCAGGCGTGTTAGCTTAAAATGACCCCCCATAATTCACTCAATTGGAGAAGGAAAGCTTCATTTCCATTTGCAGTAGGAACTTGAACTCCAGACGTCCTGGGCCAACACTCTTACTGCCAAGACTGCTGGCTCGCTCTTCTGGATACATGAGTAAAAAAAAAAAATCCCTTTCTGGGCTACATGAGACAAGTTTCTTCCCGATAATCTTCAGGCGTCGGTGACAAAAACTTTAAAAAGTGCTTTGAAGATGCATCAATTGAGGCCTAACCCGAACGAGTGTTGCTCAGTGTATGAAGAGCAGCAATTGTATAGCAGTACCACACGATTCTATGGGACAGCTTAAACTGGCAACCTTCTGACTCAGAGATGGAAGTGCAAGTAACTGAGCTAAGATGACTTGTAAAAATAAATTTGTTATATGAGTTTATCCAAGAATGGCCTTCAAGCCCAATATTAAAACATTAGGTTGAGGGTTTAATGATAAGATTAGGTGAAATGTTAGCCTTGGCTCAGTGGTAGCATCCCTTGTCTCTAAAGCCATGAAGGTTGTGAATTCAAGCCCCGACTCCAGAGACTTGAGCACAAAATCTAGGCTGACACTTCAGTGCAGTGCTGAGGGAGTGCTGCACTGTTGGAGTTACTGTCTTTCAGGTGAGATATTAAAGTGAGGCCCCATTTTGCTCTCTCCCATGACACTCTTTAAGGAAGAGCAGGGAAGTTCTCCCAATGTCCTAGGCATCATTTATCCCTCAACCAACATTATTAAAACAGATACAAAAGCAAAATACTGTGGATGCTGGAAATCTGAAATAAAAACAGAAGACGAAGGGTCATCGACCTGAAACGTTAACTCTGTTTCTCTCTCCACAGATGCTGCCTGACCTGCTGAGTATTTCCGCATCTTCTGTTTCTATTATTAAAACAGATCATCTGATCATCTATCTCTGCTGTTTGTGGGATCTTGCTGTGCACAAATTAGCTGCCCCATATTACAACAATGACTACACTTCAAAACTTAATTCATTGGCTGTGAAGCACTTTGGGATGTCCTGTATAAATATAAGTACTTTCTTTATAAATCTATAGCATATATGATAGCTAGTAATATATTTTAATAGTGCCTCTGTGGCTGCTGTAATTATCTTTGATTGTAAACGATACAAACTCTAATTGCCATGTAGATACAAGGAGCTGTGAATTATTCGCTTATAAATTGTGCTGCAGTGATTATCATGGGAATTATTGGCTATGTTTACAAAGAGGCAGCAGTGCTACAAATCCGTGGGAGATTTTAATATGAGCAACAACGTGGGAGTATCAGCATGAGCTAAAAGATCATAACAAAATGGAATTAATGTTGCAGCCTGGGCCACTTGCAATTAATCAGACTTCATCTATGATCAGGGAATGGTTTGTGCAGGCAATGGTGCATTACTTTTGTATGCCACAGGATTTCTAATGTGAAATCACAAGCGTCAACCAGGAGAAAGAAAGGATCATCAGTAAATGCCAGCATCAATTATTGCAGGAAGACTTTGACCTTCCACCGTTGTTAAACAGCGGTGGGGAAAAAAACGACGCTTACCACAATCTCAAAAGCAGCAGCTTCAAATTTGTGGAGTTGCAGAGATGAGTCCCGAATGGGCAGTCCACCAGTTTTACATTCGTTATAAAACTGATGGAGGGTCAGAAGCAACCAATGCTGCAGTGATGCAAGAATGAGTTGCAGAGCTCAAGCGGACATGATGGTTTCATTGTAAAGATTTTAAATGTCAATATTTATGAGATAAGTAGGATTAAATGTGGTAAGTCACCGCTAGATTGGTGCATTTTGTAATTTTCCTCAAACTTTAAAGTGGCTACCACGGAGCGTGGCTCCAGTATCGTATGCTAAAATAAATACCGTCGGCACAAAAAACATGTTCCAGTCAATGAAAACAACAGTTATTCTATTGGTGTAAAATGTATGTGTTGCCAGTGAAAGAACAGTGTTAATATTCACTGAGCGAGTAAATGCATCCTCCCAGGTTTATCATACCTGAGAGTAAATGAGGAAAAAGTCAAGCAGCATAAGAAAAAGGTAAGTGCAGGGATCTTTAAATGTATAAATATATATATATATATGCATATTCTTCCTTTGTACAAGGCATGGGCTGAATGTAAATGTTGATCTGCCATACTCTCAATAGGATAAGCTACAAACAATGCACAAAGTATGGATCTTTTTTTGCAGCACTCCTTCATTCAACAGAAGCTGTACAACAAATGTTTAGTGGGCGGGGGTGGGTGTGTTGGTGGAGGTGGGCAATAATAGCATGCACAGGGCGCTTCACACCCCATCTCACACAAGAGTCTTGGCAGGAAAATGTCATGCAAGCTAATGTTAACAGGACACAGGGGTGCTGTTTGGGCTGTTCAGGCAGAACTGTGCTCTGCTTACAGGCCAAGAATGCTCACAATCATCATGGTGAGTTGGCAGTGCTGAATCAGTTATCTGACTTTGAGAAGAAGATCCTCACTCTTCTTCACTGAATTTGTGGAGGATATTGTTGAGGTAATGACCAGTATATATTTCCATTTATGAGCACAGGGGAGGCTCAGGGAATGATCCCTGCGCCTGAATTGTGAGGCTCGAGGTGCACCCAATATTGGACCACGGGTCTCATTACCCTCGGGCTGGTGAGCTGCCTACAGTAATAGGCAGCTCGCTGGCAAAGCAGCTTGGAAGATCAGACCACTACCACACCAGCAGTGGCCCTCAGGTAAATGATAAAAGGCGGTAGTGTGGGGGTGGGTGACCCGTAAGGTCAGGAAAGAAGCTCTGGCCAGGATGTGAGGTAACGGTGACTGTTGGGGGTAGTGGCAGCGATCATGAGGGGTAGGGTGGTGGGAAAATAAGATGTTAAACCAAGGCCCTGTTTCTTCTCTCAGGTGGACACAAAAGCTCCTATTGCACTATTCAAAGGGAACACCACCCAGCATCACTCAATTTATATCACTAAAGCAGATTATCTGGTTATTTATCTCATTGTTGTTTCTGGGACCTTGCTGTGAGCAATTGGTTGCCTCTTTCCCTACATTATCATAGTGACTGCTGTAAAAAGACTACTGCGTGCTTGGTTTGAGTATAAAACAAGGCTTTAATCAACTGTTTCAAAACCATGAGATTTCTAATTACATCACTAGTTCCTGGTTACAGAAACATCCTGAGCAAGCTGGGCCCACACCCGAGTATTTATACTCCTTGGACGGCGCCACCAGCTGGCCGCCCAGTGTTACATTATGAGTCATGAGAAGATTCATGACAGTGACTACACTTCAAAAGGACTTAATTGGCTATAAAGCACTTTGAGATGTCCGGAGATCATGAATGGTGCTATATAAATACAAGTCTTTCTTTTTTTACTCACTTTAGACAAATATATAGATATCACAGTTACAAAAACAAATCTCTGCTTGTAATTTGAGGAGAAGCTCTTTACAGCCCAATTGTATGGGTTTTTATTGTGAACATTACGAAATATTAAAAAGTCTTCAAAGGTTAAACTAATTTGCATCTTTCCTTCTTTTTCAAGTAGTGTGGCAGAAGACTGATCAAACAGTTCTGCTTAAATCCAGACATTCTAAATTTTATTCAGAACTTGAATGATGGAAAAGTTGTTTTAGAATTTTTGCTGTCTAGATATAAAGCATTTTGATTTTGCTGATTGTAGCTCTGATACAAACATAAATACAGCTGGTGTAAGCATTGCATTACCAAATAAACAGTACCAAAATTTATAGTGGAAAGTTCCATCTGTGACAAGTGTAATATGGAATAAACAATCCTTTCAATACAGCAACATAGTTTATTTTTCCAAGAAAATCACCCCATGCTTTATCTGGTTTTTCCATTTTTTTTTGTTATGGTGAGATCCTGAGCTTTTTCCTGAAAGTGTTTTAACTCGTCTAGAACTGCCTGCTTCTTGTTCCATACTAAGTCCTGATCACACCTTGTCTTCGCCATTATTCATAAACTCCCATCTCTAAATGCATCAAGTACAAATCCTTGTCCCTCCATTACTTCATCCCACCCTACCTGAAATTGATTAGATAAATGGATATGAGTTGCTGTTCAATCACTCGAGAAAGGAAATTTATCTGTAGTTTAAGAGGATAACCAAACTTTATTTTTGAAAAAGAGGTAACTCCAAGTGGTTCCTGCCCAATGCTATGCACCAAAAAAGAAAGTTTTTTGGGAGCAATGTAATTGAACATTGACAAGTCCTGTCCGTCCGGGATATTTTGAAAAAGTGGTCCAAGAAGAAGTAGAATGAACAAAAATGTGCTGATAACTTGGATTAAGTTGGGAACTTTGTTAAGTGATAATAATCATATTGTTTTGGATGGTAAAGTTCCTCCAGGGCTCATGAATTAGATGAAATGGTAATATAATGGGATGTGTAAAATTCGATCAGAGGATTGAGGGTATATGATTGAAACAAGGAAAATTACACCACCAAATGGGATTTAAAAAAAATAATTTTCCTCGGTGATTATAGATGAATTTCAGGAACCTGAACAGGGGTTAGGAAAAGATATGTGAGTGCATCCATGCGTAACATATCGCAAAGCTGTCCGGGTCCACAGTTCCATTTCATCCTTCGCATTCGGCACATCAGCAAAAACCTTTTTTTTTTCCTTTCTGATGTCAAGGATCGCAAGCTTCATCAACTCTTGGACACCCTCCGGAACCGTCTGTGATGAAATATATGCCTTCATCAGCCCATGTGTTTTACCTGCTTGTATTGTGTGAACCACCCCCTTTTGTTCCTATTGTGTGTATTGGCTACGCCCCTGTTTTTTGCCATATAAAGGTCTCAAGAGCTGTATGAGTCATTCCTACCAGACGAACCCGATGTGGAAAGACCTGCAATGATGCAACGTTCTTAGTGATTAAAAGCCTTCAGTTGAATCCTTGTCTTTGAGTTATTGATGGCATATCAATTTTAATCACTAAAACACCAAGATGGATCGACTCCTGAAACCAGAGCGCTTGGATCTGGACCCCCATGCCTCAGACGCAGCCACACAGTTCGGACACTGGTTCCAATGCTTCAAATTTTTCATTGCAAACTCATCCACCGCCATAGCAGCCGCAACCGCTACCGGAGACATGAAACTGGGAATCCTGCGAAACTGGGTGAGCCATCGGGTCTCCCCTCTCATCCAAGATGCCACCAGCTACGGGGATGCCTGCACCATTCTGAAGGCCCACTACGTGCGGCTAATAAACGAGGTGTACGCCAGGCATCTTCTGACTACTCGCACGCAGCGGCATGGTGAGTCACTAGAGGACTTTATACTAAGCCTAAAAGTACTGGGCAGAGACTGTAACTGTAAGGCCGTGTCTGCCATCATGTACACGGAGGAGCTGATTCGAGACTCCCTTATTGCGGGCCTCAGTTCAAATTACACTTGGCAGAAACTGTTTGAAAAGGAGGGACTGGACTTAAAACAGGCTATAGATATAGCGCGATCGCTGGATATGGCCCAGAAGAACTCTGAATCCTGTTCCCCAGGCCACGCAGCCCACTCCGCCTCGTGCGCGCCGTGGGGGCCACCATCTTGGAAGCCATCTTCACCTCCCAGGTCTCAGGCCAGCCCAGTACCATCGGAGCCCCAGCCTCCACCCAGGAGCCCCACTACTGCCGTGATGCATCAGGGCCCGAAATGCTACTTCTGCGGCCAGGACAAACACTCCAGGCATCTGTGCCCAGCGAAGGGCACCACCTGTTTTAAATGCGGGAAGAAAGGACATTTCAGCAAAGTCTGCAGAGGGAACCCCGCCTCCAACTCCACCACCGCCGCGTGCGCACCATGGGAGCGGCCATCTTGGAAGCCATCTTGTCCACCCTCATGGAGTCCACCATCTTGCCCCGACTACACGGACCTCCAGGACCCACTGGTGGCCTCAATCACAGTGGATCAATCCAGGCCGCATCCGTTGTCTAAATCGATGATGGACATAGAGGTAAATGGGAACAAGGTTAAATGCTTGATTGACTGCGGGAGCACCGAAAGCTTTATTCATCCTAGCCTGGTAAAACGACTTTCACAAACGATAGTCCCCACACAGGGCAAAATCGCCATGGCCGATAAGATTCATACCTCAAAAATTACAGGTTTCTGTGCGGTTATGTTGTCGGTAAAAGGCAATGATTACAGAGATTTTAAACTATTGATAATGCCAGATCTCTGTGTGAGCGTGATCTTGGGTCTGGATTTCCAGTGCCACCACCAAAGTATCACGCTTACCTACAGTGGGTCCCAGCCACCCCTCACAGTGTGCGGTCTGGCTACCCTGAAGGTCAAGTCGCCCTCTCTGTTCGCCAACCTCGCACCCAACTGTTGACCCATAGCGACCAAGAGTAGGCGGTACAGCTGGGAGGATAGACGGTTCATTGCGTCGGAAGTAGAAAGACTCAAGCGGGAGGGTATCATCGAATGCAGTACCAGCCCGTGGCGCGCCCAGGTAGTAGTAGTTAAGGGTAGCGAAAAGAAGCGGATGGTGATAGATTATAGCCAGACGGTTAATCTATACACCCAGCTAGACGCCTACCCTCTGCCCCGCATAGCGGATATGGTTAACCAAGTCGCGCAATACCGGGTGTTTTCCACCATCGACCTAAAATTGGCATGCCACCAGCTCCCCATTAGGCCGGAGGACCGTCCATACACCGCCTTCGAGGCGAACGGACGTCTCTACCACTTCCTCAGAGTCCCCTTTGGGGTAACGAACGGGGTCTCGGTCTTCCAGCGGGAGATGGACCACATGGTCGATGAGAACCAGTTAACAGCCACCTACCCATACCTAGACAACGTCACCATCTGCGGCCACAACCAGCACGACCACGACTCGAACCTCGCGAGATTTCTGAAAACCTCAGACTCAATCTCACCTACAACGAGGATAAGTGTGTCTTTATCACCACGCGCCTCTGTATCCTGGGCTGCGTGGTGGAAAACGGGGAAATCGGTCCGGACCCCGACCGATTGCGTCCCCTACGGGAGCTACCCCTACCAAACACTCCCAAGGCCCTGAAAAGGTGCCTGGGGTTCTTCTCCTATTACGCCCAATGGGTCCCCAATTATTCCGACAAGGCCCGTCCCCTCCTGAAATCAACGTCCTTCCCGCTCACGGCCGAGGCCCACGCCGCCTTCAACAGCATTAAACACGACATTGAGAAGGCCGCGCTGCGGGCAGTGGACGAAAACATCCCTTTCCAGGTCGAAAGCGATGCGTCCGACTTCGCCTTAGCAGCCACCCTCAACCAGGATGGGCAGCCCGTAGCCTTTTTCTCAAGAACCCTCCAAGGGCCCGAGATCAGGCACTCCTCGGTAGAGAAGGAGGCCCAGGCCATAGTGGAGGCAGTGAGGCACTACCTAGCCGGCAAACGCTTCACCCTGCTTACCGACCAGCGGTCGGTAGCCTTCATGTTTAACAACAAACAGAGGGGGAAGATCAAGAACGACAAAATTCTCAGGTGGCGGATCGAACTCTCCACGTTTGAGTACGACATAATATATAGGCCGGGGGCCCTCAACGAATCCCCCGATGCCCTATCACGAGGGATGTGTGCCAGCATCCAGGAGGACAGGCTACAGGGCCTCCACAATGGCCTCTGCCACCCGGGGGTCACCCGGCTATTCCACTTTATAAAATCCCCTAACCTGCCCTATTCCATCGAGGAGGTCCGGTCTATGACCAGGGACTGCCGCACCTGTGCGGAATGCAAGCCCCGTTTTCTCAGGCCCGACCGAGCCCACCTGATCAAAGCTACGCGGCCATTCGAGCGCCTGAGCTTAGATTTCAAGGGACCACTCCCCTCCACCAACCGCAATGTGTACTTTCTCAACATTGTGGACGAGTACTCCCGCTTCCCATTTGCCTACCACTGCCCAGATATGACCAGTGCCACGGTCATCAAGTGCCTCGGCAACCTGTTTTGCACGTTCGGCATGCCTAACTACATCCACACTGACAGGGGGGCGTCGTTCATGAGCGATGAACTGCGCCAATACCTGCTGTCGAAGGGGATAGCCACGAGTCGGACCACTAGTTATAACCCCCGGGGTAATGGGCAAGTGGAGAGGGAGAACGCGACAGTGTGGAAGGCGGTCACCTTAGCACTAAGGTCTAAAGGCCTCCCCACCTCCCGTTGGCAGGAGGTCCTCCCAGACGTACTCCACTCGATAAGGTCGCTACTGTGTACTGCTACTAACGCCACTCCTCACGAGAAGATGTTTGCTTTTCCCCGCAAATCAACCTCAGGAGTATCCCTACCCTCGTGGCTCTCCACCCCAGGGACAGTCCTGTTACGGAAGCATGTGAGGGGCCACAAAACGGATCCCCTCGTGGAGGCAGTACACCTACTCCACGCAAACCCACAGTACGCGTACGTCAAGCACGCCAACGGGCGTGAAGACACCGTGTCCATAAAGGACCGCGCCTCGGCAGGAAGCGACGACGACAACCCATCACCACCACCCCCAGAAGAACCTCCACCATCCCCAGAGGTATCCTCACCACCCCCAGAAGTACCTGCAACACCCCCAGCACATGGGTATGCCCAGGAGGGCACCACGGACTCCCGGTCGGAACCCGAGGTACTGTTGCGATGTTCAGGAAGGACTATCACACCCCCGGACAGACTAAATCTGTAGAAGGGGTGAATGTGATGAAATATATGCCTTCATCAGCCCATGTGTTTTACCTGCTTGTATTGTGTGAACCGCCCCCTTTTGTTCCTATTGTGTGTATTGGCTACGCCCCTGTCTTTTGCCATATAAAGGTCTCAAGAGCTGTATGAGTCATTCCTACCAGACGAACCCGATGTGGGAAGACCTGCAATGCTGCAATGTTCTTAGTGATTAAAAGCCTTCAGTTGAATCCTTGTCTTTGAGTTATTGATGGCATATCACCGCCTTCCCCTTCACTTTCCTCTGACCCCATCCCTTCTTCCAATCTCACCCCCTGTCGTGTTTTCACTATCTCCTCTGACCTTCCCCTCTCTGACCCCAAACGATCAGTCCTCAGCAAAGGCCTGAGCTTCATCCCCTTGCGCCCCCATCTCAATGAATTTCGAGTTCGGCACAATGCCGAGCTCTTTTTCCGTCACCTTCGTCTCCGTGCCCACTTCTTTGGCCAGGAGTCTTCCCTCCGCACGGCTGACCTTTTCTCCTGCTTTCAGAATTCTCATTCTACCTGGACCCCTCCCTCTGGCCTCTTGCCCTCTCTAGATTTTTTCATTGCGAACTGCCGGCGTGACATCGGTCATCTCAATTTCTCTGCTCCCCTCACTCCAGCCTACCTCCCTCTGAACTTGTAGCACTCCGTTCTCTCCGATCCAACCCTAACATTGTCATTAAGCCTGCTGACAAGGGTGGTGCTGTTGTTGTTTGGCGAACTGTAGCGGGTTTCTCTTGCTCGTTCTGGTCTCCTGCCAGGCTTTGTGCAATAATTACCCTTGAGTGGTTCGACCCACTCTCCCCTACGGTTCTCGACCTTGGACTTAGATGCAGAGAACTGTAGTGCAGAGAAAGGACTCAATAGACCAGGTTGAATAGCACGAAATGGATGCTTTTATTTTAAACAGTTTGAAGCATTACAAAATACATGTCATAGGCACAGATTAAAGTAACTACAATCATGCACAAATTTATGAACTTGACTCTATGGAAATGGGGAACACACGGCACGTCGTAAAAGGGGAAACACATTACGATTTAACCTTACTCCCTCCCCTAATGCCTAAACTAAGTTTCGACTTGAGGAACTCGGGATCATGCTCACCACTATCAGAATCGCAAAAAGGAGGGGTTCGCAGCCTTTCTGGCACAGCTTTCCGTCGTCACGTGGATTTGGAAACTTCTGGCGCAGCTTGTTTTTCTCTCTCTTTCTCAGGCGATGAGGCAGTGGACACAGCCTCGGTGAGCACTCGTCATGGCTGAAATCCACCAAGTCTGTTGTGGATTTGGGTTCATGGAACAGAACAACACCTCGATGGGATGTTGAGGCACGGAAATGCTAGGCCCGGAATGTCCTTTTCTCCGGCCTGGATCGTCGTTTTTCCCGAGGGTGTCTTCTCCTTCGGCCTGGGTCGTTGATGATCTCCCGACAACAGCACCCGGGCCACCCTCGTCGTCTTCCCGTCGTGGCCGAGCCTTGTCTGGCTGAACACCGACCACGTTGTCTTTTCACCGAAATTGTCCGTACGAAGCGTCTTTAAAAGAAGAAGCGTCTTGATCGATTCCGAAGCTACCGAGGTAGAAGAGGGCTGATGGACTTTTCAAAATCCATATTTATACCCTTTTGGGCCAGCCTTATCTCCCGCCAGATCATAGTCCAGTCTTTGTAATATTTTGGCGGGCAGAAATCTCTGCAGGGGCGCTTTGTCTTGTAACGGGAGCCTGTGATAACTTAACTGGCCTTCCTGGCCGATAATGTCTTTTAATGTCTTTTACATTGTCACCATGACTCGGTTCGCATATTGATCGCTCTGGAGATTTCCCTTGATGGCTGTTAAACGGTTTCTCCTTTGTACATTAAATGGGTTTAAGTGTTCATTCATTGTCCGCCCATATCTTGATGGGCCCCATCCTGTTTGCCTGAAACTGTCTTGTACTTAGAATCCATTGAATATGTATGTTGTTTCCCCGAGTTTCGGTTTCCCGATACTGGCTTTCGCGGGCTTACTGTCTTCAATCCACAAGCCTGTCTGGCTTGCAGTAACAGAAATCAAATGGTCCAGAAACTGATCACGAGGCCCGGCGGCCATTTTGTATGCCCTTTTATCAAAGGTTTTTCTGTGCAAGCTTACTTTGGTCAATAAACTGTCTTATTTTATCCTGTTTTCTTGCGTGATTATTGCTGAAAATTTCGAATCTTACAGAACCGACCTCTACCATGCGGAGGCTGAACGCCAACTCTCTGACACCTCCTCCTACCTCCCCCTGGACCATGACCTCACTACCAAATATCAAGCCATTGTTTCCAAGACCATCACTGACCTCTTATCCTCTGGAGATCTTCCCTCCATGGCTGTCAACCTCATAGTCCCCCAACCCCGCACAGCCCACTTCTACCTCCTTCCCAAGATCCACAAACAGGATTGCCCTGGTAGACCCATCATTTCAGCCTGTTCTTGCCCGACGGAACTGATTTCTTCCTATCTCTACTCTATTTTTTCTCCACTTGTCCAGTCCCTTCCCACCTACATTCGCGACTCTTCCGACCCCCTCCGCCACTTTAACAGTTTCCAGTTTCCTGGCCCCAACTGTCTCCTTTTCACTATGGACGTACAATCCCTCTACACCTCCATCCCCCACCAGGACGGCCTGAGGGCGCTCCGCTTCTTCCTTGAACAGAAGCCCAACCAGTCCACATCCACCACCACCCTCCTCCGCCTGGCTGGACTTGTTCTCGCATTGAACAACTTCTCTTTTGACTCCACTCACTTCCTCCAAATTAAAGGTATTGCTATGAGAACCCGTATGGGCCCTAGCTATACCTGCCTTTTTGTAGGATATGTGGAACATTCTTTGTTCCGGTCCTACTCAGGTCCCCTCCCTCACCTCTTTTTCCGGTACATTGATGACTGTATTGGTGCTGTTTCCTGCTCTCGCCCTGAACTAGAAAATTTAATTCACTTTGCTTCCAATTTCCACCCTTCCCTCACCTTCACATGGTCCATCTCCGACTCTTCCCTCCCCTTCCTTGACTTCTCTGTCTCCATTTCTGGCGATAGGCTATCGACAAACATATGCAGCGATTGTTCGGCATCTTCGCGGTCTGTCTTCTCAGTGGCAAACCAATGTGATAGTGGCCATCAATGAACTGTGTAGACCTTGTCATCAAATCCATGAACTGATGGTCTTCTTGTGACATCTCTGTCTTTTCCTCACAGCTGCGTTCTGAGAAGTCTGCGTTGAACTGCTGTATCAACAGCTCTTCGATGCTTGCGATCGAGATGCGATTAACTGTGACATTTTGTCGTTCCTCCTTGTTCGACTTGTTGCCATCATCTCTCCTTACCGGTCCATTGACTACCCATCCAAGGGCTGTCCTGACGGCGTAGGGTCCGTCATCCTTGCTGTTTATCACCTGCCATGGCGCCATAGTTTTGTAGGCATTGGTTCCAATTAATAGGCCAATTTCTGCTTCAATGTATGGGAGACGCACCTTTTCTAGGTAAGGCCATCTATCCACATCCTTCTGCAGGGCTAGGTTCCCTATTCTAACAGGAATCTCCCTCTGTGTGAAAACATTAGGCAGGTCTATGAAGTCCTTCTCTTCAAGTCCACACACTTCTAGGTCTGACAGGATATAACTTTGCATTGCCTTCTCATGACCCATGGTGCGTAATAGGATTTCTGTTCTTCTGCCTCTAACGTTCAGCTGTCGCATGAGTGATTCTGTGCAGAACGTTGCTGAACTACCTGGATCCATGAAGGCGTAAGTCTCCACAACCTTCTCACTCCTCTTAGACTTGATCCTTACTGGTACGATGGCAAGAATACAATCACTGTCACCGGCCCCAGTAAGTCCACAAGTCTCTGGTTCTAGCGACACCAGAGCACTTGAAACAACCGTCTCGTCGGTATTGTTTTCTTCACTCTTCTTAGGGACTTGTTCTTCTTTATGGATATGCAGCAGACTGGGATGTTTCCGAGTGCACTCTCTGCATGTTGTTCTTTGCTTACAGTTTCTACTCAGGTGCCCCTGAGAGAGACATCCAAAACATAGGCCGTTGCACTTCAGGAATTCGATTCTGTCCTTATGTGGCTGTGCTTTGATGTCGCTGCAGAAATCCAATGTATGATTCTTCTGGCAGAATAAGCATGGCTTCTGAAAGGCATCAGCAGACGTCCCTGTGCTGCTCCTTTTGGTAGAGGAGTTCTGGGGCCTTTCTTCCTCGGCCTGAGTGACGATAGTTGCAAAGCTGCTTCCCCTGGAACCACCTTTCCTGAGAGTCTTTGATTCAACAGGCTTGGCTTTCACTCTTCCATCAGTAGTCGGGCTGACATCCTGGATGTTTCCAAACAATGGGTCCCTAGCAATTTTAGCCTGTTTGTCTATGAAATTCACTAAGTCTGCAAACCTGGCTCTACTTTTCCGTCTCTCCATTATCTCAAAGGCTGTTCTTCTCCATTGTTCTCTCATCCTGTAAGGAAGCTTAGAGATGATGATTCTCATAGTCGTAGGATTGTCCATCTCTTCCATGAATTCAACATCCTCCATGGTGTTGCGACATCCTATGAGGAAAAGAACGTATGCGTTCAATGCCTCACGATGCGGTCTCCTCTACATTGGGGAGACCAAACGCAGATTGGGTGACCGCTTTGCGGAACACCTCCGTTCAGTCCGTAAGGGTGACCCCGAGCTCCCGGTCGCCTGTCATTTTAATTCACCGCTCCACTCCCACTCGGACCTCACCGTCCTTGGCCTCTTGTATTGTTCCATGGAAGCTCAACGTAAACTCGAGGAACAGCACCTCATCTTCCGATTAGGCAGTCTGCAGCCTTCCGGACTCAATATCGAGTTCAACAATTTCAGATCATAAGCTCGGCCCCCATTTCATTTTCTCTTGTAATTGTTCCACTCCCTTTCACCCCCCCCCTTTCCTTTTGTTTCTCTCTCACACCTGGCAGCTATCTTTTGCCCTGCCAGTACACTTTACACCTAATCCCAGCCTATTACTATCTCGTCTAGCTTCTAATCTCTTTTACTTCTTTTGTTTCTTTTATTCTTTTGTCCGATCGCAGCCCTGCCTCCGATCTAGTTTCTTTTCTTTCCAGTTTTGAAGAAGGGTCCAACCCGAAACGTCAACTCAAATTTCTCTCCACGGATGTTGCCTGACCTGCTGAGTTTTTCCAGCTTTTTCTGTTGTTATTTCCACTACAAGCCCTCTGACTCCCACAGCTACCTGGACTACACTTCCTCCCACCCCGCTTCCTATAAGGACTCTATTCTATTCTCCCAGTTTCTCTGTCTCCGCCACATCTGTTCTGACGATGCCACCTTCCATACTAGTGCTTCCGATATGTCTTCTTTTTTCCTCAACTGAGGATTCCCCTCTACCATGGTTGGCATGGCCCTTGACCATGTCCGTTCCATTTCCCGCACTTCTGCTCTCACCCCTTCTCCCTCCCAGAACCACGATAGGGTTCCCCTTGTCCTCACCTTTCACCCCACCAGCCTCCACATTCAACGGATCATCCTCTGCTATTTCCGCCACCTCCAACGTGATCCCACCACCAAACGCATCTGCCACTCACCTTTTAGCATTCCGAAGGGACTGCTCCCTCCGCAACACCCTGGTCCACTCCTCAATCACCCCCAACAGCCCCTCCCCTCCCGACACCTTTCCGTGTAAGCGCAGGAGATGCAACACCTGCCCTTTTCTCTCCTCCCTTCCCACTGTCCAGGTCCCCAAACACCCCTTCCAGGTCAAACAGTGATTTACTTGTACTTCTTGCAATTTAGTGTACTGTATTCGCTGCTCACGATGTGGTCTCCTCTACACTGGGGAGACTAAACGCAGATTGGGTGACTGCTTTGCGGAACACCTCCATTCAGTTCGTAAGGGTGATCCCGAGCTTTTGGTTGCCTGCCATTTTAATTCTCTGCTCCAGTCCCACTCTGACCTCTCTGTCCTCGGCCTATTACACTGTTTCAATGAAGCTTAACATTAGCTCGAGGAACAGCACCTCATCTTTCAACTAGTCACTTTACAGCCTTCTGGACTCAACATTGAGTTCAACAATTTCAGACTATAACCCCTGCCCCCATTTTTTCAGGCGGCAGCTGTTGATGATTTTGCCATCCCCATTTGCAACATTTAATCTCTCCTGCCTTCCATCCCATCACAGACCGTCCTTTTTATTCCTTCCTCCCCTCCCCCTTGCCCTGCCTCTGCACCTGCTTAGAACCTGTTACATCCCTAACTTTTTCCAGTTCTGACGAAGGGTGACAGACCCGAGACGTTAACTCTGTTTCTCTCTCCACGGATGCTGCCTGGCCTGCTGAATTTTTCCAGCATTTTCTGTTGTTATTTCAGATTTCCAGCATCTGCAGTATTTTGCTATTGTGTAACATAAATCACCTGGGGATGATTCCCGAAAAGAAATTCTATTGAAAGACAGCAAAGTGTAGGTGAGAATCATGAAATGATAGCTTTCTCTTGGAGATGTTTGTGTCTTTGCCTATACTGAACAATGAGAACAATACATTTGATAGCCTGGCCACTACCCTAGACATTGGGACCATGCAAGGGGAGATAAGCAATGATTTCCAATCTTTTGATAAGATAACTTAAACTCCCAGGAATGGCTTGTATCTCATATCAAGTGTGGTATGATCTTGGGACTATTATGATTTTCTTTGTCTGTATCATGCTGTGTAATATTAAGCAAATGAAACTTGCACTAGATGAGCAAGTGGATTGAGGTAATTATGTGAAGCTAATAAGATTAAAACCTTAGATAAGCCCATGAGGGGGTCACAAGAGGCTGTTGACGATGAAGATTGAAAAGTAGCAATGGTAATTTTCTTGAGTACTTCAGTAGTTTAAACACCCTAACATTAAATGACTGGCATGCATATGAAATGACGTAAGGCTGACATTGAAACGGGAACATCTACCCTTGAAAATTATGAAAGGCGAGAGACAGTTTAAAACAAAGTTCAGCACCTATGGAATAGAATTATACTGTATACGCAGTCAACCTCACTATACGGCAATTTATTAGAAGAAATAATGCGGTGGATATGTTGAGCATTCTGGAGAGTTGTATGTTGGATATCTTGGGGGAGTTAAGGGTTAATAATCGAACTTCCTTATAGCTTGGAGCAAGAGTCTTTCCAATATAAACAGAATGGCTTTGAAGTGTCATGAGAAGAAAGTACAGCTTGTCTTCTGCATTTCGTGTCTGAGTGTTATATACGAGAAATGCTTGTGCAAGGAATTAAGTGGCAATAATGGTGTCAGCCATGGGTGATTAAAGTATAACTTTGGTAGTTAGTGTAATAAAAATAGGTAGTGTAGAAAGATACAGGAAAAGTTCTGATATCCGGCACCGATGGGACCGGCGTGTTGCCGATATATCAAAACTGCCGGACGTGCAAAGTTTACGTTGAAGCATACGGAGATGAAAATCTCCATATCTGACAACAAACACTGTTGCTCAGCAACAGCTTGGAAGTGTCTCTGAAGCTGTTGCTAAGCTACAGAGACGCTTTCCAGAGCCTGCCTGTTAAAAGAATGCTAGAAGAAAAAAAACCTAACCAAAACGGCTGCTGATTTCTGCCGTTAGAGCGAGGTTTCCGGGCATACAACCTCCGGATAAACCAAAGTTTCCTGTACATGTTAATAAAGCCCACTCTTCAAAGGATTCAAGAACAGTTACAATTCAGGAAGACTTGTTTGAGAAAAGTATATTTGAAATAAACAGCTACAACTGTTTACCTGAATAGACGGTTTTCAAAGGATTCAGGAACAGATACATCATGAAGTCTTATCTGTGACATGTACCTTTGGTGTTGGCAAAATATATGATGTATAAAGGAACATAGTTTTCAACAGTTCTTCGGAGGGCTCGGAAGGTAGAACTAGAAACCGAAAGCCACTCTCTTTGTATATAGTTAGACCAATCACCTATACTATATATGAATAATGCCTGTTCTGTATACTCCACCAGCAAGTGTCTCATGCTTATTCAAAGCTTGAACCATAGAAGGAAGGAGGCTGACTAACAGCTAACAATGTTAGCAAAATGTTCCTGGGATTTGGCACCACTGGTTTACTGGTGGATACCTGGGGTCCATTAGCACTGGGAGGGGAAGGGCAAGAGTCTGGCAGCATGGAGAGTAGGTCCAGCATTTTTTCTCAGTAACTGAAATTTCTAGTGTCCAAAATAAGCTGTTAAACAAGGTAAAAAAAAAAATCAAGAAATAAATATTTCACATTAACCTGATTAATCTGACTGATTGAAAATTTAACTAATTTTTCAGAATGATACAGGGGGAAAATGTGACAAAAAGACTGTTACCTTTGATGCTGAAAGTTTGGAGGCCTGCTGCAGGGGATGCACCAAAGAAGGTGCACATGATGGTATTTGGGGTTGAAGGCTACCCCCTAATATAAGCATAGTGGCAAGTTGCATGGAGGGAAGTCGCCATCTGAGTCAATGCAGTCACCCAATTACATCATACCTGGCTCCAAATGGGGAAAAGGTTTGCTGGTATCAGGAGGAAGGTAACAGTAACTACTCTTCAATTTATCTCACACTTCTGGTGGAGACCGTCAACCATGGCACCAATCCACGTTGATATCTGCGATACCTCGGCGAGGTACAATGTGAGGCATTGCACATAACCATTCCATTTTATGCACTCATTCACTGCGCCAAAGTTGCACAGGACACTGCTCTTGTAGATGGAGGTGGCAACCGAGGAGCAGCCAGCTGATGCTGAAGCTTCCAGCCCGAGGCTCTTCACTGTTGCTAAGGGGTTATTCACTGGGGTCAGCAGCCATGGTTGCAAAGGTTATTCCTCCTCTCTTAGCCACCTTCTTAAAGATTCTACAAATAATGGCTCTTTCCTGGATACCATCCATGGACATGCATGATGATGTTTCTATGGTCATAAACTTCTTGAAAAGTTCTTCTTCTTAGGCAGTCCCTCGGAACCGAGGATGACTTGCTTCCACGTTAAAAATGAGTTCTCAGGTGACGGATGAGTCCAATGCGGGACCTACAGTCTCTGTCACAGGTGGGGCAGACGGTGGTTGAAGGGGTGGGTGGGTGGGGTGCTTGGGTTGACGTGCACTCCTTGCGCTGCCTGCGCTTGGCTTCGTCTTGAAAAGTAATGGTGTGAGGACCCTTTGTGTTCATGTAGACTAGAAGGCTAATGTAAGGGGCTGTTAAGTCCATGTGTACCACTTTTGGCACCGTGCATTCGAGGGAACTTTGCCAGTGTAAGCTCTGTGCAGCGTCCAGCTGACTCTTTCTTTCCACAGGGAAAGGATGAGTCTGTTGCCCCTTGCAAATGTAGCATTTGCCTCTTGCTTAATATATGTGTGAACTGCATACTGGAGTTTGGAAGGATCCAGGAGCATGAAAGCTTCATGCTGTGGAAACTTCACCTCTCCAGGAAGAGCTGTCCCTGTTCCAGATGTTGTTTGCAGATGCTACAATTCTGAATGAAAGGCAGTGAAGATGTGCTCCTTTTATGTAACCAGGTATATGTGGACTACAAATGTCACATGAACTCTAGTTTTGTGATCTTGATTGTGCAACACATTCAGAAGCCTCAAAGTAATCGCCCTCTTTATATGGCAGGATTTAAATACCATCAACAACCAAGAATGATTAAAGAAAATATTGATGGAGAAAAAAAAAATGCTTAAATGGAGGAGCTTCATCCATGATAGAAAGATTCAGCCTGGAACCCTTGAACTGCAATTTAAATGTTTACATGAAGCCTGCAGATGCCAGCAGTGTAGTCTCATTATTCCCCAGAACACCAGGCCTCCTGTGAATCAGTCACACAACAGGCTTTCCGACACACACCCGCCCACAGCAGGAGCTCAAACCATGGGTGGAGCTTCACAAAAGCAGCACTTTCATATTAGTAAATATATGATATCAGATCTCCTCAACTGTTGCCCGTGGAAAACATTTAAAAAATAAATTGTGCGACTATTCCTGTCTTGCTTCTCCTTTCCCACTCCATAATCTTTCTGTCTAATTTTGTATGTTTTAGTTTGTCTTGCACTTACTCTCTCTTTCTCTCTCTCTCTCTCTCCCTTTCTGTTTGTCTTTCTCTCTCTCTCTCCTTCTCTATATCTTGCACACTTCCTGGGGAAATTTCTGATATGAGTGCAATTTACCCTTGAATGGTTAGAAACAGGTTTTGCACTGACACAATGGAAGCGAGCTACTTCCAGTCAATTTTCTGAGGCCATTTAATTTGTATAATTCTGTAATGCTTCAGGTGCAGATTCGGAGATGTGTAGGAGGGAGGAAGCTGATGATGGAAGCAGAACATCGTGCATAAGTGAAATTTGAAGGTTAATGGAGTGTCACAATAGGGTGGCAAGAAGTCTAAAAGGCTGAAGGAGGAGCGGGATTAAGAAGTGACAGGCAAAAATGAAAGGGAAAGAAACTTTCAAACACCTTAAATAAGGAAACCCACATGTAAAAGTACTGGGCAAAAAAAGGACAACAATTTGAGACAAAAGCTCATGAGAGACTAAGGCTGCAATTTTGCCGGTGCTCAGCGGATGGGATGGGTGGCAGGTCAGCTGTGAAATTTAAAATGATCGACAGCTGATCAGGAATCCGCGCGCACCTGCATTTCCCAATGTCGGGTCTGCCAGTACTGAGCAGACCCAACAGGCAGCGGCGGGCACCTAATTCAAATCATTAGCGGCTTGTTTTTAGCCACTTAACAATGCGTTTTTTTTCCCCAGCCTGCCGGTTTCCCACTGAGGTAGGGAAAATCGCAGCCTGAGTGCTCACAAAGGAAAGAAGAGACAAACACCGTTCAAATGGTTTAAATATTCTTTTTGTAACATTATTTGTTCCTTCCATCACCCTCCATAGATTTACCATTGACTAGCAAGCTCGGTGCCAATTTCACGTGATGCCAATTACAAGCAGACATTGATTGGCTGCTTAGCCTGCTTGATGACATCACTGTTGCTGGACACTGGAGATCCCCTATAGATGGCGCCAGAATTAAATTAACATTCTGAAAGGTGAAATCCACGCCACAGAGATCGCGTGATCTTTGTGGGCAGCTTTCTTCGAGGTCAGCGGCGAGCGGCGTCACTTCACCGCTGACCGCAAAATCCGAGCTAATAAAGATCCTTGCACGTTTAGGTTTTTAAAATGTTTTGTATGGCAAGTTGCTGAAAGTGCGAGCTGGTAATGTCACAGCGAGGGAAACAGAGCCTCTGGGGCCTGAGTGAACAGGACAAGTAACCGTGTATCAGCTTAACCAATCAGATTGAAGGATTGTGAAGCAAACAGCACCAGGACCGAGAAGGAAGTGTAAATTTGAGTGAATAAATTCAATGTGTAATCAGGTACACAAAGAGAAATAAAGAGAGGGAAAGAAAGATTGGATAAAGAGAAAGAGAGAAAAACAGCACAAATGAAAAGTAAAAATTTTAAATTTTACATTTTATAATTTACGTTTTTACTTTCTCCAACAAGAATTAAATCCTGAAGGAATGAGGCTCCACACTTATAATAGTTCATTTTCAGTGCAGAGGTTGACTGGCAGTAATTAACACTTATCATGTTATTGAAAGGCTTGTGATGACAAAACTTAACTGTCTGTGGCGAGTTTACATAGAAAAATAAAAACATAGAAGATAGGAGCAGGAGTAGGCCATTCGGCACCTCGAGCCTGCTCCGCCATTTAATGAGATCATGGCTGATCATCCAAATTCAGTACCCTGTCCCTGCTTTCTCCCTATATCCCTTGATCCCTTTAGCCCTAAGAAATATATCTAACTCCTTCTTGAATATATTTAATGAATTGGCCTCCACTGCCTTCTGTGGTAGAGAATTCCACAGGTTCACCACTCTCTGGGTGAAGAAATTCCTCCTCATCTCAGTCCTAAATGGCTTACCCCTTATCCTTAGATTGTGACCCCTGGTTCTGGACTCCCCCACCATCAGGAACATCCTTCCTGCATCTAGTCTGTCTAGTCCTGCTAGAATTTTATAAGTTTCAATGAGATCCCCTCTCATTCTTCTAAACTATAGCGAATATAAGTCCAATCAACCCAATCTCTCCTCATACGTCATTCCTGCCATCCCAGGTGTCAGTCTGGTGAATCTTCGCTGCACTCCCTCCATGGCAAGAACATCCTTCCTCAGATAAGGCAACCAAAACTGCACACAATACTCAAGGTGTGGTCTCACCAAGGCCCTGTACAACTGCAGCAAGACATCCTTGTTCCTGTGCTCGAATCCTCTCGCTATGAAGGCCAACATACCATTTGCCTTCTTAACCGCCTGCTGCACCTGCATGCTTACCTTCAGTGACTGGTTTAGTTCGTATCTACTGTGCAAATACAGCAACTTCATGCCATTCAATGCATTTCAATGATGAGGCAGATGGCAAGAGGCTGTTTTCACAAAGCTAACAGTGGAGCGAGGCTACTCGGTCGGCAACTTTTGAATATTGGTGTTTAAATATGCATCTGCTTCTCGCCTGAAGTTGCTGATTTGCGCCAAAATAACAGCGAGTGCCTTTAGCCGCACCGTTATTTTGAGAGCAAAATCTGCCCATTCTCTTAACACCATTAAGTGCAGTATCAATGTTTCAAACAAGCAACTGGTTTGAACCAAACTGCAGGAGACAGTCAGTCTGCAAGATAGAGGTTGAAAGCAAAGGTTGAGCTGCTGAATATTACTTTAAACAATTATAATAACTCCAGTTATTGTTCATTTGTTGCTTTATTATGAACCCTAATACAGGTAGACTATCCTTTATCCGAACTTCCAAAAACCGAAAACCTCTAAAAACCGAAAGTTTTTTCGTTCAGCGTAAGTCATGCGCACGACATGACCAGAGTGGCGCACGACTTACGCTGAGCAGGGCAGAGGGTCACAGATTTCCCTCCTGGGTAGGAGATTGCAGGCCGAGCCGGGCAGTGTGAAGGAGGTACCGGGAGAGTGAACCCAACAATACAGCGGACCGTCCGATAGCTGCAGCGGCCCGTCCGATATTCTTTTCTCCCCCCGACCCGACCCGAACCGAACCACGGCCCGTCCGATATTCTTTTATACCCCCCCCCCCACGCGACCCGACCCCCGACCCGTCCTATATTATTTTCTCCCCCCCACCCGACCCGAACCGCGGCCCGTCCGATATTCTTTTCTCCCCCCCGACCCCCGACCCCCGACCCCCCCTGTTGTGTCCGTGTATAATAAGATACAGACTGCAGGAAAATGGTACAACAGGTGTTTACTCAACGTGGCTCACACTGCAACTGATCTGTACAGATTACTACTCAGTGCTATATACAGGTGTGGTCATTGCCGGTACTGCAGTATACATGAGCTGTAAAAGATAGTTCCCCCCTTAAAGGTATATACATTATAATTCCTCCCCTTTTAGATTAACAGTACCATAACACTCATTTAACAATTAAATATCAAACTAATTACAATTAACACTTTTAACATGCAGCATTAGCTGAAAATAGTCTATTTATATATTCAGTCTTTGGGGAGGCTTCCTGATCCTTTCTGGATAGCGCCTATCCCGAGTGTCTTGCTCTTGGTGCGGAGGCGATTCTGGCCCCCTGTCGTCGGTTGGTTCATCAGCTTCCGATGCTACTGTTTCTGGGGTAGATGCGACCTGTACGTCGGGTTCATCACCAGGTACGTATGGGCGAGGCATGGGGTTGACTTGTTCCTGTAACTCTAGGATCTGGTCAGCATGGCGTCTCATGATGCTCTCCCCAACGTCCACTATGTACATTAGTGGGCCCTGCCGTGTGCATATCGTTCCTGGCTGCCATTTTTCTGTTCGGTAGTCGCGGGCCAAGACTGGTTGCCCTGCATTGAAGCTCCTTGTTGGCTTCTCATGGATGTGCTGGAATTGCTTACTCTCAACATCTCTTCGTACGTTTGGTCTGAGCAAATCCAGGCGAGATCTTAACCTTCGGTTAAAGAACTTCATGGCTGGGGCCTGGTTGGTGACTGCATGTGTCGCATTCCGGAAGGTGAACAGGAAATTGTCCACCTTGTGCTGCAGCGGAATGCTGTCATTGTACATAGCCTTTATTGCCTTCTTAAAGGTTTGTACGAACCTCTCAGCCAATCCATTTGTGGCTGGATGATACGGGGCAGATGTGTAATGCCTTACCCCATTCTTTTTCAAGAACCGCCGGAACTCTTCGGACACAAACTGTGGTCCGTTGTCGGAGCAAATCTGTTCTGGCAAGCCATTCCTGGCAAAAATGGTCCGTAGGACTGCAATAGTTTTCTCCGTGGTGGTGGAGGACATTTTGATGATCTCAGGCCATTTCGAGTGCGCATCCACAGCTATTAAAAACATTGAGTCCATGAATGGACCAGCAAAATCAATATGCACCCGTTGCCATGGAGATGAGGGCCACTCCCATGGGTGTAGAGGGGCCTGTGGTGGTGCATTTTGGGCTTTCTGGCATCCTGAGCAGCTCTTGGTCAGGTCCTCGATTTGTTTATCGATTCCCGGCCACCACACATAAGCCCTGGCTAGGCTTTTCATTTTTACCCCTCCCAGATGACCCTCATGAAGCTCATTGAGCACTCTATCCCTTAACTTGGGTGGAATTACCACTCGGGATCCACACATCAAGGTCCCCCGGCACACTGACAGCTGTTCTCTCCTTGTCGAGAATGCTGGCAACAGTGAGTCGCCATGTGCTGGCCATCCCTTCACCGTCAAATCATATACCCGAGGCAGTGTCGGGTCATTTCGGGTTTCCTTTTCGATACAAGCGTTAGTTACCGGTAGGTATTCAACTATAGTCGAATGGAATATTTCGACAGGATCCACTGCTGGTGCTTCCTTCGCAGTAGGCAGTGGCAGGCGTGATAGCCCATCAACATTTCCATGCTGTTTTGTGCCCTTATATTCAATCTCATAGTGGTGCGCCCCTAGAAAAAGTGACCATCTTTGTAGTCGTTGCGCAGTCATCACCGGAACGCCCTTCTTCGGATTAAAAATGGAGACAAGAGGCTGGTGATCAGTCAGCAAGGTGAATTTCTGCCCGTGCAGATAGTGATTGAGCTTTTTCACTCCCCGCACTAGGCTGAGGGCCTCCCTGTCAATCTGGGTGTTGTTACGCTCGGCTGAGGTTAGTGATCGTGATGCAAAGGCTATTGGTCTCTCTGAGCCGTCCGAGAATTTGTGCGACAGCACCGCTCCAATGCCATAGGGTGACGCATCACATGCCAACCGAATTGGTAATGCCAGGTTGTAATGGGCCAATACCTCTTTCGATGTGATTAGTGTTTTGCTCTTCTGGAAAGCTCGTCTACATTCGTCACTCCACTTCCATGGCACCCCAGTTTGCAGTAGGGTGTTCAGTGGGTGTAGTATTGTAGACAAATTTGGCAAGAACTTATGGTAGTAGTTTACCAGCCCGAGGAACGACCTCAGTTGTGACACATTTTCCGGTGCTGGAGCCTTGACTACTGCCTCAATCTTCTCTGTGGATTTATGTAACCCCTCTTCATCGATAACGTGGCCACAATACAAGATCTGTGTTCTAAAAAACTCGCATTTGGGGCGGTTAGCTCGGAGCCCATATTCCTGCAATGTAGTGGGCACCTGCTCCGGGTTGGCAAGGTGATCACTGTCATTTTCGCCCGTGACCAGGATGTCGTCCAAATAACACTGGGTCCCTGGAATCCCTTGCAGGACTTGTTCCATTGCCCTCTGCCAAATAGCCAGAGCTGATGCTACCCCGAATACCAGCCGGTTGTATTGGTAGAGACCTTTATGGGTGTTGATTGTGAGGTATTTTTTTGATGCTTCTTCTACCTTCATTTGCAGATACGTCTGGGCCAGATCAATCTTAGTGAAGCATTTCCCTCCAGATAGAGAGGTGAAAATATCTTCAATCCGCGGAAGTGGATATTGTACGGTGTGAAGGACCGGGTTCACTGTTACCTTAAAGTCCCCACAGATGCGAACCTTCCTTGGTTCCTCAGGCGTGCTGCTCAATGACTTTTTCATCACAGGGACGATGGGTGTAGCCCACTCGCTCCAGTCTACCTTGGACAGTACACCTGAACGTTCCAGACTCTCCAGCTCTGCTTCGACAGCTGGGCGGATCGCATAAGGTACCGGTCTGGCCTTAAAAAATTTTGGGCTTGCGTTTTCTTCAATTTTAATCATCACTGTCATTTAGTGTTCTGAGTCCTTGCTGGAACACTTCTTTCACGTCAATTAGGATCTTTGACAGTCGCCCAGGTGTGATGTCATCCTTTTTGTCAGCCACAGTCAGTGCCTGTATGGAATGCCAATCCAGTTGTATTTTCCGGATCCATTCACGTCCCAGTAATGGTGGTCCTCCATCTTGCAATACATACAGGTCTAGTTTTGGTGTTTCCTTACCGTTATATATAACGGTCACCCTTATTTTTCCTTTGGGGTAGACTTTTTGCCCCGTGTACATCTTCAAAATAATTTTTGTGTCTCTCAAGGGTATGTGTGAGAATAGCCACTCGTAGTCCCATCGGTTTATGACTGTTAGGGCTGATCCTGTGTCCAATTCCATCTTTACCTGGACTCCTGCTATCTTGAGAGTGCCCCAAATGGTTCGGTGATCCTCCATTGTGATCACATTATGTAGTTTCAGACAATTCAGTTCCCTGCTTTTGGAGTCATTATCACTCTTTTGTTCGTCTGAACTATTCTCCGTCATCTTATGTACCTTCTTGTACTTTCCTTTGGTAGGTTTCTTATTGCTGTTTTTCTTTCCCGACCTGCAGACTCATGCTATGTGTCCTACTTTTCCACACTGTCTGCACATTTTGTCTTTGAACCAGCAATCATTCTGGTCGTGTGTTGTTCTGCCGCAGCGATCGCACTTCTCTGTTCCATATGGCATTTCGTTTGTGCCATATTCTTGCGGTCTCTGTTGTATCTCTGCAGCGCCCCGTGCTGCTGCTTCATATGCTACCGCAATGCTGAAAGCCTTTTCCAGCGTAAGGTCCTTTTCAGATAAAAGCCATTTCTGGGTTCCTTCACTTTGAAGCCCACACACAAACTTGTCCCTTAAGGTATCTGCCAGTCCCGCTCCAAACTGGCAGTGTTTCGATAGTTTGCGCAGTTCTGTTAAATAATCAGCATTGCTTTCATCCTTATGCTGGTTCCGTTTGTGAAACTTGAATCTTTCTGCTATCAGCAGCGGTGTGGGGTTTACATGTTCCTGTAGTATCGTTACTATGTCTTCAAAACTCTTTTCCATTGGCTTTGTTGGGGTTACTAGATTTCGTAATAAACCATACGTCTTTGCACCCATTAAATTTAACAATACTGACGCTTTCTTGTCATCTGACACCTCATTTGCCTTGCAGTACACCTCTATTCGTTCGACATATGTAGTCCAGTCTTCGACTTCATTGTCAAATGCGGTGATACTGCCACTGTTCGGCATTTTGGGTGTGGTTTAAAATGGCATCTCCCAATGGCTTAAAATGGCGTCTCCCGTGCTTTCCTTCCTCCCCCGCTGATGCCAACGCCGCTCCCGGCGGTTCTCATGGCAATGGCGGCGCCCTGTAGGTTTCGCGCGCTTCTCCTGCGCTGCTGCCAACGCCGCTCTCGGCGGTCCTCGTGGCAATGGCAGCGCCTCGCGGGTTTCTGTGCGTCTCTCTCTCCCTCTCTTCGACGCTGCTCGGCCCCTGAACACCGGCTGCGCCCTGTGTGCTCTGCCCTCTCTCTCTCTCCCCCGTCGACGCTGCTCGGCCCTTTGCTGTGCCGCTCGGTCGGGCTCTAGCCCGCCGCTGTCCGGGAAGATTCTGCGCACTACCTGTTGCCAGCCCGTTTCGCTGGACCACCTCGACTGGAAAGCCAAGCCTGGCTCTCGACAGCCTCCCCCGCAATTCTCGAGTCTCTGCTGGATGACTGGGCGGTTGCCCGTGGTCGACGCCCGAGTCTCTGGCCTTGACCTCCAATCCACTGATCTCCAGGAACGAATCCCCGGGAGGTGATGCAGAGTTGCAGGTAGGTTCGAACTTGCCTTGTCGCCAATGTTGTGTCCGTGTATAATAAGACACAGACTGCAGGAGAACGGTACAACAGGTGTTTACTCAACGTGGCTCACACTGGAACTGATCTGTACAGATTATTACTCAGTGCTATATACAGGTGTGGTCACTGCCGGTACTGCAGTATACATGAGCTGTAAAAGATAGTTCCCCCCTTAAAGGTATATACATTACACCCCCGACCCCCCCCCGACCCCCGACCACCCCCCCGGACCCCCAACCCCCCCTCCCCCCGGACCCCCAACCCCCCCTCCCCCCGGACCCCTGACCCCCCGGACCCCCAACCCCCCCCGGACCCCCGACCCCCCCCCAGACCCCCGACCCCCCCCACGGACCCCCGACCACCCCCCACCCCGACCCCCGACCCCCCCCGGACCCCTGGCCCCCCCCTGGACCCCTGACCTGAACCGCGGCCCGTCCGATATTCTTTTCTCCCCCCCCACCCGACCCCCTACCTGATTTGCAGGCCAGCTTAGTAGGAGTCAGCCGATATCCGGCTTTCCAGAGAAGCAGGAAGGGGAATGAGGCACAGAACAGTCGCAAGAGGTAGCCTGAACTTTTAAAATTTATATTAATACAAATTTCCCAGTCTTATAATAATACCTTCTGAAATCCGAAAAATTCCGAAAACCGAAACTCAGCTGGTCCCAAGGCTTTCGGATAAGGGATAGTGTACCTGTAGTAATAAGAACAATACAGCAGTGAGAGAGGAAATAAAAATCTCAATGTGAGGAGGTAGGAGAGGATACTCTGGTGATACACAATGGTGCAGTAGGCTATTAATGCTAAGTATACAGATACTGATTTGTGGTTTACTCTGTTCATACATTATGGCCCTGAATTTGCGGTCGGAGGCTTCCCGCGGGGAAATGCCTCCTATCCATGATTAAAATCCGCGCCTGCCTGGTGATCTAGGAAGTACGGAGACTCGCGGTCCTGGGCCACTCTGGGTACCCGCGGGTAGAGGCCCACGTATCCCAGGGGCACAGGCGGATCACAAACACCCCTGGGATCACGTGGGCTGGCCAACGAATGAAAGAAGGGGATCCCCATTCATACTTATGGGAGTTCCGTACAGGTGCCCCTACCTCTACACTTCTAATAAATTTTAAAAATCACATATTTAAAATTAATTAAAATGACATTTAATTAAATATTTAAAACATGTTTCAAAGGGGCTAAAAATAAACTTACCTTATTGTACAGGTTTTTTTAATGTATAAATTATTGATAACACTTTATTTTTCTGTTTTTTAAAACTTTTACACTGGTAAAAGCAGGCCTTATGCCCGCTTTTACCATGCATAAGAAATTCACGGACATTCGCTGGGCAAATAGCCCAAATCTCTGCCCACAGAGGCCCTTCTCCCGGGGATGCAGAGGATCTGTCAAGAGGATTCTTGAGAGATCGCAAATTCCGGGTTTGAGCGCACGCGCAGCACATGCCTAAACCCGGAACTTGCGTGGCCCCTACGGACGCGTGCGCACCCGTAGGGGCCACAAATTACGGCCCAATGTTTTAAGTTTCTCTTTAAAAATTTTAAGCTGCACTGATTAATTATGCAAAATGTTGTTACATGAACATGTTGATCAAATGATGAAGTCTCCACTTGTCTCTCCAGTCATTACAGACTGTGTTTGAAGTCTTCCTCCTCACCAGCACTCTGGTGCCATTTATCTGATGGATGCTTTGCAGAGGGACAGTTCATGGGTTTCAGTTGTTTGAAGAGTGCTTTGCCTAGATTGTGTATTTCACTGTGTTTACTCATCAAATTATGTTCTATTCAAATGCTGTGTTTAACAGTTTTGGACCACATCACAATTTCTAGAGGAAAATAATAAAAATTTTGAAGTGTACTTCGAAAACATAATGGGCCAGATCTGGAGTGGGGCATCTCACGGCGCACGCTTTTTCCTGTAACCCATCAGCTCGAAAAAAAATTGCGCCTTAACTTGTTGGAAGTGCGAGCTGATAACGGCGCAGAGAGGACAACGGGGTATCTGGGACCTTCGTTAACAGCGAGACCAAGTCTATGTCCTTTACCAATGATATTTCATAATTGAGAAAGAAACAGAGAAATGATAGGGAAGGAAGGTGAATTAGAATGGGTGGATTAGAGTCAAATAAGGTGCAGAAAGAGAGGGAAAGAAAAAAATAAAAATAATAAAATTTGATATTTTTAACATCTCTAACAATAATTTGCTGCATGCAGGAATGAGACTCAACAGTATAAATTGTTCAATGTATGGGCCGGAGAGTTTGATTGGAATTGCATTAACAATTATCACATTAAAAGGGTACTAATGCTATTAATTATCAGCCCTAAATTTCTGCGGCAAGTTTAATGGGCAATTAATGTGCAAATCCAGCACGTCCTTAAAAATAATGGGGAAGTTAAGGGCGAGATGCTGTTTGTACCATACAGCATAAAGCAGCGTAAATCGACCAGCCAGTTCTGAAGAATCGCAACTCATGATGTCTCTCTTCACCCCTTGAACCTGCTGGCTGATTTGCGCATTAATAACACGTACATCGTCAACTCGCCGTTATTTTTCCAGCAATATTTGGCCCAATCTGTAATATGATATTTTTAAGTTGCACTACACATCCTCAATTCATTTTTCTGTTCATACTGGGATTTCAGCATTTACGGAAAATCAGTTTGCAAATGTGTGCACAATTTGAAAACCGGAAGGATTGCAGTAATTGAAACAGTTAAAGCCGCCCTGTTGCTATTCCAACAGCACCTATGTCAATTTCACTTCAGCTTTATATATTCAAAATCAGTTACAGCAACCAGCAAGCTATAAGTGCACTCAAGCCAGCTGACTGTGGAACAGGTCAACCAGTGCAATAAAGCATTACTATTCATGTAGGATATGCTCTTCCCCCATAACATTTAATGAAATGAAATGTACTTCCATTCAAATCATATGCTAATTGTGTGTCTACGCAGACTTGTTTTCAATGGACTTTGTGATTTAACAAATTGTCAAGTTGCTTATTGAAAGTGTTATGTTTATTCTTGTCTGCTGTGACATTCACACCAGTGGAATAAAAACAAACTTTCCAAAACCAGTATAACCCTCTCCCAATCCCATGAATGACAACTGTACATATTATGACACAATAATAAAGCTTGGAGGATGTAATATAATAGAGTTCAAATCACACTGGAAAACTGGTCAAGATTAATGCAATGTGTTTACACTGCCTTCTCAACATCTTAAGCCTTCGAGCCTACTCCGTCATTCAATAAGATCATGGCTGACCTTCTACCTCAACTCCACCTTCCCGCTTTGTGCCTTGCGGACACATCTTGCTGTGTTACCCTCCATGTAACATACACCACACTATGTGTTATTCTGTAAATATACCTACCTTATAAACAAAATGCTGTATCTATTTTCTCGAGGACTATTCCAATGAGAGGATGAAATAGGTTATTTGCTCCTAAGCCTGTACCAACATTGCTCTGTAACAAACACCAGAGGTTGCATGGAAGGCTGGTACTGACTTGCTGACTTTTTCTTAACTGAGTGTTCGTGAGCACATTGCCTCCACACAGCACTCCTTCCAATTTGCACAGTCAAGATCTGGAATTTTGCAAAGTATTACGTACAAAGTATTTACAGCACAGAAACAGACCATTCGGCCCATCAGGTTGATGCCGGTGTTTATGCTCCACAGGAGCCTCCTCCCACCCTCTTCATCTAAGCCTGTCAGCCTATCCTCACCTTCACATGGTCCATCTCTGACTCCTCCCTTCCCTTCCTCGACTTCTCCGTCTCCATCTCTGGGGATAGATTATCGACCAATATTCACTACAAGCCCACTGACTCCCGCAGCTACCTGGACAACACTTCCTCCCACCCCGCCTCCTGTAAGGACTCTATTCCATTCTCCCAGTTTCTCCGCCTCTGCCGTATCTGCTCCGACGATGCCACCTTCCAGACCAGTGCTTCCGACATGTCTTCCTTTTTCCGCAACCGAGGATTCCCCTCTACCATGGTCGACACGGCCCTCGACCGTGTCCGTTCTATCTCACGCACTTCTGCCCTCACCCCTGCCCCTCCCTCCCGGAACCACGATAGGGTTCCCCTTGTCCTCACCTTTCACCCCACCAGCCTCCACATTCAACGGATCATCCTCCGCCATTTCCGCTACCTCCAAAGTGATCCCACCACCAAACACATCTTCCCCTCCCCTCCCCTTTCAGCATTCTATAGGGACCGCTCCCTCCGAGACACCCTAGTCCACTCCTCTATCACCCCCAACAGCCCTTCCCCTTCGCCTGGCACCTTCCCGTGCAAGCGCAGGAGATGTAACACCTGCCCCTATACCTCCCCCCTTCCCACTGTCCAGGGCCCCAAACACCCCTTCCAGGTGAAACAGCGATTCACTTGTACTTCTTGCAATCTAGTATACTGTATTTGCTGCTCACGATGCGGTCTCCTCTACATTGGGGAGACCAAACGCAGATTGGGTGACCGCTTTGCGGAACACCTCCGTTCAGTCCGTAAGGGCCTGTCATTTTAATTCACCGCTCCATTCCCACTCGGACCTCACCATCCTTGGCCTCTTGTATTGTTCCACGGAAGCTCAACGTAAACTCGAGGAACAGCACCTCATCTTCCGATTAGGCACTTTGCAGCCTTCCGGACTCAATATCGAGTTCAATAATTTCAGATCATAACCTCGGCCTCTATTACTTTTTTCCTTTTAATTTTTTCCACCCCTTTGTTTTGGGTCCTCCTTTCCCCCCCCCCCCATCCTTTCCTTTTGTTTCTCTCTCTCACCTAGCAGCTGTCCTTATCCTGCCAGTACACTTCACACCTAATCTCAGCTGCCTTTTGTCTCCACGGGCCCATTACCATCTCATCTGGCTTCTAATACCTTTTATTGTCTCCTTTTCTTCTTTTGTTCGATCGCAGCCCTGCCTTCGATCTTTTTATTTTCTTTCCAGTTTTGAAGAAGGGTTTCAACCTGAAACATCAACTCAAATTTCTCTCCACGGATGTTGCCTGACCTGCTGAGTTTTTCCAGCATTCTCTGTTGTTATTTTTTATCCTTCTAATCATCTTTTCTTCATGTGCTTATCGAGCTTCCCTTTAAATGCATCTATGCTATTCACCTCTACTCCCTGTGGTAGCGAGTTCCACATTTGCCTTAAGTGGAATTATCATTTGCGGGTAAACATATATATTAACTTGCTCCTGTAGAAGAAAATAGGAGATTTCTGTATTTTATCTCCTATGATTTGGGCTAGATTGGGGAAATCTAATTGAAAGTTAGCTTCAGCCAACTCCATCTCTGGGGAAAGTCATATTGCTTCTGTGGCAACGATGGCTATTACATGGTTAGAGCAGCCGATTTGAAATTTAACGCGTGTCAGTCATTGACAGCTCTGAAACAGGCAACGCTGTGCCCACCTCCCACCCCGCCCCACACACACACAGCCGGCAATCAGTGTAATCACCCAAACCAGGGAAACTGATGGAAACTTCACTGTTAACTTTCCCACTTGTAAAGTCTGTGGGTTGTGCACAGACTTCAGAAGTAACAAACAAACAGGTCTTTACTATTCGAAGGTCCGGGCGAATCTGCCCCAGCAATCCTGCTACAACACTTATATACTGGTGTGGTCACTATCGGTATTACAGTATACAGAAGCCAAACAAATAGTGCCACACCTAAAGTAGTTCCCTTAAAGGTGAACGGTTACATTCAATAGTTCCCTTAAAGATAGACGGGTACATACACTACAATCCTCCCTTTTTAGCTTATTACTTACAGAGTCCCCGTTAAACATACATCTCTTCAACTTCCTATAAAACAAATTACAGATATAATCTCGGTGGAGTCAATGTCATATAAAACAATTTACAGATATAATCTCGGTGGAAACAGTTCACAGGTTCAGTCTCTGCGGAAACAGTTCATAGATTCAGTCTCTGATCTTGACTCGTTCCGAACAACATTTCTTTGGTGTAGCCGGTTCACCTGGCTAGCGTGACTCCTCCATAGCTTTTTTCTTGACGTAACAGCTTGAACTTTCGTCCTGTTGAACCAGCAGTGCGGACTTTTACAACCAACTGGCTGTCTTGACATTTTCCAGTTTTTCAACTAATTTAGCTCCTTTCGTAATGTCCCGCCAGGAATGGTAGAAGTGCTAATATTTTAGACAGTTATTATCTTCTGCTTCTTCTTTTTCTTTTCTGCCTTTTTGAAACTCTCGGAGCTCCTTTCTCGGCTGCCAGCTGTAGCGCCACCAACTCTCTATGTTCCTTAGACCTTAAGTGCTTCATCCGGATTTCAGCACTTTGAGAGTTTTCATCACAAGCTGGGCGGACCACATCCTCGTAATATTCAGTGTCACTCAACAGGTCATGGTAATATTCGGGTTCGTCCTGAGTTAGGCCAGCGAGAGAGACTTCTTCTTCCTCCTCACCCGTCTGGACGTTAGCTGACGGTGGTTCCTTCCCTAGACATCTTTCTTGAAAAGCCTTCTTCATGCATTCATATTCATCCCGCTCTTCCTGGGTTATCTGCCATTCCTTCACGACGGACCTCATTTGTGAGTTCAATACCTTCCCTTCCATCGGTAATTGCGTTATCAGGCTATTTAACCCTTCTACTGAAGTAACGGTTTCCACATTCTTCTGTTCACCTTGACGTGATTCAACGTACTTTTGGCATCCTTGTAAAATTTGTGTTGCCACCTCAGCTATCTCCGTGACTTTTGAGAGCTCCGAACTCGTTCCCCCTGAAGATTGAAGCTCGTGTTCAGATTGTTCCCCTTGCAGAGTCTTGTCCTTCAGCATATGAAGGAGTTGGCTGACCGTTAACTCTTCCCTGGGAACACGGTGGATCAGAGTCTTCTCCATTTCATCCACCTCTTTCTCCAATACTTCCACCTTACGTTCCTCTTGAACTTTGGCTTTCAGCGCTCGGAAAAGTTGCGCCCTGATGCTCTCTAGTTCATGTTCAGGGACCATTCTTACAGTTTCCTTTTCTGCCCCTGAAAGGATTCCCAGTTGAATCTGTTCTTCAAGTTGTTGAACCTCGGTCATTGCCGCCTCATATTTGTCTTGGATGTCCTTCAATGTTTTTATAAGTTCTTGGACATCCTGTCTTTCATGCTCTGCCATGATTTTCACCTCTAATTTCTCATCTATGGATGGAACTTCTACCGATGGGTCTGTCTTGGCCTTGAGCTCATCAAGAATTTCCTGCAGCCTTTGGACTTCTTGCTCATGTTCAACCTTTAGTTGTTCATATGCTTCTACTGACACTAGCTTTTCGGAGGCTGCCGAGTTAACCCCCTCCAGAATTGTAGCCTGGGCCTGTTCATACTGTTCTTTCAACTTCTCACACTCTGCTTGTAAGGAGTCGTAGAGAAGAACTGGAATAAAATCCTGGCTCCCTGAAGATTCCTCTTCCTTTGGTTCGTTCTGTAAATATTCTAGTTCCTGAACAGCATCAGGGGAATGTGATTGGTATTTGACCACGATGGCTCTATGGTCGCTCTCTGCTTGAGCTAGCTGTCTCTGTTGTCTTTCCAGGTTCTCCCATTCGGTGTCCCAGAACTTTTCCATATTTTTCATCTCTTGTACGAGACGGTCACTCAACTGTTCTAATTGTTGTCGTACTTTGACATAAGTTTGCGTCCGAGCTCGGTGTTCTTCCGTCATGGATGAATCCGTTGCTTGAACAGGCTCAGAATTCTCTGTCAACCTGGAGTTCTGCTCTGCAGCTTTATTCTTCTTGGTACCATAAGTCCTTCTGCATGTCTTCGTTTTCTTCCCCATCGTCGACAAGTCCCTTTTAGCCTTGTCTTCCATATTCGACTTGGTCTTATCATCATCCATTTCAGAATCTGAGCTAATAGCTTGCACCGAGTCCTCCCTCATTATGGCTTTTAAGTAATGCCATTCCATGTCTATTTTCTTAATCCACTCCCGTCCTAGAAGTGGTGGTCCTCCCTCAGGTAATACGTACAAGTTCATTCTTGGGTGTTCTTTACCCCTATCTCTCACCTTGACTCTTATTTTCCCCACGGGGTATACGTTATGCCCCGTGTATGTCTGTAATATGAACTTGGTATTTCTTAAAGGTATGTGAGAGAATAGCCGGTGGTAGTCCCTTCAGTTGATGACTGATAGAGCTGATCCAGTGTCCAGCTCCATTCTTACTTGGACTCCAGCTATTTTTAGTATGACCCAGATGGTCTGTAGATCCGTTTCTTTACCCACATTGTGGATTCTCAGACTACCCAACTCCTGGTTGTTTGGGTCTGAGTCTGAATTCTGTTCATCTGAACTCTTCTCAGCCACCTTGTGTACCTTGTTGTACTTTTCTTGTGGTGGCTTCCTTTGATTGTTGGTCTTTTTCCCGGACCGGCATACCTTCGCGATGTGACCCAGTTTGCCACATTTCCTACACTCTTGGTTCTTAAACCAGCATTGATTCTGGTCATGCGTTGTCTTCCCACAACAGTAGCATTTTGTTGTGCTTGAAGTAATTTGGTCCACCCCGAGTGCCGCCGCCTTTAGTTGCATTTCCGCCGTTCCTTTCGCTGCGGCTTCGTGCGATGCAGCTATAAGGACAGCCCTGTCCAGTGTGAGGTCGTTCTCTTCCAGTAGTCGCTTCTGCGTCCCTTCTTTGGACAATCCGCATACGAACTTGTCCCGCAGCGCTTCTGTCAGATTCCCTCCGAACTGGCAGTATTTCGCTAGCCTACGCAGTTCGACCAAGTATTCCGCATTGCTTTCGTCTTTCTTCTGCGTTCTTGCGTAGAATTTGAATCGTTCAGCCAGCATCAACGGTGTGGGGTTCAAGTGGTCCTTCAGCACAGCCACAATCTCTTCGAAGGTCTGATCCGCTGGTTTATTTGGTGCTATTAGATGCTTCAAGAGCCCATATGTTTTTGCCCCCATCGAGTTTAGCAATTTTATCGCCTTGTCATCTTCCGCTATTTTGTTGGCTTCGCAATAGATCTCTATGCGTTCCACGTACGTGGCCCAGTCTTCTATTTCAGAATTAAAGTCGTTAATATTCCCTCGCTTAGGCATCTTTCTTCCCTTGGGAGCAGCACCAGTATTTCTTTAAGTATTCTTATTTATTTGTTTATTTCTAAGATGGCAGTTTTCCCGCGAAATCGGCGGTTTCCCGCTCTTTCCTTCTCTCCCCGCCCACTTCAATGGCGGTATGTCAGTTAAGATGGCGGTTTTCCCGCAAAAATGGCGGTTTCCCGCTCTTCCTTTCTCACCCTGCCCACTTCAATGGCGGTTTCCCGCTTCTGGCGTCTTCTCCGCCTAATGGCGGCTTCCCGCGTTTCTTCCCGGTGGAAGGGGTACGCTTCCCCCACAGCGGACAGGTTCAGCCGCTGGCTGGCTTCCGCACAGCTCCCCTTACTCGGCTCTGTCTTTTCCTCCCGCCCGCACGGCTCTACCGGCGCTGGGTACACCCCGTTAACGGAGGACAGTTCAGCCGCTGGACTGGCTCTCGCGCAGTCTCTCTCTCCGTACCCGGCTCTGTCGCTCTCTCTCCTGCACGTTCGGTGCTACCGGCCCTGGGTACCCCGTTGGTGGAGAACAGTTCAGCCGCTGGACTGGCTCTCGCACAGTCTCTCTCCCCTTGCTCGGCTCTGTCTCTCCCTCTCCCGCACGTTCGGTTCTACCGGCTCTGGGTACCCCGTTGGTGGAGGACAGCTCAGCCGCTGGACTGGCTCTCGCGCAGTCTCTCTCCCCTTGCTCGGCTCTGTCTCTCTCTCCCACCCGCACGGTTCCTGTTCGCCTCCCAGCCCTCTCGCAGACCGGTGTTCCCCTCCCCGGCTGCGGCTGGGCTTCTCTTCCCGCGCCTACTCCCAGTCTCAGCGCTTCGTGGCTGCGGTCGCTGCCCAGCTTTTCCCGCCGATCGCGGTCCGGCTGTCACCCGATGCCGTTGGACCCGACTTCTGACCGGCTCAGCTCCCCCTCGACCGAGGTCGAGTGCTCTGCCCTTATCCTCCGGATACTTCTACACCTTCCCCTACTCACAGTCTCTTCGGCCGCCTTGTTTCCAGCTGATCGGCTCACTCCGCACCGTGGTAGAAGGGTAGTCAGTGCCTGTTGCTAATGGAAGCTTTTGTTGCTAAAGTCTTCCACCTTTCTCCTGCTGCAGCCTCGTGTTTTCTTCCAGCAGCACGACGAGGGCGGTTGCCTCTCTTCGACGCTCTTCTTGCTTTGGTAATCTTGCCGCAGGGTACGATCGGACTCGTCGCCACTGTAAAGTCTGTGGGTTGTGCAGTTAATAAATACACAGACTTCAGAAGTAACAAACAAACAGGCCTTTACTATTCGAAGGTCCGGGCGAATCTGCCCCAGCAATCCTGCTACAACAGGCAGTAACAAGTGGGGTACCACAGGGATCTGTCCTGGGCCCCCAGCTGTTCACAATTTACATTAATGACCTGGATCAGGGAGTCGGATGCAGCATTTCCAAATTTGCAGACGACACTAAACTAGGAGGGGGGGTGGGCTCAGAGGAAGAGACCAGGAAGCTCCAGAGCGATTTGGACAGACTGGGCGATTGGGCGGATAAATGGCAGATGCACTATAATGTGGACAAGTGCGAAGTTATCCACCTTGGGTGCAGGAACGGGAGGGCAAATTATTATTTAAATGGCAATAGATTGGGAGAGGGGGAAGTACAGAGAGACCTGGGTGTTCTTGTACACCAGTCACTGAAGGCGAGCATGCAGGTGCAACAGGCGGTCAAGAAGGCAAACGGTATGCTGGCCTTCATAGCAAAAGGGTTAGAATACAGGAACAGGGATACCTTGCTGCAGCTGTACAGGGCACTGGTGAGACCACACCTCGAGTACTGTGTACAGTTTTGGTCGCCTCATCTGAGGAAGGATGTTCTTGCCATGGAGGGGGTGCAGCGGCGATTCACCAGGCTGATACCAGGAATGGCGGGAATGACCTATGAGGAGAGACTATGTAGTTTAGGGATGTACACACTGGAGTTTAGAAGATTGAGAGGGGACCTCATAGAAGTGTATAAAATTCTGACAGGTCTAGACAGACTGGATGCAGAAGGAATGTTTCCCTTGGCGGGTGAGAACAGAACTAGAGGACATAATTTAAGGATAAGGGCTAAACCATTTAGGACAGAGATGAGGGGGAATTTCTTCACTCAGAGAGTGGTGAACCTGTGGAACTCATTGCCACAGAGGGCAGTGTACGCCAGCTCATTAAATATATTTAAGAGGGAATTAGATATATTTCTACGGGCAAAAGGGGTTAAGGGTTACGGAGAGAAGGCGGGGACGGGATACTGAACTAAAGGATCAGCCATGATCTCATCGAATGGCGGAGCAGGCACGAAGGGCCGAATGGCCTACTCCTGCTCCTATCTTCTATGTATCTATGTAACACTTACATACTGGTGTGGTCACTATCGGTATTACAGTATACAGAAGCCAAACAAATAGTGCCACACCTAAAGTAGTTCCCTTAAAGGTGAACGGTTACATTCAATAGTTCCCTTAAAGATAGACGGGTACATACACTACACCACTAAAAGTGAAACCCGAAGGGATTAGGTGTAACTGGGGTTTTGACCGTGTTATTAATGCTAAACAAATGTTAACGGCCTAGAGAAGTGTGAAATTTGTCCATTTTAATAAAAATTTACATTTTTAAGAAACTTTTCAAAAAGTTGCAGGTTTGCCTTTTCCCCAATGTGAGAGCTCCAGTCTTTATCTTGCTCTCTATTTTAAAAAGTTAGCATTTGAAGAGCTTACCCACTTCCTTGTTTGCCGTCTGTGAGAATTCTGCCTTTTGAGTGGCTGCTTATTGACGTCACAGCAGTTCGAACAAGGGGAATCCCCACTGCAGCCCGTCGATTTGAATTGAAGGTCGGAAAACCCGAGGTTCTCGACACAGGGATTGCGAGATTGTGCGACGCGTACTTCGGCCCCAGCAGCGCTCGCCTTCGCTTCGCTAATGACCACACATTCCAGGCCATAACCTCACCTCAGAAGGTATTGGATTTGTCAATCTCCGTTTGTTTGTTTAGGTTCAGGAAATTATAATTTGAAAGATATCCCATGGTGGAAATCACATTCCAAGTTACTTAGTTATAGTTTTGGCTGGAGGTTTAAACGCAGTGGGTGTTCTGGATGTTACATTATCCACATACAATATTCCATTGTGAGAAGCCCTCAAAAGACTCTTTCATCCAAAGATCCTTTCATTGGCCAAACTGTGAAAGAAATAGGTTCTAAAAAAGCTAGACTGATTCTATTGCTCGTCGGTTTATGGTGAAATGTACATTTAATATCTCGCCATGCCGGATTGCTTCCATATATAGTATTGAACCTATCAATCAATCTGACTATTAGTTTTAACCTGTTCACATTGTTCTCCGTCATTACAATGAGTTAGGAGAATGTGGTGGACATCCCATGTGACCTCCAGTGGGGTGCATCTTAATCAAAGGGTAACTGCTAATCCTGGACATGCTGTTTCATGGATGACATTTACATGGCCACAGATTTTGCTTTATTGGAGACTTGGTCCTCTTATAGAAAATACTCTTGGACTGTGAATACAGAAGAAACGTGGGAAGAAAGCCTCAAATTGTAGCACCCCAGAAATGAGTCAACATCTTCAAGTGAGCAAGGGAGAGGAGTAAAGATACAGAAAAACCAAAGGATGATGTAATGATATCAACAAATAGAGATGGTATTTGCCTGTTTGATTATGATGCCTACCAGCATGTTTGCATGTATTGATTACTTGTGCCTGACCAGCAGAGGTCATGTGACAGAGACAAGGAGTTTTGGTTTAGTTTCAGTTTCGTTCTAGATGCATCACTAGCTTGATGTCTCCTGTAAATGCTGTTATAAAGAGTTGAACAAGCTTTCGATTAAAAGACATTCTCTTTCATAAATGTCTCGTTATTGAACCCACAAAGAAATCAATACATGGTGTCAGAAGTGATTGAAAGAGATGAAGAGGAAAAATCTGAAGTTAAATCAGCTCTCCACAGATTAGCAAGCCAAAAGAGAACATCGTTACTTACCATTAGAGAATAGCTAACGAAGTGAAAAATGGAAGGTTTACTCCCACCGGCGACGCTTCAGTTGACAGGTAATGTGGCTGAAAATTGGAGAAGGTTCAAACAAAGTGTGGGGTTGTATTTATCAGCAATCGGAGCTGACGAGAAAAGTAATAAAAGGAAATCGTCACTGTTCTTACATGTCGTGGGTGATGAAGCGCTGGAGGTGTATAATAACTTCACATTTGCTGCTAATGGAGACAAAATGAAGCTAGATAAAATAATGGAACAGTTTGAGGCCTACTGTATACCTAAACGTAACGTGACGTTTGAGAGGCACAGATTTTTCACATGTGTACAGAAAATGGGTGAGACTATTGATCAGCATGTGACTGAACTGAGAAACAGAAGCAAATCGTGTGAATTTGGGGGACTGACAGACTCGCTGATAAAAGACAGACTGGTGTGTGGTATTCCAGATAATGGTCTAAGGGAAAGACTGCTAAGAGAGCAAGATCTAGACCTGGGAAAAACCATAGCACTGTGTAGGGCTACAGAGACTGTGAAGTTGCAGGCAAAGGAGCTGTTCAGTGACAATAGCTGCAACGTGGATGCAGTGAGTAAGAACGGACACAAACTGTTTAACAAAAAGAGCGCCAATGTGAAAAAAGAGGCGTGGCCAGCGAACGAAAATGAAAGGGGCAATCGAAAGACATGTATTCGATGCGGTACACAGCATCCACCAAAAATGTGTCCAGCATATGGTAAAAAATGCAATAGTTGCAACAAAAACAACCATTATGCCCGTTGCTGTAAGAACCAAGCGCAACAAAGCAAGGTCCATGCAGTAGATGAAAGCGAGATAGAGGAGTTCAATGTAGATGTTGTGTCTGAAAACAAAGAAGAAAAAAGAGACTGGATGTTGACACTATAAGTGAATGACATACATATTCCATTTAAATTGGATACTGGAGCACAAGTTAATGTGATATCAGAGACTGATTTTAAGAAAATTAGACCCAGACCAAAGATACATGGAATCAAAGTGAAAGTGACAGGATACTCAGGTACTGAAATACCAGTGAAAGGAAGATGCATTGTCAAAGTGACACACAAGGACAGAGAGCACACGTTAGCATTAATCGTGGTGCCAAAGGAGGTGCAAGCCATACTAGGTTTAAAAGCCTGTGAGAGATTGAACCTGGTAAAGAGAGTCCTCGTTGTGGAAAGCGAAGGAGAGACAGTCTATGATGAACTCATGAAAGAGTACAAAGACCTATTTAAGGGTCTAGGCTGCATTCCAGGAGAACACACGATCAGAGTAGATAAAAGTATGACACCGGTCATACATACATGCAGAAAAGTTCCGTTTGCTCTTCAAAAGCAACTGAAGGCAGAGTTGGACAGAATGGAAAGCCTGAACGTGATTCAGAAGATAGATGAGCCAACTGAGTGGGTGAGTTCCCTCGTCGTAGTGGACAAAAAGAATGGAAAGCTCAGAATTTGCCTGGATCCAAGAGGTCTAAACAGAGCAATAAAGAGAGAGCACTTCAAGCTTCCTACACGTGAGGAAATCATGGCACAGTTTGCAAATGCAAAATATTTCAGCAAGTTAGATGCATCATCAGGATTTTGACAGATGAAGCTGGACGAAGCAAGTTCAAGACTGTGCACATTCAACAGTCCATTTGGCAGATACAGATTCCTAAGGTTACCATTTGGCATTGCCTCAGCTCCTGAAGTGTATCACAAGACTATCCATATGATCTATGAGCACTTGGAGGGAGTTGATACATCAATGGATGACATCATAGTATGGGGAACCACGAGAACTGAGCATGACGAGAGACTGAAAAAAGTGCTGGAAGCAACAAGGAAAACAAACCTGAAGCTGAATAGAGAGAAATGCCAGCTCGGGGTGACAGAACTGACATTCGTGGGAGATATCCTTAGCGGTGAGGGCGTCAGACCAGATCCCAGAAAGGTGTCCGCCATTGAGAATATGCCAAAGCCACAATGCAAAAAGGACGTGCAGAGGTTTAATGGAATGATCAACTACATGGGTAAATTCATATCCAACCTCTCAGAAAAGATGGCGCCAATGAGAAGACTAACTGAAAAGAACATAGAATGGGAATGGAATCATGAGCATGAGAAGTCATGGAGCGATCTAAAGAAACTGCTCATAGAGGAACCAGTTCTGAGGTTTTATGACCCAGTGAGACCCATCAAGATATCATCAGATGCATCACAGAGTGGGCTCGGTGCCGTTCTTCTGCAAAAATATGACTACTGGCAACCTATTGCATATGCATCGCGCTCAATGACAGACGCGGAGACGCGATATGCTCAAATAGAAAAGGAGCTGCTCAGCATCACATACGCCTGTGAAAGATTTCACCAGTTTGTGGCAGGACAAGCAATCAGTGTAGAGACTGACCATAAGCCCTTGATTGCATTGTTCCAAAAGCCACTAAATAGCTGTCTGCTTAGAATACAAAGAATGATGATCAGGCTGCAATGCTATACACTGAATGTTGCGTACACACCGGGTAAGCTGATGTATACAGCAGACACATTGTCCAGAGCTGTAGACCCAAGTGAGCCCGCAAACACCACAATGGATGAAAAAGTGAACGCCTATGTGGACATGATCACAAGTGCACTGCCCATAGCAGATGCAAAAATGGAGCTCATAAAGACTGAGACAAACAAAGATGAAACAATGAGACGACTGAGGAAAAGCATCTTGGATGGATGGCCCAACATGAAGCAAGACTGCTCACCTGACATAGTTCCGCCCTGCAGTTCCAGTACTCTGCTATCAGTGGTCGAAGACATCATCTACAAAGGAAGTAAAATAGTTATCCCAAAGAGTCTGAGAAAAGAGATGCTAAAAAGGATCCATGGAGGACATCTGGGAATCGAAAAGTGTAAGAAAAGAGCGCGAGAGGTGATGTACTGGCCACAAATCAACCAAGATGTGACAAATGAGGTGTCAAACTGCACAATATGCCTGAAATATCGAGCAAGCAATCCGGTAGAACCACTAAAGCCACACCCAGCACCAGACAGACCTTACCAGAAGGTGGGCACTGACCTATTCGTATGTCAAGGTAAGGACTATCTTGTAGTCACAGACTATTACTCCCTGTATCCAGAGGTTTGTAGACTGCACACCACCACTGCAGATGCTGTAATAACATGTATGAAAGCCATATTCTCCAGACATGGCGTGGCAAGTGAGGTCTTCACAGACAACGGACCTCAGTTTTACAATGCAAGTTTCCGACACTTTGCCAAAGAGTGGGACTTTGTCCACACAACGTCAAGTCCTCACTTTCCATAGTCCAATGGTCTAGTGGAAAAATCGGTCCAGACAGTGAAGATGTACAAGGCAAAAGACAGTGGAACTGACTTCTACCAGAGCATGCTTGTATACCGCACAACGCCACTCGAGTGTGGTAAGTCACCAGCCCAACTCCTTACGGGACGTCGGCTAAGGTCAAACCTACCCATCCCGGAGAACCTCCTGAAAACAAAAGAGGGGGAGAAAGTGAGGAAGTTCAAAGAGCAACAGAAAGAAAAGCAAAAGTACTACTATGACAGAGGAACACAAAACCTACCTGAACTCCACACTGGTGACCAAGTAAGGTTCAAAGACAAAACAAACACATGGACTCAGAAGGGAACTGTCCTGAGTGAAGTTCAACCAAGATCATACACCATTCAGACAGATGAGGGTGCTGTTCTGAGAAGAAATCGTCGAGATCTTCTCATGGGACCAGCCACAGCAGGTCAAGAGACTGATACTGTTGAACAGCCTGATCACACAGCAGGTCAAGAGACTGATACTGTGGAACAACCTGATCACACAGCTGAGAACACATCATCTGAGGCAACAACTCAGATTCAAGGACAATCAATCAGAAAATCCTCAAGACACATGAAGCCTCCTGAGAGACTCATTGAGCAAATTTAAGGACTATTGTTATAGAAGGAAGTAATGTTATCTTATTCTTTCTTCAAGTTCTAGTGTATTGACATATTTCATGTGAACACACAAAGCAAGGTTAAAAAACCTTGATCATGATAATGATAATGTAAGTTCATTAAGTGTTACAGTTAAAATGCAGATTAATACAAAGAAAACATGTTGTTAGTTAAAAGTAAAATACTTTTGTTTTAAGAAAAGGAGATGTAATGATATCAGCAAATAGAGATGGTATTTGCCTGTTTGATTATGATGCCTACCAGCATGTTTGCATGTATTGATTACTTGTGCCTGACCAGCAGAGGTCATGTGACAGAGCCAAGGAGTTTTGGTTTAGTTTCAGTTTCGTTCTAGATGCATCACTAGCTTGATGTCTCCTGTAAATGCTGTTATAAAGAGTTGAACAAGCTTTAGATTAAAAGACATTCTCTTTCATAAATGTCTCGTTATTGAACCCACAAAGAAATCAATACAGATGATAGTGTGTGGACTTTAGTCATTACAATCTTTTTTCACTTTTCTTCCCTTCTATTCCCTGGGTTCCTCTGGCATCGCACCCAAGCCATTTTTTGTGCGGATGCCGAGAGAGCTAGCGTCAGCTGATGTTTCGAATGTCTGCGTCACAACTGTAAAGCCTGCTCATGTCCTCACCTCATGCACAAGTGCACTCACTTTATAGCAGGGATCTTTGAATTGTTACCAGGGGATGGAGGGGTCATTTTAACCCTGGCTGCTAGGAGGAAACCGGGAAGGTAAGCAATTAAAATCCACTGAGTGACGCACCCACCTGATGTCCCCTCCAGATCCCGCTGTTGCCAATTTCTAAGGACATTTCTGGACAAGCGACCAAGCCTCCTGCCCAACCTGGCAGGTTCCTTCTTAACATATGCAGATCAGGGTCAATTTTAATTCTGCGCTGAGCGGGGAAGCTGCTGTGGCTTTCTTGCCAGGCAAAGGCCTGTCAGAAGAGGATTAGATGCAAAAGATGCCATTCAAGGTAAGTCTTCTACTTTCCTTTGTGGGGCCGGGAGGAGCAGGAGTGCTTCTCCGGGGCCCACAAGGAAAATTTAGGTCTCCTCTGTCCCGGAATTCCCGTCCCCATACTTACCCTTCGTGCCAGTGAGCGATCAAGGATTTTCCGCAAGCCAGCAGCCGCTTTCTGCCCACTTCCTGCCTGCAACGGGCCGGAAGTTGGCCAAAAGCATGTTAATGGGGCCTGCCAGTTAAAATCGCAGTGGTGTCATTCTGCCGTGGGGAGGTGGAAAATTTACTGACTCTTGGCGTGCGAAATTCGGTTACGCTCCGTTTGAGGGCGGTAACCGAGTTAAGGCCAGACATTTAGTGCCCGGCGCAGAAATACCTCCCGGCCGTTAAATCTGGGTTACCGCCCCGCCCAGGAAGTGGAGTGCAATCTCGGGCACTCCACTTCCTGGTGGGGCAGTAACTGAGGCAATGTTGGGGCACGATCGGCAGTGCTCAGCGGAGGCTCTGCGGAGTGCTGCCGCGTTTCAACGCCATCCCCTTCAGTTAAAGTGGAGAGACGCTGTGCACTTTGCAGGGCCACCGATGGCCCCAACTAGGCCACCGGGGGAAGCATGGTGCCATGGCAGCCGCCTGGCGCCGAGACGCAGTGCCGGGCTGTGCGATGGTGGCCAGGACCATGCCACGGCCCACCATGGAGGGCCGACCTGGAGGTCGGCCAAAAGAAGACAAAGGCGGCGCGGGTTGTGGCCGCACCTCCCCTTTAAATACCGCCCCGCGAGCGGAGGTCGGCCTGGTTCGCGACCCGTGTGGCTGGCGCTGACATTGCCCATCGCAGCCTCGCAGGGCACAGATGAATTTCTGCCGTGGGGGGGCACTAAGGGGTTGCGGTGCACAGCGATGACGTTATCGGCGGTGGCGCAGCGACCAGGGGCGCTACCAGCAGGGACGCGCCGCTATCGGGTAGCGCCTCAGCAATGCCCAGTCGAATTTCTCGGGAGGCACTTTTTTCGCGCACCCCTCTGGGCGATAAGCTCCTTCCGCCCCGTTAGCGCCCCCTGGTGGCGCTAATGGCAGGCGCAAAGGAGCCGAATTTCTAGCCCTTGCGGTATCAGAAACCGGCTGGGAGTTAAAATCGACCCCCAGGACCAGGAACTCTGGCTAATATTTTTAACGTATATAGCGTGAGGACATTGACCTAGCTGAAATCAGCTTAGTCAGCAGAGAACAGGGATAAAACCTGGGACCTTCCTGATTGTTACTGGACCATGCCATGTGTTTATCCATTGAGCCAAGAAAGCAAAGGAGGGAGAGAGAGGAAGACGGTGGGGAAAGAGGGAAAACCAGGGAGAAAATCAGAAGTTGAGTGGAAAACTGTGTTATGCTGAATTTCTGCTGGTCCACATTATCACTGTATTCCAAACTGGGTAGAAATTATTTCCGTACAATCTGTAAGTTAAACAATTACTAAGGGATTTATTCAATCTAATTGCATGATGGTTCACCACAACTAATGGCTTCCACGTCATGAAGTGATATCTACTCAGAGCAGCTTTAAAACCACACTGCTCGCAAAAATATATTACATTCATAATTTAATATATTGTAGAACATTTTTCCCATTACAGATACTTATATCAGTAAAGCAATGAGTCACATATAGATTGCTGAGTTCTAAAATAAACCATGTCAGTAACCATGACATCAATATATTATATAAATATATTGCTTTTTGCAAGCTAGGAATGTAAAGTCACAAATTAATATATATGCATTTGCGAAATGGTGAATCAAAATCCCATGCTAATATTTAAATGGTAGCAAGGATATCAGAGGGCCATGAGGCATAAATGTTTCCAGGACATTTTTAACAATGAAATGTGAAAGAAAAACTTGTGTATCGCTGGAAAAATAGACATAGGGCATAACAATGATTGATACATTACTTTTATTGTAAACAAGACTTGCATGGTCAGTAGAAAAAAACTACTTGACTGCAAACATCAGGAAGCTTAAATAACGATATGTTCTTTACAAAACTGGTAATGTTAAAACACGCAGAGAAAAGCACATTGAGCTGGATATTCTGCCCATTGACTATAAATGGATAGTAATCGACGGCAATTAGTCTAAGTGGTACAGTACTTCTGAATAAATCATTGCAGCATTCAAGGTGAAAATATGTAACTTTAAATGTCACTGTATAGCAGAAACTGTGTGATAACACTTGATGAGGCAGTGAAAGTCAGATTGCAATAAAGCCAGGTACAATTTTGTATAGTAGTTTTACACATCACGATTTGAGGACCTTTCAGAGGAAGATAGGAACAGGAGCAGGCTATTCAGCCCCTCAAGCCTGCTCCACCATTCAATTAAATCAAGGCTGATCCGTACCTCAACTGCATTTACCCGCTTTAGGATATCCCTTGATATTCTTACCTAACAAAAATCTAACTATCTCCGTCTTGAAAGCTCCAATGGTCCCAGCATCCAGAGCCCTTTGGGGGAGAGAATCCCAGATTTCTACTACCCCTTGTGTGAAAAGTGCTTCTTGATTTCCCATCTAAATGGCCCAGCTCTAATTTTAAGATGATAATCCCTCGTTCTTGATTCCGCCATCAGAAAGAAAGACTTGCATTTGTATAGCGCCTTTTATGACCTCAGAACATCCCGAAGTGCTTTACAGCCAATTAAGTACTTTTGAAGATTAGTCACTGTTGTAATGTAGAAAACACGGCAGCCAATTTGTGCACAGCAAGCCCCCACTAACAGAAATGTGATAATGACCAGATAATCTGTTTTTAGCGATGTTGATTGAGGGACAAATATTGGCCAGGACGCCGGGGAGAACTCCCTTGCTCTTGTTCAAAATAGTGCCATGGGATCTTTCAGGTCCACCTGAGAGAGCAGACGGGACTAACGTCGGTTTAACGACTCATCCGAAAGGCCGCACCTCCGCCAGTGCAGCACTCCCTCAGCACAGCACTGGGAGTGTCAGCCTAGATTATGTGCTCAGGCCTCTGGAGTGAGACTTGAACCCACGACCTCTGACTCAGAGGAAATAGTTTCTGCATATCTACCCTATTGAATCCTTTTAACATTTTAAACACCTCGGTCAGATCACCCCTCAATCTTCTGTACTCAAGGGAATACAAGCCAACGTTTATGTCCTCATAATTTAACCCTCTAAGCCCCTAACTTTCGAATGATTCCTTAGTTGAGATACCCGCGACAAAACCATCCCTGGGAGAAGCATATCAACCAGTGTGATACTGGATGATGCCACAACATTCTGCTCAAAATGGATGTCAGTGAATTCTACAGAGGTCTGAATGGTAAAATTCCGATACAAGAGGGGGAATAAATCATTGGCAAAAATATAGTGGGGAGATGAGGAGAAGTTTTTTCACTCGGAGAGTTGTCGGGAGCTGAAACGCTCTACCTGAAAAGATGGTGGAAGTTGATTCCTTAAAGAATTTTAAAGGGAGTTGGACGGGTACTTTAGGATGAGGAACTTACAGGGTTACGGACAAAAAGTGGGGATGTGGGACTGAGCGCAACGACTCGTTCAATGAGCCAGCACAGTCACGACGGGCCGACTGGCCTCCTTCTGTGCTGTAAGTTTCTATGATTTCTATGGAACTGGTAGATTCTCCCTAATGAGTGAGATTCTCAAGCACCTCATTGACCGGAGAGACTAGCCTCAATAACATTATAATGTTTTTGCAGCCTATTTGTGTCCCTACTGGGGAGTCTAGAACCAGGGGCCACAGCCTCAGGATAAAGGGTAAGCCATTCAGGACTGAGATGAGAAGAAATTTCTTCACACAGAGGGTGGTGAATCTTTGGAATTCTCTACCCCAGAGGGCTGTGGAGGCTCAGTCATTGGGTGTATTCAAACCAGAAGTTGATAGATTTCTGACTAGTAAGGGCATCAAGGGATATGGCGATAGGGCCGGTGAATGGAATTGAGGCAGAAGATCAGCCATGATCTCATTGAATGGCGGAGCAGGCTCGAAGGGTCGAATGGACTACTCCTGCTCCTATTTCTTATGTTCTTACACACTGTGAGCGTAAATGGGTCAAGCTTGTGACATCGGGAGCCATTTTCACCATGCTGCACGTTACTTTCCAATGTTGATGCAGATGATTTAATGGAGAATACTGGACAAGTACTTTTTCTTGAAAACCTTTGAATAAAATGAAACCAAAATTATCTTTTCACCTCAAACTTGGGTGACCATCCCAAGTATGTTACAGTTTATCCCATAATTTCATTACTTGCGAGTTTTCAAGTAGTTTCCATTTATAAAACTAGTAATTAACCACTGACTGAGAGATTATCAGAAGTAATAAACTTGTTTGTCAGAAAGATGAATGGAAAATCCATCAGTACCCAAGATCTAATTGGTTTCACAAATGATGTGATTCCTTATTACCATATTGTGATATTCTCAGCCTAGTACCAGGGATCACTGCACCAAGTTATGATGAGTCACAATTTTTATTTAGTGTGTTACCTTGTTCTCCTTTCAACAAAAGGTTAATGTGATGTTTAATAATATGATAGAACACAGGAAAGTGTAGAAAAATATATAAAATGAGAACTATTATGATGAATAAAGTATGAACATGATCAACACTGCTTACCCAATAGAAGAATATTTGCTATATATATAAAAATTGAATATCCCAATTGTGTTTTTCCATCTGTATCTCTTACATTAATTCCAGAATAAGTCACAGAATTAATTCGAGTTAAGTGAATGTTGTTGAACTATTTTGCTGCATTGGCTATATTTGAATCGCATGTTTTATTTTTGTGTTATTTCAGCAATTTACCAAACTACACAAAATTTAAAATAATAAGTGTAAGTATCATAAACCATTAATATCTAACCATTTAATAACTGTCTTTCTAAATAAAATAAGTAGTTAGAATGTAATTACGATTAACTTGTATTTTACCCTCTCTGTTTCAGTTTCTTTCCTTTTCTCTTTCTACGATGCTTTAACCTCACCAGCTATCTGGATATGGCCATGATAAGGTGTGCAAATGTATCCCAGGGTAATTTACCCTCTGATTTTCTCTCCTTCATAGCAGCATGACTGATACCAGGAACCTATGGAATCACAGGTACAAGCCAAGCTGGTGGCCAAGCTGGTGGAAAAGTTATGTCCTCCCACTTCATGGTGCCATCCACTTGCTCTTTTATTTCGAACTAATGTTTTCTACCAAGCTTTTCCTCTTCCCTCCTGAAGGCATTGGGCTGGATTTTAATACTGGAGGCGTGTAGGAGGCGGGACTACAACTTTCAGGGTTGTAGTCCCGCCTCCATCAAGTTGTGGCCAACCCACTCGATTTTCACTTGATTGACCTTGCAGAGCCCACCCAGCGGGTCAGCAGGCCAATTAAGGGCCACGCAGCAACAGGTGACATCACAGGTTGACATTTCATCTGTCAAGAGCTTTTGACAGATGAAATATCAGCGTTTGACAGCTCTTTGAAGCTGTCAAACACTGACAATCTGTACTTCAAGTTAATTCCTTCCTCTCAGGCTGATTTAGAGATCTCTCCAGAACAGAAAGCTGAACGCTGCAACTTTTGACAGCTCGCGGCCATTCTGCTTTCTGTGCCGGTGAGATGAGGGACTCCCATAGAAACATAGAAGATAGGAGCAGGAGTAGGCCATTTGGCCCCTTGAGCCTGCTCCGCCATTCAGTGAGATCGTGACTGATCATCCAAATTCAGTACCCTGTTCCTGCCTTCTCTCCATGTCCCTTGATCCCTTTAGCCTTAAGAAATATATCCAACTCCTTCTTGAATATATTTAATGAATTGGCCTCTACTGCCTTCTTTGGTAGAGAATTCCACAGGTTCACCACTCTCTGGGTGAAGAAATTCCTCCTCATCTCTGTCCTAAATGGCTTACCCCTTATCCTTAGACTGTGACCCCTGGTTCTGGACTCCCCAGCCATCGGGAACATCCTTCCAACATCTAGTCTGTCTAGTCCTGTTAGAATTTTATAAGTTTCGATGAGATCCCCTCTCATTCTTCTAAACTCCAGCGAGTACAAGCCCAATCGACCCAATCTCTCCTCATACGTCATTCCTGCCATCCCAGGTATCAGCCTGGTGAATCTTCGCTGCACTCCTTTCATGACAAGAACATCCTTCCTCAGCTAAGGCGACCAAAACTGCATACAATACTCAAGATGTGGTCTCACCAAAGCCCTGTACAACTGCAGCAAGACATCCTTGTTCCTGTACTCAAACCCTCTCGCTACGAAGGCCAACATACCATTTGCCTTCTTAACCGTCTGCTGCACCTGCATGCTTACTTTCAGCTACTGGTGCACAAGGACGCCCAGGTCTCGTTGCACTTCCCCTTCTCCCAATCTATTGCCATTCAGATAATAATCTGCCTTCCTGTTTTTGACACCAAAGTGGATAACCTCGCATTTATCCACGTTATATTGCATCTGCCATGCTTCTGCCCAATCACCCAACCTGTCCAAATCATACTGGAGTTTCTCGGCATCCCGAGACCTGAAGGAAGGAAGGCTGTAAAGGTATGTAAAACTTCTTTAAACACTTTACACACACCAGCACACTTACCTCTGCACTCATGCACCCATCACTCACCTGAACACCGGACATCTCGAACCCTCCAAGCCTTTCAGCCCGACGGTCCACCTCGCTAACTTGGCGTGGTTAGGAGCCGTCGGGAATCCCACACTTCAGGAATAAAAATAGGGATTAGGCTAAAAACTGCCTGTTAACTACTTGTTAACAGGCAGTTAATTGGCACTAATCCCCTTCCCGCCTCGGGGAGGCGGGTCTCAGCACAGGTCGGGTATCCGCCTCCTTTGAAACTGGCATGGAGGCGGGTTGGGGGTGGGATGGGTTCATGCCCCCCCCCCCGATTTCTAGATTTTAACCCCCCACACACCTCCAATCCCGCCTCCACTGCCCAATGAAAATCCTGCCCATTGACTCCCTGTTGTGGTTTGGTTCAATTGCCGATATTCATGTGTGAGCCTTGACAACTGACAGGCTGTACATCCACGAGGCATCCCAGCTGACATGAATCTTGTCATTCATGTGGAAATGACTTATGAAATTATACTGGGTGGCCTGCTGGTGGTGCTGTCCAGGGAGAGTATAAATACTCGGGCATGGGCCTAACTTGCTCAGGACATTCTTTAACAGGAACTAGCGAAGGACACAACTTGATCTCCATTTTGAAAAACAGTTGATTAAAGCCTTGTTTAATACTCAGACTAAGTGCCTAGTAGTCTCTTACGCCGCCAGCCAAGTCCAATTTTATCCTCACCCAACATCTATGAATGTGCACTTCCAACAGGAGTTGCCGGACAGTGATCAGGAGCAGGAATCTTGTATAATTTTCCCCTAATTCAGGGCTCTGAGTCCAGCTCTCATACCTTTTCCACCACCTTGGCTTAGAGCACTGAACACAGCAGAGGGTGGCGATAACATTTCAGATCTCTGGTCTTCGTGGCTGAGCTACTCAATGGATAGACTCAGTGAGCCATAGAGTCATAACGGCACAGAAGGAGGCCATTCGGCCCATCGAGTCTGTACCGGCTCTCTGTAGAGCAATCCAGTCAGTCCCATTCCCCCGCTCTATCCCCGTAGCCCTGCAAGTTTATTTCCCTCAAGTGCCTATCCAGTCTCCCCTTGAAAACATTGAGTGTCTCCGCTTCCACCACTTCCATCAGCAGCGAATTCCAAGTCATCACCACTTGCTGCGTAAAAAAGTTTTTCCTCACATCCCCCCTGTATCTTTTGCCCAAAACCTTAAACCTGTATCCCCTAGTCCTTGTACCATCAACTAGTGGGAACAGCCTTTCCCTGTCTAGCCTATCCAAACCCGTCATAATCTTATACACCTCTATCAAATCACCTCCTTTGCTCTAATGAAAACAAATCCAGCTTCTCCAACCTGTCCTTGTAGCTAAGATCCCCATCCCTGGAACCATTCTGGTAAATCTCCTCTGCACCCTCTCAAGTGCCTTCATGTTTTGGATCCACCCAAGACTACAGATATCTCCAAGATATTCAGCGTTCCTCGAACCACTGCTCTCGCCACATCCTGAGAGCCACGCTCAATGCTGTGCGCCACCACATGCCTTCACATCCTTGCGATTGGATACTCACTGTTACTGTAATGTACTGAGGCACACTTACCAATATATTGAAAAAGTAGAATTCCAACAAAACATCATAATAATGACAAAGTGCTGGAAACACTCAGCAGGTCAGGCGGTATCTTTCAGTTCTGATGAAAGGTCATCGACTTGAACTGCTAACTCTATTTCTCTCTCTAACGCTGCTGCCTGACCTGCTGAGTATTTCCAGTACTTCCCCCTTCTAGTTCAGGTTTTCAGCCTCTGCAGTATTTTGCTTTTTGTTTTATAATAATTACACTGTACAAGCAGCTGAGCAACAGAACATTCTTATTGATATTTCATTGGGTGTCCCTACTAAGTGAATACAATGTTGTGGCAAACAGATTATTTCCTTAAGGGGAACTGACAGGAGCTTGCAGCCAATGTTTACAAGATGTGTGTTGAATTAGCCTTTGTTGCTTATTTACTTGTTGGGAATTAGAATTTAGTAGTAGTGTCATTTAATATATATGTTATCATTAAATATGTAACATTAATAAAAGATTAGTTTGAATACAAGATAAACAGATGAACTTTTTCACCTTCTTGTGTTTGATCAGGTATCGACCAAAACGCACTTTTAGTCACATCTCCTTCCTCTGCAACTGTCTCCGGCTCTGACTTATTCCATGGGGATTCCAACTGAAATTCCACCCTTCATGCTTTGGATCCACCCAAGACTACGGATACCTTCAAGATATTCAGCGTTCCTCGAAACACTGCTCTCGCCACATCCTGAGATCCATGCTCAAAGCCATGCGCGCTCTCAACCTCTCTCTTCAACAGCGCCGACAGATTCTAACTCAAAGCTGTCCTGGTCTGCAGTTCTGTTTCATCCTGCGCTTTAAAAAAAACTATTTTTCTTCCTTTCAGGTGTCAAGGATCGCAAGGTTTAACAATACTTGGATAGCAATGCCCCTCCAGATCCTTCTTCCCCTTCACTTTCCTCTGACCCCAGCCCTCCTTCCAATCTCACCCTTTGCCATGTTTTCACTATCCCCTCTGATCTTCCCATCTCTGATCTCGAACGATCAGTCCTCAGCAAAGGCCACAGCTTCATTTCCTTACACCCCCACATCAATGAATTTCGAGCTCGGCACAACACTGAGCTCTTCTTCCGGCGCCTTCCCATCCACGCCCACTTCTTTGGCCAGGAGTCTTCCCCCCCGTACAGCGGACCCTTTCTCTCATCTTCTGAATTCTCATTCCATCTGTACCCCTCCCTCTGGCCTCTTACTCTCTCTAGATCTTTTCACTGGGGACTGCCAGTGTGACATCAGCCATCTCAATTATTCTTCTCCGCTCAGTCACTCTAACCTCTGAACTTGCAGCACTCCGTTCTCTCAGGTCCAACCCTGTCATTAAACCTGCTGACAAGAGTGGCACTGTTGTTGTTTGACAAACAGACCTCTACCTTGTGGAGGCTGAATGCCAACTCTCTGGCACCTCCTCCTACCTCCCCTGGACCATGACCCCACCACCGAACATCAAGCCATCTTTTTCCAGACTGTCACTGACCTCATCTCCTTTGGAGATCTTTCCTCCACAGCCGCCAACCTCATAGTCCCCCAACACCGCACAGCCCACTTCTACCCCCTTCCCAAGATCCACAAACAAGACATCCCTGGTAGACCCCTTGTTTCAGCCTGTTCTTGCCCATGGAATTGATTTCTTCCTATCGACTTTATACTTTCTCCCCTTGTCCAGTCTCTTCCCATCTACATCTGTGACTCTTCCGATGCCTTCCGACACTTTAACAGTTTCCAGTTTCCTGGACCTAACCATCTTCTTTTCACTATGGACATCCAATCCCTCTACACCTCCATCCCCCACCAGGATGACCTGAGGACGCTCCATTTCTTCCTTGAACGGAGGCCCAACCAATCCGCATCCACCACCACCCTCCTCCACCTGGCTGAACTTGTTCTCAAATTGAACAAATTCCCCTTTGACTCCATTCACTTCCTCCAAATAAAAGGTGTTGTCTTGGGAACCCGCATGCGCCCCGCTATGCCTGCATTTTTGTGGGATATGTGGAACATTCTTTGTTCCGGTCCTACTCAGGTCTCCTCCCTCACCTCTTTTTCCGGTACATTGATGACTATATCGGTGCCATTTGCTGCTCGCGCCCCAAACTGGAAAATTTGATCAATTTTGCTTCCAATTTTCACCCTTTACTTGCCTTCACATGGTCTATCTCCGACTCTTCCCTTCCTCGACTTTTCTGTCTCCATTTCTGAGGATAGGTTGTCGACTAATATCTACTATAAACCTACCGACTCCCACAGCTACCTTGGCTACACTTCTTCCCACCCTGCTTCCTGTAAGGACTCTATTCCATTCTCCCAGTTTCTCCGTCTCCGTCGCATCTGTTCTGATGATACCATTTTTCATACCAGTGCTTCCGATATGTCTTCCTTTTTCTGCAACTGAGGATTCCCCTCCACCATGGTTGACAAGGCCCTAGATCATGTCCATCCCATTTCCTGCACTTCTGCTCTCACCCTTTCCTCTCCCTCCCAGAACCACAATAGGGTTCTGACGTAAGAAAACTACTAGGCACTTGGTCTAAGTGTTAAACAAAGCTTTAATCAACTGTTTTACAATATGGAGGCCTAGTTGTGTCCTTCACTAGTTCCTGTTAAGAATGTCCTGCGCAAGCTGGGCCCGTGCCTGAGTGTTTATACTCTCCTTGGACAGCGCCACCCGTAGGCTGCTCAGTATTATTTCATAAGTCTTTCTTTCATGAATGACTGATTCATGTCAGGTTCCCCTTGTCCTCAACTTCCACCTCACCAGCCTCCACATTCAACGGATCATCCTCCGCCATTTCTAAAACCTCCAACGTGACCCCACGATCAAACACATCTTCCCCTCCCCTCCTCGTTCACCATTCTGTTCACAACACCCTGGCCAACGCTTCAATCATCCCAACACCCCTGCCCCTTCCCACGGCACCTTCCCATGCAAGCGCAGGAGATGCAACACCTGCCCTTTTACCTCCCCGCTTCCCACTGTCCAGGGCCCCAAACACTCCTTCCAGGTGAAACAGCAATTTACTTGTACTTCTTGCAATTTAGTATACTGTATTCACTGCTCACGATGTGGCCTCCCCTACACTGGGGAGACCAAACGCAGATTGGGTGACCGCTTTGCTGAACACCTCCATTCAGTCCGCAAGCATGACCCTGAACTTTCTGTCATTTTAATTCCCTGCCCCATTCCTACTCTGACCTCTGTGTCCTCGGCCTCCTACACTGTTCTAATGAAGCTTGAGGAACAGAATCTCATCTTTCGATTAGGCACTTTACAGCCTTCCGGACTCAACACTAAGTTTGCCAATTTCAGATCATAACCACCGCTCCTATTTTTCCAGTTAGCAGCTGTTGGTAATGATTCTGCTATTGCCTTTTACACCACCTCTAGACCCATCTTTTGTTTCTTAACTTGTCCCATTACCATTCCCTTTTGCCTTGCACCATCATCCCTTTTGTCATCTAATCTCTCCTGCCTTCCATCCTATCTCAGACCTTTCCTTTTGTTCTTTCCTCACCTCCCCCTTTCCCTGCCCCTGCACTTGCTTAAAACCTGTTACAGCTCTAAAATGTTCCAGTTCTGATGAAAGGTCATCAATCTGAAATGTTAACTCTGTTTCTCTCTCCACAGATGCTGCCTGACCTGCTGAGTATTTCCAGCATTTTTTTATTATCCATTATTGAATATTAACTTAATCCTTCCAGAAAAACAAGTCTCTGCCAGGTCAAAAGCAACTGGAATTGTTTCAAATACAGGGACAATATATCCATGTTTTCCTGAAAGAAAAGTTGCAAAGGTGTTAACCCCATCATATTCCATTGATGAGATACTTTGGAATTGATCAGATCTAGTAGCTTACAGTATCTGTTCTGTTGGCTGTGTAACTAAAGATGTGAAATGTACTGTTTGCAAGTTAATAAAGTAAAGAAATGAACTTCCAGAAAATTACTGCAAAAATCCCACTGGCAAGGGAAAGATGGCGATAAGGAATTAATAAGGTTGTCCAAGACACAAATTGGATCTGATGCAAAGAATGTAATGGGTCATTTGATGAAAAATCTCATTACAAAGCAGCAGACCCTGATGCATTATAATGCAGAATTTACTGTAAGTAACTATCTCTGATGGAGATTGAAAAGTTACAGGTTTGGAAAACTTTCCAGGAGAAACAGAAGACAGAATTGGCACACAATTTGATACAAACTATGGCTGGGTTTGCTCATTATGAAGAAACAGCAGGCATCTATGAGCAGAACTGGCATGTGGAAATCCCTCAGTTGTGCAGCATAAGCTTCTGACTTTTCAGAATATATACATAAAGTTTTTCTACTGTTTACCTATCAGCAGGACAGTGTTTGAAATCAGAAGCAGGAACTTCAGAGTGAGTTCTAGTTCTAGTTCTGATTCTAATTATTCTAGTTTTAATCTAAGGCTGGATCTTGGAAAAATGCAATATAAATATGTGGTGTCTCTAGCAGAAATAACAGTGTCACTTGCTAATTACTACTGACGAAGCCAAAAACGATAGGAGCTTTGTATATTTCATGATGAATTGTGAAAAGAAATAGCAAGAGACCAATGGAACTTGATAATGGATCCTTCTAATTGCCTGTACTGTAAATGAGCCTGAAGAATGTAAATTGAAAATAAAATCCTAATGGACAGTTCCTGTTACCTATTCATAATCGTAAGGATACAGTGAGGGACGTCGACAGTTAATAAGCATACTGAACACCAGTTCATTTTTTGAGGAAGCTCGAAAAGTAGTAACAGATCTTCCTTGGAGGGGTGGAGGAATCAATTGGTATCTGGTCTGGGATTAGTAATTTTGGAAAGGGGGCTTGTGTCTTTGAAACGGAACTAATCACTGAAGCAGGACAAGGACTGGGTGTTGCAGTGAGCTAGAGACTGGTCTTTCACAGCTAGGTTCAAATCCACCAAAGACTTATGTGTTGATGCTCTCCTCTATCTGTAAAGGTTTTATGCAAATTGAATTCTGAGTATGTTCTCAATGTAGCTCTTAGAGTGAATGGGCCCTCACCAAATTGCCACTAAATTGTCAATCTAGGATAGCTAGTCTTGTAGATGGAAATCGCATACTGATGCAGCAGAGGGTAATGTTATGAGGCTGGGGTGAAGGTGCATTGTTGGGACAGAGTATTACCTTTCTTCTAATCACACTGCTACATTTTGTATTTTTCAGAAGTTTTAGGGAGTATCATAATCTTAAGGAAGTTGAAAATGAACAAACATTGCTGAAACCATTTATATTAATATTAATATGATATTTATATTTATATTAAAATAATGTTGTGTGAATTTTTTCTCACGAGGGTTTAAAGTCCCAATAGCACCCATGGGCTGTGGGATGGGGGGATGCTTATTAAACCTAGATGAATCAGTTTTAAAATGATGCCTCTTGCATACCAATTCAACATCAGACGATGGGAGTTCATTCCGACATTCCAGGGAACTTCCTTACCCATTGTGGCAGGATGGTATTTCTTGTATACCACATCAGGTTGAGACGTTAACACAGCCCAGATCGGAGCTTGGTATGGCTGCTTTCCTGCAAGCTTAGCAGAGGGTGTTGCAAGGGAAGCTTCTACATAGAGAGCAGTAAGCCGATGAACTGCCAACCCTGCTAGCCAACCCCCAGACAGGGAGACTGGGAGTGGGTTGGAGGCCAGGCTGCTGGTCTCTTGATCAACAAGGGAACAAAGAAAGGAGTGCCTGCCCCAGAGTGAGTTATTTAAGATCTAGGAAGGGAGATAAAGAGGGAGACAGCATTTCCTCCTTAAAATAGTTAATCAGGATCAGAGAACGTATTGACTGGAAAAATTATATCTAGCTTGCTAACACGGAGAGTGTGGCATATGTGTTATTTTTCTATATTATGAGGACTGTTGCTGAATTAAAGAAAGGTGACTTTCACTGATTGATTTTAAAATAAACCAATTCATAGAATCATAGGGGGAGAAATTGGGTATTGCCCCGTTTGGGGCGCAATTATCGGCTGGGTGCAAAGTTTAGCGCCTGGTGCTAATTATCGCCTCCAACTGCAAACTTGGCTTCTATCGCCCCTGGAGGTGATTGGAGCGCTAAATCAGGCGCTACACACCTCTCTTAAGGTGTTAACACCAAGGAGCTAGGCGCTACATCAGAGCGCTGGCGAAGCTCATGTGATGTCAGTCAGCAATGGAACACAGACACACTGGCGCCGGCCAGTTCTTAAAGGGGAGGCTCGATCTTGCTCTCCATCCACTCACTGCTCATTGCAGCCTTGAATCTCGGCCTGGAGAGACCTGTACATCAAATCTGCTGGAAAGCACAATGGAGAGGCCCAGGGAATGAGCTCAGAGTACAGTCCCCATAGTCTCTTCTAAATCGATGCAAGGAAGATCAAATCAAAAATGAACCTGCAAAGTGCTGCTCAGTACCCAAAACTCCTTCACACAGCGTTGAATCTCTCCAGAAGTCTCTCTCTCTCTCTCAGAATGTGTGGTGCAAAAATGTCGCTGACAAAAAAAGGCAGGAAGCAGTTGCCTTTAAATAGTGCTCCCCCAGTCCCTTCCTGACTGCAAAATGCTCCCCTCAACCTGTCGTTGTTAGCGGCAGGCAGTAAGGCAGGGAGCGCCACTTAATATCCTGTACAGGGCGCTACCGGGGCATTGCACACTCGACTGATGCCACGATCTGTTGGCGCAGGAGATCGTGGTGGTAGTGTTTAGCGCCGCCACAAAATGTCTGGTGAATTTCGCGAGCGGCGCAAACATCGCCGCACCCGGGCGCTAGTTGCTCTGCGCCCCATGTTAGCACCCTAAGCAACTGTATTTTTCCCCTTTATCTTACAGCAGAGAAATGGCCATTCAGTCTGACATACCTGGACCAGCTCTTTTAAAGAGCTGACCAGTTTAGTCCCAAATTCTAGCTTTTTCCCCATAACACTGTAAATCAGAACTCTTCAAATACATGTCCAATTGCCTTTTGAAAGTTCCTATGGAATCTGCTTCCAACACCCTTTCAGGTAATGTGTTCCAGACCTTAACAACTCTCTGTGTGAAAAAATTCTCCTAATGTCCCCTCCAGTTCTTTGACCAATTATTTTAAATCTATAACCTTTGTTTACTGATCCATTTGCTAGAGGAGACAGTTTCTACCGACTTGCTCTATCAGAAGCCCTCAAAATTTTGAATACCTCTTGACATGAATCTTGTCATTCATGTAGAAATGACTTATGAAATAATACTGGGCGGCCTGCTGGTGGCGCTGTCCAGGGAGAGTATAAATACTCGGGCACGGGCCCAGCTTGCTTAGGACATTTTGTAAACAGGAACTAGTGAAGGACAACTTCATGTTGTGAAACAGTTGATTAAAGCCTTGTTTAATACTCAGACAAAGTGCCTAGTAGTTTTCTTACATCACCTCTATTAGGTTTCCCCTTAACCTTCTCTGCTCTACTGAGAATAATCCCAGCTTCTCCAATCTCTTCTCATAACTGAAGTCCTTTATTCCTGGTATCATCCTGGTAAACCTCCTCTGTATTCCTTCAAGGCTTTAACATCCTTCCTAAAGTATGGTGCCCCAAATTATGCACAATATTCCAGCTGAGGCCTAACCAGCTGTTCCAGTACAGCTACAACACTGGCATCTACCCAACAATGTGGAAAACTGCCCAGGTACGTCCTGTCCACAAAAAGCAGGACAAATCCAATCCGGCCTATTACCGCCCCATCAGTCTACTCTCAATCATCAACAAAGTGTTGTCGACAAGTGCAATCAGGCAGCACTTACTCACCAATAACCTGCTCCCTGATGCTCAGTTTGGGTTCTACCAGGACCAATCAGCTCCAGACCTCATTACAGCCTTGGTCCCAACATGGACAAAAGAGCTGAATTCCAGAGATGAGGAAAGAGTGACTGCCCTTGACATCAAGGCAGCATTTGACTGAGTGTGGCACCAAGGAGCCCTAGTAAAATTGAAGTCAATGGGAATCAAGGGAAACACTCTCCACTGGCTGGAGTCATACCTAGCACAAAAGAAGATGGTTGTGGTTGTTGGAGGTCAATCATCACAGCCCCAGGACATTGCTGCAGGAGTTCCTCAGGGCAGTATCCTTGGCCCAACCATTTTCAGCTGCTTCATCAATGACCTTCCCTGAATCATAAGGTCAGAAGTGGGGATGTTCACTGATGATTGCATAGTGAACAATTCAATTCTTAACTCCTCAGATAATTAAGCAGACTATGCTCACATGCAGCAAGGTCTGGACGAAATTCAGGCTTGGGCTGATAAGTGACAAGGAACATTCATGCCACACAAGTGCCAGACAATGACTATCTCCAACAAGAGAGTATCTGACCACTGCCCCTTGACATTCAATGGCATTACCATCGCCAAATTCCCCACCATCAATATCCTGCGGGTCACCATTAACCAGAAACTTAACTGGACCAGCCACATAAATACTGTGGCTACAAGAGCAGGTCAGAGGCTGGGTATTCTGCAGAAAGTATCTCACCTCCTGACTCCCAAAGCCTTTCTACCATCTACAAGGCATAAGTCAGGAGTGTGATGGAATACTCTCCACTTGCTTGGATGAGTTCAGCTCCAACAACACTGAAGAAGCTCAACACCATCCAGGACAAAGCAGTTGGCACCCCATCCACCACCTTAAACATTCACTCCCTCCACCACTGGTGTACCGTGGCTGCAGTGTGTACCATCTACAAGGTGCACTGCAGCAATCACCAAGGCTTCTTCATCAGCACCTTCCAAACCCACGACCTCTAACACCTAGAAGGACAAGGGCAGCAGGTGCATGGGAACAACATCACCTCCAAGTTCCCCTCCAAATTGCACACCATCCTGACTTGGAAGTATATCGCCGTTCCTTCATTGTCGCTGGGTCAAAATCCTGGAACTCCCTCCCTAACAGCGCTATGGGAGGACCTTCCCCACACGGACTGCAGCGGTTCAAGAAGGCGGCTCAGCACCACCTTCTCAAGGGCAATTAGGGCTAGGTAATAAATGCTGGCCTTGCCAGCGACGCCCACATCCCAAGAACGAATTTTAAGAAAGTGATTTGTAAAGGTATCATGTGACTTCCTTGTTTTGGTATTCTATGCCCCTATTTACAAAGCCAAGCATCCCATATGCTTTCTTAACCATCTTATCAACTTGCCCTGTCATCTTCAAAAAATTGTGAATATGCACCCCCCAGGTCCATCTGTGCTTTATTGAATGATATTTGGCCTCATCTAACTTAAGTGTTAATCAGTCCACATTTTAGGAGATTGGTGCAGTGTACATGATGGTATGCGTGAGTTTACAGTATTCAGTTCCTGTATCAATTATAGTGTGGTCCAGGGGACTAGCTGCGAATAAAATGATGGTTAGTGAGCTGCCAAGTGAAAATAAAAGTTAAAATATCTAAATTTGATTTATTATCATAACACAGCCCTCCATTGAGGGTTCGAGTACAGGAACAAGGATGTCTTGCTGCAGTTGTACAGGGCCTTGATGAGACCGCACCTTGAGTATTGTGTGCAGTTTTGGTCGCCTTATCTGAGGAAGGATGTTCTTGCCATGGAAGGAGTGCAGCGAAGATTCACCAGGCTGATACCTGGGATGGCAGGAATGATGTACGAGGAGAGATTGTGTCGATTGGGCTTGTACTCACTGGAGTTTAGAAGATTGAGAGGGGATCTCATCAAAACCTATAAAATTCTGTCAGGCCTGGACAGACTAGATGCAGGAAGGATGTTCCCGATGGCCAGGGAGTCCAGAACTAGGGGTCATAGTCTAAGGATAAGGGGTAAGCCATTTAAACTGAGATGAAGAGGAATTTCTTCACCCAGAGAGTGGTGAACCTGTGGAATTCTCTACCACAGAAGACAGTTGAGGCCAATTCATTAAATATATTCAAGAAGGAGTTGGATATATTTCTTAAAGCTAAAGGGATCAAGGGATATGGGGAGAAGGCAGGAACGGGTACTGAATTTGGATGATCAGCCATGATCTCATTGAATGGCGGAGCAGGCTCGAGGGGCCGAATGGCCTACTCCTGCTCCTATCTTCTATGTTTCTATGTATTCCCTGAATAACTGATTTGTTTGAATCTCATACATAGAATACCTTTACTTATCAAAATTGCCACTGCTTGGATTCGAAGCACTGTACCCCAAAAATGTTTGGGCCACCTTCCATCAGCTAAAACTCATACATGGTGGTCCTCTATCCTCCAGAAAAGTCCACATCTATATTTCGCACAGTTGGAACTCTCACAGTTAAATTTGCATTCCACAAAAATCATCTTTCTTGGTGAACTGTTGCGCTCATCAAGGTATGGAAAAATGGAAAATAGAACATGATCCTATCTGAAGCATCCAGTATTAGCGTCAAACACTCCTCAGTGTGTGAGAAATCGCACCAAATTGTCCTGACCTCAGAAAGGGGATTCCTCCCCAAACCCTGCTGTGACATTTCCGTTTTCCAAACTCCTTGAGCTGGCTAATTGTTTTGTGCAACACGCTGACTAACTAGGAGATAGGTTCGAACCTAGAAACTCATGCTGGGGGGGTGGGTGGGGGGCAGAGGAAAGTTTCATCCCCTATCAGGTCGCCAACTCAGGTCTCAGAGTGTTAAATAAAAAATCAATGCACACAGTCATTGAGGCTGAATGCACCCTGTGGAAACGTTTCTTCCGATGTATCAACTGGTTAAATTTGTCTGCATGGGGTTGCGATGAGATGAACAGTGCCTCTTTAAGTGTATGTACCGACCACTGCAGAGTGGCTGCTGCCGATCAGTGGAGCAAACCCCTTGTGGTGCTGCCAGTCCTGGAATGAGCCAATGAAGGGTGAGGAGTTGCGGGGGACGCGCCTGACTGTCGCGGACGGACCCTGTGAGCGGGAGCGCGCCGGAGCCGCGTGAACGTGCGTGTGCATTGCCAGCCAGCCTGCTTGAGCAGGATTGTGGAGTGTGTGTCTTTCTCTCTCTGCTGTGGTCGCTGATTCCCCCTCACTCGTCCTTCACTTTGCTCGCTGAATCTGCTGGATTTGTTTTTTAACCGCTCCGAGGTCATCGAACAAGCAAAAAGCTCAGGAGAAGAAAAAAAATCAAAGCAAAGGGGAAAATCATGCACATTTCAGTTTGTGGCATCGTCCTGATGGGAATGGCTCTTCTCCTGCTTTCTCAAGGTACTGGCACTGTCAAAACTGATGCGTTTTATTCCTCTCAAAAATTTCTGCTTGCTGGCCGGCTGGTTAACCCAATGCATTGGAATGTATCATAGAGTTAGAAACTTTTGCATTGTCTCCATAAGCACTCTGGGTTAAGTGCAATGTTTCAGACACTTGTGTTCAAAAAAAAATCTTGCATTGCTTGCCAGTTGAAACGTTTCAGGTGTTACTTTAGGCATTCCGGGGCTGCAGCCTGTTCAAATTGTAACTCAGGTTAAAGTCAATACAAAAAAAGGGGGGGCAGTGGTTGCTTTAAGGTTATCAGCTTGTGAGAGATTTGGTTTGCAAACTGCGAGTGTGCAGTGATTCTTTCTCTTCGTGTTGTTGAGCTCCGAGCCACGTTGTCCAACGGAGCCCCACCGCTCTAAATCCCATTTATTCATTTTAATAATGCCACTTTTTTTTTGTGTGTGTGTGGAAAAAGTCGGCGAACCTTTTCGTGACGGTTACATGGTGCGTCAGTTAAATGCGCAGCGTTTGGTTGAGCATTGCCTCCGGTTTTAAGAAGCTGTGTAACTCCAAAGAATACTGTAACAGTCTCGCAGTATCAGTGCTGTTAAAAAAGAAAGACTGGAATATATTTTATAAAAGTTTGCACGCATATTTCTAACGTTCCGCTGCCCACTTGGTGGACTGTGCTTTTAAATATTCAATGGAAGTGTCAGAGCCAACTTCAGATGGCATGCAGCATTTAAAGGGACAGCCGCCCTCTGTGGTTTGCCTGCCGTTAAAACAATGGGCTGCGGCTCGTCCACCGACAGTGCCCGTTTAAAGTGCCCGCTGATGAGTTTTTCCCCATTTGACTGTTTTAACTTCATAAATTCTCGCAGCGCAGTGGCCGCACACTGTAACTGTCTGCTGTTTCTCCGCGTTCCTCGCGTTGGATGTTGTCGATCTTTTGAGTGCCAATCTCAAGATGATCGACCCGACTTGATTCGAACAGTTAAAGTCCAGGAAGCACAGAATCTCCGAGAGTTCTGCCTGTCCAGATTGTTTACCCATCGATTTCTGGAGAGGGGAGGGGAAGGAGGAGGAGAATATGTCTCGTTTCTCCACGCGATCTGTGCGTTTTAAGCGCAGCTTGGCGATGCTCCGGCAGCTCCTCGCTGCAGTCGGCTCGCTATTTTGGAAGAGGCTATCTTTGGGACGTCCCTGGTAGCGGGCTGTTTTGAGCGCATTAGGTGTTGAGTGGGGGACGTTTGAGAATCAAATAGTGCTGATTTAGCAGGGAACTGCTCCGGGGCATTGCCCAGAGCGGCGCGGTGATGAATTGGCAGTGTGCTGAGAACGGCTGATCGCTGCCGCAAGCGAGGGAGCTGTCCTTTCAGCACCACCTTCCCGAGTGAATCTGGCCCCTCCGTCTCTGTCTCTTCGAGTGAACTTGTGATGCATTTTTACATATTTTATTTTCTGGTCGGAAGATTATTTTTTCCCAATGATAGGAATTTTTTTTAAATCTCTTTTTTTAAAGTAAGCATTTTAAGATTGAATGCGTTTCAACTGTCTGGTGGTTCTCTCGCCCTCATCCAGAGTGCCTCACTGACCCACTCAAGTCTCGTAGCCTTTGCTGCTTGAAGACACGGCTTAGATCTAGTTGCCTTGTCGAGTTGCACATCTCTCGACGTGTCATCGTGAAGTTATCATTGGCGATCAAGCGAACGCCTCCACCACAAACCCACTGCATTCCTGTCAATACCGTTACAGCTGTGAGCCTGATGCCACTGAAGTTTGACTAAATATCTGCACCTGCTGTTCCAAACAGCGGGACTCTTTTCTGGCTCTTGGTTGCGGATGCCTTTGCGTTGATTTCTGAAGCAGTTTGCACTATTTGCGATATCGACCATATTAAAAGCCATCACAGTTTAAGGGGACCATTTATAACTGGCCTGAACGCCTCGCTTTTTGAATCGGTAGCTTCTGAAAAACATATTTCCTCAACTATTTAAGATTATCGCCAGCACTATGTAGAGCGGGATTTCTATTTTTTTTTCTAAAAATGTATTTTGAAAATAGTGAATTTGTATTGTTAAAAACCTATCGCATTCCTAAGGCCAAGGCATGCCATTTAATCCCCCCTTGCTAGCTTGCCCGCTTCTCCCCCCACACCCCAGTGAATTATTCCAGCTGGTAGATTTGCTGCAGTGTAATTCAGGCCACATATTTAACATGTACAGAATTTGCAGCAGAACTGTATTGTAAAACCTTTAATGATATCTTAGTTTCTATTCTAAGCTGCAATGACATTACATCCAGGAATTCAACCCTTAGAGGTAGAAAGAATCATGGTCGACTCTAAGCTTGAAATAATTAGGTTCGACGATGCCAGAAAGTCAATCTACACTGGCTACTATTAAGTACTGGTATCAGATGCTGTCCTAATCCAATTTTATGTCTGCATCCAACTGTTTTTTGGACTGACACTGAATATTCTCAAAGATAATCTGTAAACCACAATGCACTGCTCTATTATTGTGAGGACACATGTTACAGTCCATATCCATTCTATTCAGATGGAAAATGGGATGCAATAGACAGTAAAAAGCTGCAATTTTTTCTGGAAGAAGTAATTAAACACAGAGTTAAACAGTTACCCTCAAGACTTGAAAATAAATGATTAAATTGTGATGGGTTGTTCAATGAAGCATTTCTTATTGTAAGCCTGTTACTAATTTTAGGGTTGTCACATGCCAAGCTTTTAATGGTGCGTCAGGGAATATCCCATTTTGAAAATGACTTGAGTGTTGTGGGACATTATTCAATTCAAAGGATTGTGATGTTAACTTGCATTTTGCAAAGTTTAAAGTGCTATTAAATGAGAATCAGATTCACAGGTCCAGGATGAGTGCAACATGGGGGGAGGCACGCTCTGGCTGCCTGCCTCTACTCTGTTGTCTTGGCCGTGCCCAGGTGGCCCAGGAGAGGGAACAGGTGATGTCTACCAGTACACTCGAGGCCTTCCGCGACTGGTGGGCACTGCAGGGTATAGAGGGTCTAACGGACACAAACTGTAATATGATTTAGAACTATAATTTTCTTATTGGGAATTCTGTTTAAATTATATTAGTGGTTCATCCTCAAGAGGCACTTGTGGAGCTGTCTTTCTATTGGTAACACTGGGACAACCCAGTGTCATCTTTATTGGGTTATTGAAATACATATAACATAGTAATGGACCTTTAATTTACATAGAAGATAGGAGCAGGAGTAGGCCATTCGGCCCCTCGAGCCTGCTCTGCCATTCAATGAGATCATGGCTGATCATCTAAATTCAGTACCGTGTCCCTGCTTTCTCCCCATATCCCTTGATCCCTTTAGCCTTAAGAAAGATATCTAACTTCTTCTTGAATATATTTAATGAATTGGCCTCCACTGCCTTCTGTGGTAGTGAATTCCACAGGTTCACCACTCTCTGGGTGAAGAAATTCCTCTTCATCTCAGTCCTAAATGGCTTACCCCTTATCCTTAGACTGTGACCCCTGGTTTTGGACTCCCCCGCCATCGGGAACATCCTTCCTGCATCTAGTCTGTCTAGTCCTGTTAGAATTTTATAAGTTTCAATGAGATCCCCTCTCATTCTTCTAAACTCCAGCGAGTATAAGCCTAATCGACCCAATCTCTCCTCATACATCATTCCTGCCATCCCAGGTATCAGTCTGGTGAATCTTTGCTGCACTCACTCCATGGCAAGAACATCCTTCCTCAGATAATTTTTGACACTGGCCCTGATTTTAATGGGGGTGGAGGCGGGGGAATGGTGCGCATGAGACCCGAAGTGGGTGGCACAACCAGAAACAATGGAGACATTGAGGCCAGGCTTATTTTACCGGGTGAGCCTCATTTAAATAAAGTTTCACGAACTGCCGCCAGCACCTGACCTGATCTTCTACCTGGCAAGTGGACAGGAGTGGGAATTTGGCCAGCAGGAGACTCCCAGGAATGGACCCTGCCAACTGGGTAAGTGGTGAGAGGGAGGGGGATCATGATTTGGGGAGGGAGGCCCAGCCCAGGACAAGGGAGGCCCAAGGTTTCACTACGAGTTCAGGAGGAGCCACTCCCATTCCTTCTGGCCCATAAGGAAATCTATATTAATTTACCTGCTTGGGCCTCTCCTGGCCTGCGATCCAGCTCTTGGTTGGCTTGGGACTAAGCAAATCGTCACTGGGGTTAGAGGGGGGACATTCCTGCCCGTATTTTAACTTTTCCCTCCCGCCTGGATTCTGTCAGGCAAGGGCAGTGAAAATCAAAGCCAGTAGTTTTAACTCTGCTCTGTCCTCCTGTGATTCATCCTCTAGTGGGCAAAAACATCTGGGTTGTTATCCAATATTCAGTCCTCCTCTGCCACCAGCGTAAAAGACAGCAAAATATACAATTTTTAGCTTTTTTTTGCTGATTTGTGCTGGCCTCCCCCAAGTCCATTATCTGAATGGAGTTCCATCTAGAATTCTATCTATAAACTGACAAGACTTAAACAAGCAGATTTAAGTTGGAAGCAACTGTGAAATTTGAAGTTTTAGCCTATGAGTTGGTCACCAATTATTCAACCAATTAGATTATCCAACAAGAATGACCTGCATTGAATAAAAGCTTGATGTCTGTTTATATTGGCACATACCGATGATTTGACTGCTAAAATGAGTCAACACACAGTATTAAAAAAAAGTTCCTTTTTTTTTAGGTAGACAAAATTTCTAAAATAAACAATTCAAGGGGGAAAATGGTTCAAATGTCACCTTTTCGCTGGTGTAAACTTTTTTAAAGTGCCTTGAGATCATTATCCAGCTGTCACATGACTTTCATTGCACAATTTCAATGCTACTGTGATAGTCACTGACCAAACAGTTGGCCATATGTATAAAAGTGGCAATGTAGGAAACTTTACTATTATAGCTGATTATGACCAACATTTAACTATTTTGGAAATTCGAGCAAACTTATTAGTGTACCATTCAACAACGCCTGTTCATCTCCCTTGTTAAGCTGCAGTTCTGCGGGGTTTAAATGTGTTATACTTTCAAGTCACTGTTGTGATAAAGGTAGCTGCTTTGTATGCTTGTATTTAAGGACATTTCTTTTAATGTAGAATTTGGAAGATAGCCAAATGTTGAATGCTGTAAACATAGTTGATTTACATTTGTCTTTGAGAGGGTTTTCTTTCCTATTATTTCAAGATTCAAACCCTTTTTTTTAGGGTTCATTTGATATGTAATTTGCACTATTAAAATACGCAGCTAAAATTAGTCAAAGTTACTGGCATCTCCTTACATGAGGAATTCATATTTAGTGAGCGAAGTTGAATAATCAGTAAGTGCACATGTTGGTACAATTGTGTCCTGGTTTCAATAACTCAATTTTATTCTTTAAAATAGCAGTATTTGTCTTGCAATATGGCAGGCATGCTGTCTGGAGTCTCACCAGTGATAGGTGTCTAGAGGTTCAGTCCCCCAGGAACTTGCCTTTTTTTTAGGACAGTGGGAACAGCTAAGCAGATTTAATGAGAACATCGAAACATTGTTCAGCATTTATGACCTACAAAATAGATGATGGTCAGTTTTTGTGGCAATAGCCATTCAAATTAAGTATTCACTTTTAAGTTAGATTTGTGCATGTGCATATATTTAATCGAGAGAAGTTACTTACAAGTATATTATGCTACAAAATGTACTTGGATACTAAAATGCATATCCCTTGATTAAATTTTCCTTTAGTAATATTGTTGAAAAGTCCACTGAACCAAGGCCTGGGAACTTTGGATGTAAGCCAGCTCTTAAAGTATACCTTGTTGCAATCTTTGCAAAATTATAGCATGGTAAATGAGGCAAAAGCACAAATTAAATGCAAATTAATAAGCTGTAGGGTTTTCATTTCCAATGTTTAGATTTTTTTTTAATTTGCTGATGGGATCTGGGCATCGCTGGCAAGGCCAGCATTTATTGCCCATCCCTAGTTGCCCTTGAGAAGGTGGTGGTGAGCCGCCGCCTTGAACCGCTGTAGTCCATGTGGTGAAGGTACTCCCACAGTGCTGTTAGGGAGTTCCAGGATTTTGACCCAGCGACAATGAAGGATCGGCGATATACTTCTAAGTCAGGATGGTGTGTGACTTGGAGGGGAAGTTGGAGGTGGTGGTGTTCCCATGCGCCTGCTGCCCTTGTCCTTCTAGGTGGAAGAGGTCGCGGGTTTGGGAGGTGCTGCTGAAGAAGCCTTGGCGAGTTGCTGCAGTGCATCTTGTAGATGGTACACACTGCAGCCATGGTACACCGGTGGTGGAGGGTTGTTATAAGGTTCTACCTTTTAATCTTTTGCAAAAAGACTCCTAATATTCTATACTGTAATCCAAATCTGTACCCCTTGTTACCAATAATCACATGTTAACATTTATAATTCATTTAAGGGCGTCATTGGATGCCGGATTATCCCAGGCAGTCTGATTTAGCCTCAGGGCAGGTTTACACTCAAAGTTTTGGAAAAATTGTGAAGTGTAAATATTGAGTTCTTTTCATTTTCCATAGATTGCTAACTGTTCACAGGCCAATGTGACGGTAAAATAATAGAAAAGGAAACATGTTTAAGCCGCCCTATATCCATGTAGAAAATCCCAGCAGGTGAGAGCAAAACTACTCCCATCAGGCATGTGACTCGGGCATAAGTGGAGTGAGCTTTGAAGACTCATTATGTGAACACCCAGCATAATGAAAGTAATGTTCTACTTAATGGTATCTTAGGCTGCACTTAAGCTTCTCAAAGTGGAATCTGATGAAGCTGTAATATTCGCTCAGATTATCATTTAGTTAGTGGATCCATGCCTTGGGGAAAAAAAACTGGGAAAATGACGATAACCATAAAATGAAAGAAAAGGGATGTCGTCCCTTTTTATTGGAGAGCGGCTGAGAAGATTAATTTCAAATGACCTTGTGAAGGTAACTGTGTGCAAACAGCAAGTGTTCAGTATTAGCCGAAAGCAGTGTCATTTTTAAAGATTAAGCATTTATGTCCTGCACCATTTGAGTGTTTTGGGGAGCCTGGGTATGTTTTGCATTTTTTGTACATGATGCAGAAGTGGTTCAGTATCTGTGGAGCTGGTAACAATCCCAGAAGAACTGTCCTCCGAGTTAATAAAAATGGAAAGTGGGCTAAATGAATGAGAACTGGGTTAGTGGATTTACTATACGAATGTTAGTATATGTTTGATACACTTCACACTGAGTGTTGCACTAGCATGTACTAGATTGTTACGACAAGATATATCCAAAAAAAAACTGGAGCCCTAAAAGCTGCTTAAATCAACCTGTCTTCTGCTCTCCTCCTCCCAAAAGTTAGCACTTTATTAAGACAAATCAATGATTTTTGTTCAACCCCACATATAAATAGGAAATTGTTGACACTACCAGGAGAAAAACTGCAGTTGTGTTCAGTTTTCCCTTGGAGATTTACTATGATTGCATCTGCTACTACAGTCATGTTTTGGGCAGGAGAAATCTTTCAAACTTACCCTTCCAAACCACCTAATAGGGTACTTCTTCCGACTCGCATATAAGAAAGCAGCACCTTCAGTTGTTCGTCCATCAGTGGCAGTTCTGCTGCTCTCTTTCTGCACAGGGAAAAGAAAACCTTAAACAAAAGCAAAATACTGTGGATGCTGGAAATCTGAAATAAATACAGAAAATGCTGGAAAACACTAAGGTCAGGCAGTATCTGTGGAGAGAGAAACCGAGTTAACGTTTCAGGTCGATGACCATTCAACGGAACTGGAAGATGTTCGAGATTAAGGGGGAAAAATTCATGTTTGCCAGCAAAGTTGATGGTGTTAACGCCTGCCGGAAACGGCCGCAACGCTACTCGAGTGAAATTGGTCTGGGGGGCATGGAGATAGGTAGAGTGTGGCACTCACCTTCCGTGCAACGCCGTCCTGGTGGCATTGCTGGAGGTATCCAGGACGAAGTTTCTGTCCAGGTCTGGCATTGCAGCTTCCCACAGTCTCTGAGTGAGGCTGTGGAGCTCACAAGGAATTGTGGGCAATGAAGAGGTCTGAGAATTAAAGGGGCCATACACACTGAAGCAATACAAAATAAAATCCTGTGAATCAATATATTTTTCAGCCCTTTCTGCCTTTGAAGAAATATTCAATATTTAAAAGGTTCCAAATGTAAATATTCAGCTGTTAAAGTTGTATTACCTTCCTAACCTCAACAAATGGGAAAACTGCCTCAGCACTAACACAAATGGCTCAGCATGCCAGGGAAGGGGCACTGAGGATCACGCACACAGCACTCCAGCTTTGTGCAGGGGGTCAACACTGCAAGAGCAGCCCCCTATCCACAGGGGCCAGGAGGCCCACCAGAAAAAATGATGTGGAAGTACATCACTAAGTCCGTCACTGCCAGCAGTGTCACCGCGCCCCCCCCCCCCCCCCCCCCCGTCACTGCCAGCAGTATCACCCCCATCACCTGGCTCCAGTGCCCAAAGAAGCTTCATGACCTCAGACCACTGGTCAAGGTCAGTGAATGCATCTTCAAAAGCCTTGCACACTGCTCAATGCACAACCCCCAATCACTCACCTACCAACAATCTGCACCAATGACGAGGCACATCTCCCATTCCCAGCCTCACCTTACCCCCTTGGAGGAAACTGTGCTGGCCATTCTTGGCAGAGGCATTCTTGGCAGGGGCATGTTTGAGCCCTTGGCCAGCAGTGGAGCTGAAAGGATACAAGATGCGGGTATCCTCGTACGCTGTCCTCCTTCTGGCATGCACCACTTGCTTTCCCGCCCTCCCATCAGCACAATTCCAATCTTGTGCCTTCTACATTTCACATACTAAAGAAATGCAGCCTGCCCAGCCAGTGGGCCAAGAAGAAGAGGCAGCCTGCCTAGCAGGCGGATGATTCCATCCCAGATATCCCGGCCACAGAGGCTGTCTGGGATGCATCCTTTCATTTTTCCTCTTCTTCGGCTTCTTCCTCTTCTGCATCTTCCTCTTCTCCCTACAAGTGGATGCTGTAAATGTGAAAGGACAGCATAAAATGCCGGAAATACTCAGTTGGTCAGGCAGCATGTCGACCTGAGGCGTGAACTCTGTTTTTCTCTCCACGGATGTTGCGTGACCTGCTGAGTATTCGCAGCATGTTCTGTCTTCCCAAAGGCCTTCATTTACCATCCTAGTCCTTGCAAGTGTCCAACAGCACTCCCTGCACACTTAAAAAACTTTTCACATCTATTGCAGCAAGCCATCACTTCAATAAAAAATTTTAAAAGTCCCAACTCTTACTTGAATGATGTGTGGGTCCCTTTAAGAGCTGCAGACATCGCCACTGTCAGTCTTCTTGCACGGCAGGTTAACCTGGCGTGCTTCGGACCCAGTGCTGAATTCAGCGCTAGGGTCGAAGTTTGCGTTGGTGATGCTAAGTCGGCATTGCACGCCGATTGACGTCATCACACCGCCAGTTTTTTTTTTGCAGGGTGCTTCCAGTTACCGGCAGCACAAAGGGGAAGAGGAATAGGGCGGCTGCCGCGGGAACCGCCACCAGCTGGCAAAAGAGCGGCGGTCGCCATTTCATGGCTCTACGGAGTGGCAGTGAGTTCATGAATTTCTAGCCCTAAGAATTTTTAAGCAAGGATAGAGCCAGGGACAATGGGGAGGGGGAGAGAAAGCAAGAACAAAGGGGAAGTTGTGTGATCGGGTGGAGGGTAGGAGTGATGAAATGACAAAAGGGACGATGGTACAAATCTAAACTTGTTTACTTCATGATACCATCTTATTTTCAAGATAGTTGCTTTATCAATCCTTCTGTAGAGGTTGCAGACTTCATTCATTATGCTGAAATGTTGCATGGAAGGATTAAGATCAAGCTATTTTAATAATTCACTGGATGAACAGTATTTTGTGCTAAGTCAGGGTGAATGGGAGATGCATTGAGATCCCATGGGGCTTTTACAAGCATCTCTCTGCTCCTGCCATGAAGTTGGCAAATCTCAAAACTTCCAAAGCATTTTATTTTTGCTTAGTAAGGCTACTACTCAAGTCATCATTAGTTTGTGCTGGTGTTGTCAACAGCAACTTCTATCCTCATTAAGATCAAGGCATTGATTATAAAGTAAGAGCCCTTTGCCAAGGCAATAACTCATGGATGCCCTTGTGACATTCATTAATAAAATTTTAGCTTTGGAATATAAACAGAAAATGCTGGAAGTACACAGCAGGTCAGGCAGCATCTGTGGAGAGAGACCGAGTTAACGTTTCAGGCCTTTCGTCAGAACTGGAAAAAGTTACAGATGCAACAGGTTTTAAGCAAGTACAGAGGCAGGGAAGGGGGGGGAAGAAAGACTTGCATTTATATAGCGACTTTCACGACCAGCGGACATCTCCGCGCTTTACAGCCAATGAAGTACTAAGTGTAGTCACTGTTGTAATGTAGGAAACGCGGCAGCCAATTTGTGCACCGCAAGCTCCCACAAACAGCAATGTGATAATGACCAGATCATCTGTTTTTGTTATGTTGATTGAGGGAAAAAAATAGGGGAGCAAAGAAGAGAAGGGAAGATCTGTGATAGTGTGGAAGTCAGGAATGATTTAAATGACAAGCGGGATGATGATGCAAGGCAAAAGAGGGTGGTAATGGGACAAGTAAAGAAACAAAAGATGGGTCTAGAAGAGTTGTAAATAGCAACAGCAGAATCATAACCACCCCCTTGCTGTCTGGAAAAAAAATGGGAGCAGTGTTTATGACCTGAAATTATTGAACTCACTGTTTAGTCCGGAAGGTTGTAAAGTGCCTAATTGAAAGATGTTCCTCGAACTTCCATTGAGCTTCAGAGTGGTGTGGAGAATTAAATTGGCAAGCAACCGTAAGCTCACGGCCACGCTTGCGGACTCCCAATTCATGGTTTTTGCTTCTGATTTTAAAGAGAGGAGGGCTAAGAACTTCCTTTTCACAGCAGGCACCAGGAAGGTCCAGATAAGATGCCAAGATGCTTAACTCTGCTTTCTCTCCAGCAATTACTTTGTCATGCTTCTAATATTCATGGAAACTCAAGTAGGAGACAATATCTTACAGATAAATAGGATCCCTTTTCATTAGGTGCCTAAGTGTGGTACACTGCCCAAGATGATTATGTCCGTCATTTCACAAGATTTCCAATATTCAAGAAAGTGACTTTTTTTGTAACGGCTCAAGTGCTCGGACGAAGAATTGCAGTTGAGCTACAGAGCAGCTACTATTCGATTGGAGAGACTCCAGGTTTTACTGCTGCTCTGTAGCCCATAAAGGGTGGATTCATCATGGTCTAGACTGGAAGATTATGATCTCCATCACTGTGAAGGGAGACTCTAAGTTGGTAACAGTACCCCAGATCACTTGGGTACTAATGCAGACAAATTAGTGCACCAGTCAATTGTGTTAACTTTTTTTTAATTCGTTCGTTCACGGGCATCGCTGGCAAGGCCAGCATTAATTGCCCTTGAACAACTGAGTGGCAGTTAGGAGTCAACCACATTGCTGTGGGTCTGGAGTCACATATCGGCCAGATTGGGTAAGGACGGCAGATTTCCTTCCCTAAAGGACATTAGTGAGCCAGATGGGTTTTGACAACAATCCAGTAGATTCATGGACAACATTACTGATGCTAGCTTTTTTTCAATTCCAGATTTATTTAATTAACTGAACTTAAATGCCCCAGCTGCCATGGTGGAAACTGAACTCATGTCCCTGGATCATTAGTCCAGGCCTCTGAATTACTAGTCCAGTAACATAACCACTATGCTATCATTCCCAATATTGTTCCCAAACTGTTCTCGGATTAATAGGTTTGATGGCTCCTTCTCTCAAAGGGTGACATCTGCCACATAACTTGAAGCAATTTTATTGTCGTCTTCCTTTTAGGATAGTGGCCCAGAAATTAGGTTCGGGGGCTTGCCGCGCGTGCAAGCCCCCGATGTGCACTTACCCGGCGCGCCGACAGCTGAAGCCTGGGCCTGCTTGGAATTCCTGTCACTGGCCCGGTTCAGCTGTCGGCGTGCTGTGTTTGCCTGATCCAGCGGCGTAGTTAGTTCGATGTGCCAGCTGGGATCAGGTGAGCACTGGGCAGCCAATCAGGGGAGGGGAAACTTCATTCATGAGTTTGATAGTAAGAACTGTCAAACTCATGAAAACTACGGGCGCCCAAAACACTACTTAAACTTTAAATAAAATTTTAAAAAACATCCCACTAATTAAATGAACTATAAATAACTTTAAAAAACTATTTTAAACAATTAATCAAATTTTTGAAAAAAATAATTTTTTAAGAAATCAGGTCTAAAAATAAACTTACCTTACTGTAAAGTCCTTAAAAACAATAAAGCTGTGGAAAAAATGTTATTTTAAATAATAGACCACTTACCTTCAAGAATCAAGTCCTTACGCCTCCTTTTTACATTTCTAAAAAGTTCAGGCCCTTACACACGGGCAAACCTGTCAATAAGAAGGAAGTTCAATGCGTGCGCGCAGAGTCCTGCGCGCACGCGTTGGACCTCTGAACCCCTTGGAGGAAATGCCGGTTTCCGGCGCATGCGCTGTGCATGCTGAAATCCGGCACTTCCAACGGGCCCACGCGTGAGTACCCCGTCCGTACTCACGCGTTGGGACCGGAATTACTGGCCCAGTATATTTTCAGGAAGAGGGAACATGCTGGATGCGCACATGAGGAACTGGGTTCTTGGACCTAATTCTGACGATCAATTGGAGCATCTGGAGAACAAGGGTCAGATGTGGGGTAATGATCAATAGTGTCTCACGACTGATGTGGCTGGCTCTTTCTAAAATTAAATAAACCGGATTCCCTCCTGAAGTGGGGAGAAACTCTTAATAGAATTGTCAAGTTTCAGCTCTAAATGGTTATAGAATGGAAGAGCTTTGTCTTCTGGAAGTCTAGCCCTCCTATCCCACTTGGAAGTGCTGCATCACGAAATGTCGTCGTTTTAGTTGACTTTAAGTGGCTCCCACATGAATTGTAAGCCATTCTGTGGAAGGATACTTGGTTAGAGAACACTTTGCGATCTCTAGTTTTGTGAAAAACGCGGTAAAAAGTTGAACCATTCATTCAGCAGCTAACTTTCTCCTGGGATATGATTATTGTTCATGGCAGAACCATTTTGAACCTAAGTTTTCCTGTAAGTTTCAGGATTGTTTGCACTGGAGATTTAGCCCATTGTCATGTCAGGACATGAAGTCAGTAAACCTCATTCTTTGGTGTTAAATCAACTGTATTTTGTCGGTAGGACTGTCAAACGATACAATCCATCAGCTTTGCCAGAAGCGTTATGTGAGTTTTCTTTATCTCGGGGAAATCATGGTGCTGAAAACTCAAGATGCCAACTCATTAATGGAAAGGAAGTAGCATCTCGCTAATATGCACAGAATGCAAAGCTTCCTTGTAGACAGATTAGGACATCTGTTGATTTCCTTCACTTCCTACAGGAACAGAAATCATGATGGCCCTATTACTAAGTAAAGGTTGTCAATGAGTAGCAGCCTCTGTCTCCTTAACTCACTCCTTAGCTGACCAAGCACCGTTAGAGAAAGTTAAATCCATTTTAGTTGAGTTTTGGCATCCTTATAGATGTTAGTGTCTTGTCAACTTAGGACTACCAAATGCTTTGTTATTGCAAGCTGTCCTTCACATCTAAATCCTCCAAATACCATCTGCACTTTCAGTAGCTCTGTTAATTCACTCCTATTTGTGCTTATATTTAAGAGCATAACGATGAATGTCAGAGTCTCCACATTCTATTCATCTGGTCTAAAAGAGTGTTTAAAAAAGGTCCCACCCTATCTGCCCCTCTCTTCAGATATGGAGCTTTTTTGAGATTTAGGTATAAACACCTTTTTACGTAGAAACATAGAAGACAGGAGCAGGAGTAGGCCATTCGGCCCCTCGAGCCTGCTCTACCATTCAATGCAATCATGGCTGATCATCCAAATTCAGTACCCTGTCACTGCTTTCTCCTCATATCCTTTGATCTCACCAAGGCCCTGTACAACTGCAGCAAGACATCCTTGCTCCTGTACTCAAATCCTCTCGCTATGAAGGCCAGCATACCATTTGCCTTCTTAACCGCCTGCTGCACCTGCATGCTTACCTTCAGCGACTGGTTACCTTTTGCACTAGGGTCTTTGGTACCTCTAGTCAGCAACTGAGGACATTTCCCAAACCAGGCCTTGTATACTGGGATAGGAGTGGAATGACATGACATTGTATATAAAAGGGACAATGTCTTTGTTTGTCTCTGATAGGATAATAGCAATTTCATATTGGTTTGGATTTGAACTAATTTATAAAATGAGGTGTGGTTAAACTAATTCATCAGTATCGGTGAATTATTTTTGGTCTGCCAGTCAGATAGGAAGCATGGCACATTTCATACTTTAAATTCTTGTCAGTTTTGAGTAAGCTGATTTTATAAGGATACTAGCTGGGGGGAGCCCGGCTTTGCCAGGGCTGTTTTGGGCCGGGCGGTTTAAATCGAGTCCCAGGCTTTTGGGCCCTGTCTGTGTCCCTCTCTCAATCTGCTGCCGGTAACATTTCTACCTTTTAATACCTTGAAAGATGAAAGTGAAAGTACTTATAAAACGTTTTTGGTAAATCTTATGTTATTTTTAAAAGAGATACTAACTTTCAAAGTAGTTTGAGCTGGAAGCTGAAGTGATGGCACTGAAACGATGGCTGCCAGATCGCCGAGATGAAAACGATTAGTCCCGCCCACACACACACACACTGATTGGCCAACCATCAGGGGACCGTACTGTAGGATTGGTCAATCGTGGCGGCACAGGATTGGTCGAACCTTGACGTCAATCAATGCTAGCAGATAATGAGTTTAATTTTGAAGGTTTTTTGCATAAGGCGCGAACAATTTTCGTCCGACCGAAAAGTAAATACGCTTACCAGCGTCCCGGAAGCGTAAGCTTTCTTCGGAGGTAACGCGCGCGTTGGTACGCCGTATAACTTTCAAGCGCATAGCCGGACAGACGCACACCCAAGGACAGACAGACAGACAGATCGACCGCTTTATATATATATAGATAATCTTGTTTAAATTCAGTACTTGAGGATACATTATAAAATATATCAGCTAGCATGGATTATGTACCTCATAAGCTTAAATCAGTGCAGTCAAGACTTCTAATACCATTGTAGACAGCTCGTTAACCAGTAAGTCTAAACACATGAAGTATAATTCATAAATGATTCTTGGTGGAGAGAAAAATATCTTAAATTCAAAGTGTGCCATTTTTGGTGTAAGTCATGCAAGCGTGTGTACAGTGTTTCATTAAAAAGTGACATGTTTTACGAAATTGTTTCTCCAGCAGAATTGTATAACATTTACAGGGTACTAGTAAATTGGCAAGCCTGTTTTGCAGCTTTAAGCAGTGGTATTCTGGGGGTGGGAGGCTGATGGATTACTATAGCTTCCAGGGATTATACTTGCAGTGGATCACTGGATTTGGTCCAATAAAATGTATCTTTGTCAAGTGAAAATAAATGAGCTCAATGCACCAGTAATTCAGACTGGTAAGTTTTATGACAGCATTCATCATCTTTGGGTTTCTTTGCAGCATGATTCCTGTGATCGGCCTTTCGTTTCTTCCAACCGTTTATCTTGAAAACGTTCCCTGTGTCTGTGTGTGCGCGCCTGGATTTGTTAATAAACAGCACATGGATGCAGCAAACAGACTGCAGACTAGACTCAATGTGTTGGCAGCATATTTTATAATATTTTTTAATAACAATGAGTTGAATCATTTTCTGATGTTGTGGCAGAATTTTTAACATACGAACAGCTGGGCTGGAGTATTATGTGAAGGTGTGACATACACAATTAAATGGGCAAAACAAACTATATTCTCACAAGTACCTTCAGTAGTCTAAAAATTGTATCAGAATCATAGAATGTTACAGTACAGCAATAGGCTACTTATGCCCCTGATGTCCTTGCTGGTGTCTGCCTCAAGAGCCACCGAATATAATCCCACTCTGCTCACTCTCCATAACCTTCCGTCTTCCCCTTTTTCAAGGGACTAATTCTCTTTTAAAATAATTTATGGTCTCTTAATATTTCCATATTATAGCCATCTTGTGTGTAAAGTCCTCTTTTTCAAATCTCCCTTTTAATTAGGTTGTCAGCCTTGGCTCAGGGCTGGCACTTTTCGCCTCTGAGTCAAAAGGTTGTGGGTTCAAGTCCCACTCCAGAGACTTGAGCACATAATCCAGGCTGACACTTCAATGCAGTGCTGAGGGAGTGCAACAGATGAGACATTTAAAGTTAACCCAGACGTGGGCATAAAAGATCCCCAGGCACTATTTTAAAGAAGAACGGGGTACTTTTCCCCAGAGGCCTGGCCAAACCAGATTATCTATTAAGTACTTAATTGGGTGTAAAGTGATTTGGGACATCCTGCGGTCATGAAAGATGTTATATTAATGCAAGTTTTCCTGCTCTTTCCTCCTTTTTTTTTTCTCTCCTCCCCCTTCCTCGCTCTCCCCCTTCCTCGCTCTCCCCCCTCCCCCTTCCCCCTCCCCCTTCCCCCTCCCCCTCCCCCTCCCCCTTCCCCCTCCCCCTTCCCCCTCCCCCTCCCCCTTCCCCCTCCCCCTTCCCCCTTCCCCCTTCCCCCTCCCCCTCCCCCTCCCCCTCCACCTCCCCACGCCCCCTCTCCCCTTCCCCCTCCCCCTTCCCCTTCCCCTCCCCCTCCCCCTCCCCCTTCCCCTCCCCCTCCCCCTTCCCCTCCCCCTCCCTCTCCCCCTCCCCCTCCCCCTCCCCCTCCACCTCCCCACGCCCCCTCCCCCTCCCCCTTCCCCTCCCCCTCCCCCTCCCCCTCCCCCTTCCCCTCCCCTCCCTCTCCCTTCCTCTCCCTTCCTCCCTCTTCCCCTCTCTTCCTTTCTCCCCCTCTCTTCCTCCCCCTTCCTCCCCCTTCCTCCCCCTTCCCCCCTCTTCCTCCCCCTTCCCCCCTCTTCCTCCCCCTTCCCCCCTCTTCTTCCTCCCCCTTCCTCCCCTTCCTCCCCCTTCCTCCCCTTCCCCCCCCTCTTCCTCTTCCTCCCCCTTCCCCCCTCTTCCTCCCCCTTCCCCCCTCTTCCTCCCCCTTCCCCTCTCTTCCTCCCCTTCCCCTCTCTTCCTCCCCCTTCCCCCCTCTCCCTCCCTCTCCCTCCCTCTTTCTTCCTACCCCTTCCCCCCCCTTCCCCCCCCTTCCCCCCCCCTTCCCCCCCCCCTTCCCCCCCCCCTTCCCCCCCCCCTTCCCCCCCCCTTCCCCCCCCCTTCCTCCCCCCCTTCCTCCCCCCCTTCCTCCCCCCCTTCCTCCCCCCCTTCCTCCCCCCCTTCCTCCCCCTTCCTCCCCCTTCCTCCCCCTTCCTCCCCTTCCTCCCCTTCCTCTCTCTTCCTCTCCCTTCCTCTCTCTTCCTCCCCTTCCTCTCTCTTCCTCCCCTTCCTCTCTCTTCCTCCCCTTCCTCTCTCTTCCTCCCCTTCCTCTCTCTTCCTCCCCTTCCTCTCTCTTCCTCCCCTTCCTCTCTCTTCCTCCCCTTCCTCTCTCTTCCTCCCCTTCCTCTCTCTTCCTCCCCTTCCTCTCTCTTCCTCCCCTTCCTCTCTCTTCCTCCCCTTCCTCTCTCTTCCTCCCCTTCCTCTCTCTTCCTCCCCTTCCTCTCTCTTCCTCCCCTTCCTCTCTCTTCCTCCCCTTCCTCTCTCTTCCTCCCCTTCCTCTCTCTTCCTCCCCTTCCTCTCTCTTCCTCCCCTTCCTCTCTCTTCCTCCCCTTCCTCTCTCTTCCTCCCCTTCCTCTCTCTTCCTCCCCTTCCTCTCTCTTCCTCCCCTTCCTCTCTCTTCCTCCCCTTCCTCTCTCTTCCTCCCCTTCCTCTCTCTTCCTCCCCTTCCTCTCTCTTCCTCCCCTTCCTCTCTCTTCCTCCCCTTCCTCTCTCTTCCTCTCTCTTCCCCCCCTTCCTCCCCCCTTCCTCTCTCTTCCCCTTCCTCTCTCTTCCCCTTCCTCTCTCTTCCCCTTCCTCTCTCTTCCCCTTCCTCTCTCTTCCCCTTCCTCTCTCTTCCCCTTCCTCTCTCTTCCCCTCCCTCCCTCCCCCCTCCCCCTCCCCCTCTCCCTCCCCCTCCCTTCCCCCTCCCTTCCCCCTCCCTTCCCCCTCCCTTCCCCCTCCCTTCCTCCTCCCCCTTCCTCTCTCCCCCCTCTTTCTCTTTCTCTCCCCCTCTCTCTCTCTCTCTCTCTTTCTCATCATCTTAAATTGGTTCCCCCGTGTTACCCTCTCAATGAACAATAGAAACAGTCTGTCACTATTAACGTTAGTTTTTCTTCTAAATCTCCAGATCTTCAACCTTTGAGCACCAGTGAAAATAGCCCTAATAACTATAAGCCCTGCTCCCTGGTAACATCCAATGAATCTTTGCTTTACCTTTACCATTGTTTGTTTTAATTTCCTTCCTCTAATAGGTTGCCGAAAACCGTACACAATACCTAAGGTCTTGTACAATTTGAACATTACCGCTATGCTTCTAGATACTCTACTTTATTTGCCAATTTTACAACCTTATCTACATGTGCTGCCACCTTTTAGAGACATTTTGTATCCGCATAAGAGGGTCCTCACCCTCCTCTACTTCTTTCAAAAGCTCATCATTTAGGATATATTTTCTTTTCCTGTTTCCACTTCATATTAAACATGTTTGTTGTGTTCCCCTTGAAGTCTTGCATTGAGTCATTCAGTAAGTATCTAAAAATAATTCGCAACTGATGACCTTCAAACTAGATGTGTTGTGTGGAACTCTAAAGTAATAAAGAGATCAGTGACCTACTGTACAAATAGGTTAGTTTTAGAGCTGTAATATTTTTCTAATGAAAGTCCCTGATTGGAATATTTCCAGTAAGACAACTGAACCGCTTGGAGTCGAAAGCTATCTCAGAACCAATGGGAGTATCAAAACCCTGTTGGTGTTTTTAATAGTCCTTGCTAGCAGTCAGAAGAATGTCTGAAGTTTTAACTATTTTTGCTGAACCTGTTTACAAATGAATGGTATAATTTGAATAATTATGAAGGAACTGTGGAATACCATAATTTAGAATTTCTTGACTCATTACCTTCCTCAAAGCATTAAAAATATGAATGCTGTAGTTGTGATTTGTTATGAAGTTTTGTGGAATATTGTGTGGTGAAATCTTTTGAGGGTTCTGTAAGTTATATCCAAATGAGATTGGATTTGGAGTTGATTTACAGGGCTTGTTCACCCAGGAACACATTCGGCAGAATATTTAGAATGAACACTGCTTGTTAGTTGTGTCAGTGTGGCTGTGAGTATTGTCTACATACAGGAAACTTTCGATTTACCGGCACCTAAATAACCGTAAATCTCGGTTAACCGGCAAAATTCAGTTCATGCTTCATATTGTACTTGTCTTCCTCCATCTGTTGCTGTGCAAGGGTGTGGCTGCAGCTGTTGCTAAGCTACAGAGACGCTTGTAACTTGTGGCCATTGTTCTGAACCTGTTGCTCAGCAACAGGGTTTGTTGCTTTATACGGAGCTCTCAGCTCTCGTATCTTTTACTATAGCGCTCGGTGATCCGGAATTTATGATGAACCGGCACCACATCGGTGCCGGATAAAAAACAGTTTCCTGTAGATGCCAGGTACCTGTGTCACATCAATTGGCTACCATGTCTATATAGGCCCGTAATTTCTGATAGGAGGCTTCCTGCGTGCAGAGGCCTCCTATTAGAAAAAAATCTACGCACTTACCTGAGGGTTCCCGAGGTTCAGACACTTCCGCTCCTGGGCCTCTCCACAGTCGAAATGCGCAGGGCCCACGTATCCCAGAGGCGCAGGCAGTTCGCAAGCGTCCCTGGGATCATGTGGGCCAGGCCAACCAATAGGAGAAGGGAATCTCCCTTCGTACTTTTGTCAGATAGACCTGTCAAATAGATGAATGGAGATCACCCCAAAAAGACACAAACATTAAATACATTTTTTTTTAATCATGTTTTTAAAATGAATTAAAATTGCATTAAATTAAATATTTTAAACAAAAATGTAATAAAAAAAAAAATATTTTTTTACAGGGCTAAAAATAAACTTACCTTTTTTAAAAGTATTTTTAAATAATAAAGTGAGTTTTTTTACTTTTTTTCAACTTTTATGCTGGTAAAAGCAGGCCTTGCACTAATTTTACCAGGTGTAAGATTTCTAAGGGTTTTCAGCGGGCAGAGGTTGCAGAAAGCGGAACCCCCCCCCCCCCCCACAGAGGCCCTTCTCCAGGGCAGGCGGAGGATCTGTCAAGAGCATTCTTGACAGATCGGAAATGCCGGTTTTCAGCACATGCGCTTCGCATACTTGAAACCAGCATTTCCGATGTCCCTATGGGTGAGTACACAGCGCATGCCCACCCGTAGGGATCGGTATATCCGGGTATGTGTTTTGCCTCACAGGAACATAGCGGTTGTAGTGTAAACAACACCTATATTGGCGGCAGTGTCTGACCTGCCACGGGAACGAAGCTGGAGCCTGACCTGATAGAGGAGGGATGCTCTGTGCACTTCACTTCAGAACGAGTTTGGGCCTTCGCCTGATTTACGATCCAATTTTAGCATCTGTATTTGCACCGATGCTTGACTGGTGGAGTGTGAATCTCATGTTGTATGACTCCCTTGACACTATCCCAGAAAAAAAAAGAGAGACTTGCATTAATATAGCGCATTTCATGACCACCCAAAGCGCTTTACAGCCAACAAAGTACTCTTTGAAGTGTAGCCACTGTTGTAATGTAGGAAGCGCGGCAGCCAATCTGCGCACAGCAAGCTCCCACAAACAGCAATGTGATGATGACCAGATAATCTCTTTATTATGTTGATTTGAGAGATAAATATTGGCCAGGTAACCAGGGTTAACTCCCCTACTCTTCAAAGTAGTGCCATGGGAACTTTTACGTCCACCTGAGAGGGCAGACGGGGCCTCGGTTTAACGTCTCATCTGAAAGATGGCACCTCCGACAGTGCAGCACTGCACTGTAGTGTCAGCCTAGATTTTTGTGCTCCAATCTCTGGATTGGGGCTTGAACTCAACCTACTGACTCAGAGGTGAGAATGCTAGCTACAGAGCCACAGCAGACACTTTTCCCCTCCTTAGCTATTCACACACTCTTTGGCCGTGATCTTACCTGAGGAGGTGCGTTGGGAGCGGGACTGCTGGTTTCCGGGTTCTAGTCCCGTCCTCAGCAGCGTCTGACGAACAGACGCTATTTTCCCTTGACTGGCCTTGTTAAGCCCGCCCTGCGGACTTGCTGGCCAATTAAGGGAAAGCCGGTGTCAGATGACGTCAGTGCATGACGCCTCATCTGCCGGTTTTCTTAAACGGACAGGCCCCATAATTTTTTGACAGCTGAGTTGTCAGTGTTTGACAGCATTGAGGTGTTGTCAAGCACTGAAAATCACTGTCCAAAGCTGAGCCCTAACACCCAGGCTCACCAATGACTCTCTCTCCTTAGGAGAAAACGGATGGCAGCTGCATGTAAGATTGCAAAAGGCATCTGTCAATCCTCATCAGATGAAGCTTCCCAGAAACATCAAATCTTGTCACCTGCAGATAAATATATAAACAGAATAAAAATATTTCTCGCCTGTCATACTTACCTGTGCTCCATTGCATCCATCACACTACCTCTGCAGCTGTCATTTGCACACTTACGCTACAGCAGACCCACAGCTCGCCTCGCTGACCCTGGCGGGGTTTCCCGACGTCGGGAAGCCCGCATCAGCAGGCGGAAAATGGTGAAAAGCCTCTTAACTGCCTGTTAACTACCTGTTAATAGGCAGCTAATTGGCTCTAATCCTCTCCCCACTGCTAGGAGACGGGTCCCTGCGTGAGTCGGTGACCCGCCATCCGGGAAGATGGTTCGGAGGTGGGTTGGGAGCGGGGTCCCAATTTTTCCCATTTTCCCAGCAGTCCCGCCTCCTCAGGGCTGGGAAAATCCAGCCCTTTGTCTGTCTATTGTCTTAATGCTTTGATCCATTACTTGACTGAAATTTTAGGTTACATCATTCCACTCTTGCTTCATCTCTAGGTTGGTCTTTTCCTTTGTGTGTTTATCTGCGTTTGTTCTTCCTCACCTTTTTCTGATTGTATTAATATGCCTGTCAACATACTTTCCTGATTTGATGGGTTCACACCTGAAACATTAACTTGCCTGATCCCTCCACGGATGCTGTGTTTCCAGCATTTTCTGGTTTTGTTTCACCGTGCCTGGATATTTGAGCGTCAGAGTAGAACCGTTTACTCTGATTATCTAACCTTTTCTGTTATTTTATACAAAAAATTGACATTTTCTTGGGGCTGTGAAGCCTATCATAAATGCTCTTTGAATAAATAATATACTTGATGACTTGTTCGTTTAAAAAAAAAAAAAAAAAAAATGATGAATTTTAACTTTGAACCACTTGTCCAATAGCTTTAAAAAAAAAAAATCCTCTTGTGGGAAAACCTTTTTGAAGTGGCAGTTATGTAGCGATATTGAGTGGAAGTGAGCTGCCTGTCAATGAAAAGAGAGAAGAGGAAAGAGGGGCTTAACATGAGAGGGCCTGTCAGTTTAGACCTCTCTGATAACTCAACAGGGAAAATATACAGGGTATTGAAGTACATTCTTGATACAAAATGAGCTTGTTTTGAGATTGGAAGCTTTTGTTTAATTGTAACAGTTTTGCTGCAGGAATTTTAAACCTTTGGGGCCTGTTTGCTTAGAAATGCTGTTGCATATCAGTTGGATCTAAAATAATCTTTATTTCTTTGGTCAGCACATTCACTTAAAATTTGATATCTGGATAGGAGATCTGAAGACTTGCAAAGTTGTTACAAGTCTTTTGGTGCTCAGACCGGAATGGATTTGGATCAAATTTTGCCTGGCTTGAGGGATGTTCAGAAGTCGATTTTGAGTGCTTGTTGACTTGACAATATAAGTTGACTTTAAATCCTGCGGCCTTGGAAAATTTGGCATTGGATTTGATCCAAATCCACCTTTTTAAATGAAGCTTCAGCATTTCTGCTGAAGTCTTTTAAACAGGAATCCGGAAATTGTAACGTGTGAACTATTCCTCTTGTGACCCTGTGTGAAAATCCTTGAGCACACCACAGTAACTAGTTTGATGGTGCAGTAATCTCAATGTTACACTATACTGGTGACTTTTTGTAGTGATGTCCTTGAGATGGTGGTGGTGTTACCGGGAGCTCATTATATGCTTTCTGTATTTGTGATAGATCTATAAATGATGCACAGTATCAACAATCATCTTCAATATTGTTAATGAAGGAAATTACTGCATATTATATCTTGGGGTGGAGTTTCCGCTTTGGGTGCAGTCGGCAATCTGGGCGCAAATTGCACTTGCAATTGCGCTGGTTTTCCGAAGTGAACCTGCAGTTCAAGTTTCCACCCAAGCTCATTTGTATAATCACAAAAGTAGAATCTTCCATGAACCAGCACAATCGGATGGCATAATAGAACATAACTGTATTTATTTTTTGTTTGAGTTGAAAAATGTACATGTGTTTAAGAGTAGTAACCCAGTCCAGTTTTATTAATACAGCTGAAAATGGGTTTATCACAAAAAATAAGCATTTTATAATAAGTGTCTATTTCACCACCTGTGAATAACCTGATTTTAAAACACAGAGACTTTTTAAAAAAAAAACTATACTGAACCATTTACTAGTGTCATTGGTGTGTACTAGTCAGTTTCTTGGTAAATTAAATGTTTTAAAAACTTTTAAAATGTGCCTATTGGTGCCTTTGCGCCTAAATACAAAAGTTTAATATGAAGAGCCTCCTCGAACGGTAGCCTATGGGCGCAATCGGCATAAACTCGCCATGCCCATTAATTCGGTCTGGGGTGTGTGGCCAGTTTTGTGGGCAGGGCCAGTTTCCAACGCGATGTGTTAAAGATCACGGATGCTGAATTTACACTCTACGTAACTTGTGCTTAAAATTCTGCGATCTTTTACACTGGTTTGGCCGATTTCAGGCAACTCTTGTCTATCTTTTTAACCCTTTATTTCCCACATTACAACAGTGATTACACTTCAAAAGTACTTCATTGGCTGTAAAGCACTTTGAGACGTCCGGTGATCATGAAAGGCGCTATATAAATGCAAATCTGTCCTTGCTTTCTTGTTTGATTAATTGACCTGTTTTATAATCATGACAGAGGGGGAATAACTAACCGCATAATGTATTGGGTATTAGTTTGTCTCCGAGGTTGTAATACACACCATTGTCACTAGCTTATTGGAACTGAGCAATTCTTTGTTAACTGCTGCCTTTTTCACCCAGTCCTGGTGCATTATCTAAATAATTTGCCTCTTCTAACCAGCAATACAATGTTGCTGAGAAATCCTAATCAAACTCTCCATTAGATACAGGTTAGAAGAAACGTAGTACAGCCATTCTAGGTGCCTCTGAACAGTCCAAATACAAAGGAAAAAAGTGTAAAAATTAACTCGTGAGCATTTCCTGATTGTCCACAACTCTCTGAAATCCGAGACCCATATCCTTTTAAGAGCCTAGGCTATACTCGTACTCTTTGTGCTGGATTTTCATTGAGGAGTCGGATAGGAGGTGGGACTACAACTTTCGGGGTTGTAGTCCTGCCTCCATCGAGTTCTAGCCAACCCACGCGATTTGGACTTGATTGACCTTTGTTGAGTCCACCCAGCGGGCTCAGCAGGCCAATTAAGGGCCACCCGGCAACAGGTGACGTCACAGATTGATATTTCATCTGTCAAGACCTTTTGACAGATGAAATATCAGCATTCGACAGCTGTTTGAAGCTGTCCAACACTGACAATCTGTACTCCAAGTTAATTCCTTCCTCTCAGGATGATTTAGAGATCTCCCCGGAACAGAAAGCTGAATGCTGCAACTTTTGACATCGCGGCCATTCTGCTTTCTGTGCCGGTGAGATGAGGGACTCCCGAGACCTGAAGGAAGGAAGGCTGTAAAGGTAAGTAAAACTTCTTTAAACACTTTACACACACCAAACACGCTTACCTCTGCACTCATGCACCCTTCACTCACCTGAACACTGACATCTCGAACCCTCCAAGTCCTTCAGCCCGATGGCCCACCTTGCAAACTTGGCGTGGTTTGGAGCCGTTGGGAATCCCACACTTCAGGGATAAAAATAGGGATTAGGCTAAAAACTGCCTGTTAACTACCTGTTAACAGGTAGTTAATTGGCACTAATCCCCTTCCCGCCTCGGAGGCGGGTCCCAGTGCAGGGCGGGTATCCGCCTCCTTTGAAACTGGCATGGAGGCGGGATGGGTTTGTGCCCCCAGATTTCAGGATTTTAACCCCCCCACATGCCTCCAATCCCGCCTCCACGGCCCAATGAAAATCCTTTGCTTTGTCACACTCATCGCTTCTGTCACTGAACCAATGGAGGGAAAGGCTTTTCTCATGAATATTCACAAAAAGAGATGCACAAGTAATATTTTGAGGCCTTTTGCTCCTAGCATTTGTAACCTGAAGATAGTCACTTCATTCTATCTACTGGTAATAAGAGGTGGATCTTGTAATTGCTAGAAGCTAGCTTCCTAAAATATCATGCTCATGTTGTTTCAACACAAAATATGTCACTGTTCTGAGAATTGCGATGGTTTAAAGACCTGCTAGTGGGCCATATGACTGCTGATTCTAAGTAGTCTACCACCGAACTAATGTCTCAGCGGTCTGTTTTCCTGTGGGTTTCAGCTTTAAATCTCCTCACTATAATCTACTATTTGGCTGTCTCCCAAGTAGCGCATTGTATCAAATCTCCACTGCAGAATAACAAATCACTTCATGTTATTGGGCAGGAACATGATTAAAAAAAGGTTCAGATGACATCTATAAACTGTGAACTACATTTTGCCAGCTGTGAAGATGTACTGTGCCAGTTCACTGCTAATCAGTTCTGTATACTTATCTCCTGGCATATCCCATATTGTGTGTATTTTGTTGTTCAAGTTTGCTGAGAGCCTCAAGGAGCACTTGGCCTGTTCTACCAGTGTTGGCTGTTGTGATCATTGCTGTATTATACTTCATGATGTCATGTAGTGAAACCACAGAACTTTTTAATAATTTCCAGTGTTTAAAATGACCTGGCGTCTGAAACAAATGCATAGGAAATTGCATTGAAAACCACAAAGTGGAGGTGGTATTGTGCAACAATTACACTGGTGATACAGGTCCTCTTTTGTAATGCAACCTTATGTGAACTCTTCTAACGACTTAAAAAGAAAGACTTGCATTTCTACTGCGCCTTTCACAACCACTGGATGTCCCAAAGCGCTTTACAGCCAATGAAGTACTTTTGAAGTGCAGTCACTGTTGTAATGTAGGAAAAGCGGCAGCCAATTTGTGCACAGCAAGCTCCCACAAACAGCAATGTGATAATGACCGGATAAACTGTTTTTTAGTGATGTTGATTGAGGGATAAATATTGGCCCCAGGACACTGGGGGAGAACTCCCCTGCTCTTCAAAATAGTGCCATGGGATCTTTTGCGTCCACCACTCGGTTTAACGTCTCATCCGAAAGACTGCACCCCCCGACAGTGCAGCACTCCCTCAGTACTGCGCTTGACTCGGAGGCGAGGATGCTACCAGCTGAGCCACTGGCTGACACTTCATTCTCCCACTTGTTTCTCTGACTGTCAATTTCAAGATAATTATATGGAAATTTACACACACCCAAATCTGTGCACCGATCACTGATTGACCGTGGTAACCTAAAGTTAATTCCCAAGAATGCATTTCATTCCCAAGAATGCATTAATGATTTGGATTTAAATGTATCAAAGGCTGACAATTGAAATTAATTCCAAGGTGTGGGTTACAGAAAGGTCTCAGTGAAGGGAAAAATTGCATTTATATTGCGCCTCTCACAACCTCAGACTGTCCAAAAGTGCTTTACAGCCAATTAAGTACTTTTTGAAGTGTAGTCACTGTTGTAATGTAGGAATATAGGCCTAGAAATTCAGTGGGCCTTGCGCCCACTTAGCGCCTAAAGAAGTCTTTTGCGCCGGCGGGGTGGTAGCGCGGAAATTGAGTGCAGCGGCATTGGCGGCGGTAGCCGTTAGCGCTGCGCCGGGACCGATGACGTCATCGGTGTGCGCGGTGGCCCGTAACGCCCCGAAACCGCGCCGATCCCCATACTTATTTGCGCCTGCCTCCTCCGAAGCGGGCGCAAACAGCGAACAGAAAACGGGGCCGTCCTGCTGCCATAGTGGGGCACTTTAAAGCTGAAGGTGCGGCCGGCCGCTTTTTCGGCAGCCGCCTGCCCGCACCTCCTTCCCCGGCCTCCTCCACCCCCCCCCCCCGCGGCATTGCCGTCTGGTTTCCGTGGAGCCCGGCACTTCTCCGTTGTGCCGGGCTCTTTTGCCGGCACTCGCGATCGGGGCTCCGGCCGTTGCAGGCACCTCCCCCTTAAGAGAAGGAGGAGGCCTGCAGTACCGCAGCCTGCCGCACCGCATCGGGTGGCGCTGCGGCAACTAGCGCGCCGATATTCAGTTGCAGCGCCCCAAACGGAGGCGGGCACACCCTGGTATAGCGCCCGCTTCCGAATTGGGGTGCAGAAGACGAATATACGGCGTGCGCTAATGCCTCCCCGCCCAGCGCTAACTTTTGGGCGTGAGCGAGCTGCCCGCGCCCAAGTGAATTTCTAGGCCATAGTACCAGGGCTGAGAGAAAAACCTGCAAGATTATTTGTTTGTTTATGTAGTGCTGGAAGAGTTGTTTGTTTTTCCAAAATCCTCCCAGCTTGTGATGCTTTATTCCTATATATTTTATTGAGCTGTTTTTCAATAGTTGCACTTCTGTAGAACAGGCTTTCTGAAATATTATTTAAGCTATTTTGCATAAAAAATGGCCATGGATCCCCTTAAAAGCAGAAGAATTGGGAGCTAGCTCCTGCAGCTGATCTCCTGCAGAGCTCATCATTTCCTAATTACTGTTTCTCTGCAATCCTTAGCAGTCTCCCACAAAGAAAAGCCAAGAGTGGACATTGCACCGTTCTTCAAAGCAGCTACATGCCATTTCAAGCTCTTGTAAATAATGATCTAGGTCCAATAGGTTTTTGTGTTTTTAATTCAAGCATATATAATGGTTTAGCCTGTTTCGACTTGGGGATTTGGAAAACCACAGGCGATAGATGGTCAAATTTGCATCAAAAGGCAATCTTTGTAAAGCTCCGAGGTAAGTGCAAAGCAACGATGGGAAACAAAAGGACAGATATTGCTTGTTCTTGCCATAATGATCTGATTAAAATATTTGTTCAAACATTATCAGAAGGTTGGTGTTAGGAATTTGTCACAGCACTGAAGATAACTATCATAAAGTAACATCCTACATTGTATTGAAGCATTTCAGATTGTTTACTTGATAACTTGCAACATAGGGTCATAACGGCACAGAAAGAGGCCATTCAGCCTGTAATGATATCAGCAAATAGAGATGGTATTTGCCTGTTTGATTATGATGCCTTACCAGCATGTTTGCATGTATTGATTGCTTGTGCCTGACCAGCAGAGGGCATGTGACCGAGACAAGCAAGGCAGTTTAGTTTAGTTTCAGTTTCGTTCTAGATGCATCACTAGCATGATGTCTCCTGTAAATGCTGTTAAAAGAGTTGAACAAGCTTTAGATTAAAAGACATTCTCTTTCATAAATGTCTCGTCATTGAACCCACAAAGAAATCAATACACAGCCCATCGAGTCTGCGCCGGCTCTCTGCAGAGCAATCCAGTCAGTCCCATTCCCCCACTCTATCCCCATAGCCCTGCAACATAGAGTCATAACGGCACAGAAGGAGGCCATTAACTTGAACTCAGCTGATTCCTGTGGAATATTACTCGTGGTAAGGTGGATTAAAGCTGCCTTCAGAAAAGGAATCTTCAGACCTATTTAAATCTGATTCTATACCAGTAATTCCTGTCCCAACGCGTGAGGACGGACGGGGTACTCACGCGTGGGCCCGGAGGAATTGCCGGTTTTCAGCATGCACAGCGCATGCGGGGAAAACCGGCATTTCCTCTCCTCTGACCCAAGGGGTTAAGAGGCAGAACGCGTGCGAGGTTTCAGGTAGCGCGTGCACGCTGAACTTCCCTTTTTTTAGTAGAGTTGCCCGTGGGGAAAAGACTCCGGTTTTTACGCGTGGAAAAAGCAGCCGTAAGTACTTACTTTTAACAGGTAAGTGGTTTATTAAGTAAAATTAGACATTTTTTCCACCGGTTCATTTTTTTTGAAGACTTTACAGTAAGGTAAGTGTGTTTTTAGCCCCGATTTTTTAAATATTTTTTTCAAAATTTAAAATTATTGTTTAAAATAGTTTTTTACAGTTATTTATAGTTTATTTAAGTAGTGTGATTTTTTTTTTAAATTTTCTTTCAAGTTTAAGTAGTGTTTTGGGGCCAGGAGTTTTCATGAGTTTGACAGTTCTTGCTATCAAACTCATGAATGAACTTTTGCAACCTCCCATTGGTTGCCCAGTGCTCACGTGATCCCAGCCGGCTCATCGCTCTAAGTACGCCGCTGGGTCACGCACGCACAGTGCGGCAGGACCTGAAGCGGGCCAGTGACAGGAAATGCAATGCGGGCCAGGATTGAAATGTCAGCGCGTCGGGTAAGTGCACATCGGGGGCTTGCACGCGCGGCAAGCCCCCAAACCTAATTTCTGGCCCATTAAGTTTGAGTACCACCTAATCACTTCACTCTCCTTGTTTTAGAAGCTCACAATTCTAAAACGTGAAAAATGCAACGTATTTTCCCCATTATGAATTATCCAATCTGATTCAATTAAAAGCCTCGAGACGAGAAATTGCAGTCTTGCAATCTTAATACTATATAGATGAAAAGGATTTTAGGGTTTCTGATGGAACATCACAGTATTAATAATTGCTTGTGAATAGTACAATGTCAGAGAGCATCTTTAATGCATCATCACTGGTATAATATCCTAAATTTGTTAACTCCCATAATAAATGGTATTCTGTAATGTAAGTTTGATGAACTGAATCCAAGTATCTTGGTCCAGCTTTAAAATTCCAGTGATATGTTCCCACATAGTCATTGTGATCCAAACATAAATGGCCTTAGCAATTAGTTTATTCTTTCAATTTAACTGTGCAACTTAATAAATCTCGTAAAAGCGGAGAATAATCCAGGGGACTATGTCATTAGTAGAGTCGAGGGGTAAAGCATAAGATCAGCAAAAGGAATTATAACCTCTTCAACCTGAGTATTATCTTTAGCTTTTTCAAATGGACGGTATATCTCCTAAAACTCCCACTTACACTCTGGGTTGTAAGATTCCGAGAACCAACTGTTACGATGTTTCTGGAACAAAATGTCAATTTATTTGCTAACTCCCACGTGTTTTTTATCTGAGGTTTTATTGTCCACACTGGCCTTCAATAAGCACCATTTTAGAAAGGGAAAGTAGGCGTGAGAATTGTACAGTTGAAGTGGACAGTTAAATGAGGCCTCGGCATGTAGCACGGAATGCAAATTACTGTGGAGGTTACAAGTTTAGGCAGGAAATTGATGGAAAAGACCATGTAGCTGGAGTTACCTTTTTTGGAAAGAAAATGTATAACTTTAACGTTTTACTCATGGCTTTTCATCTCCCGGGTAGGTATATATTCAGTTTGAAATGAAAGCCAGCAAGTTGAGCTTAAAGCTGTGGAAATTCAAGGCAAATCTTAGAAATGGTTAAAAAACTGCCTAAAGAATATAAAGCAATGGGAACTTCTTAGAAGAGTTGGGTCAGGGGAGAGGGGGACCGAGCACTGAGTTGGGTGCCTTGAGAATTGGTTTTGGGACCGCGACTGTTTCTAATTTACATCAATGACGTGAATTCAGAAACTCGATGCAAATTGGTCAGATTTGCAGATGATACCAAGCTAGGAGGAGCAATGGAATTGGTTGAGGCAGCTCAGAAGTTCTAGAGTGAATTTAAACAAAATATGGAAGTGGGCAGAATAATGATGGGTTATATTTAATGCAGCTAGGTTAAACCTTAAACATTTACTCCCTCCACTACCGGCGTACCGTGGCTGCAGTGTGTACCATCTACAAGATGCACTGCAGCAACTTGCCAAGGTTCTTCGGCTGCACCTCCCAAAACTGCGACCTCTACCACCTAGAAGGACAAGGGCAGCCGGCGCATGGGAACACCACCACCTCCAAGTTCCCCTCCAAGTCACACACCATCTTAACTTGGAAGTATATCCTGTTCCTTCATCGTCGCTGGGTCAAAATCTTGGAACTCCCTACCTAACAGCACTGTGGGTGTACCTTCACCAAATTGACTGCAGCGGTTCAAGAAGGCGGCTCACCACCACCTTCTCAAAAGGCAATTAGGGATGGACAATAAATGCTGGCTTTGGCAGCGACTCCTAGATCCCATGAAAGAATAAAAAAAAGATATAAGTTACTGAAGTAGGAAGGAAAGATGGAGGAGATGCATCCTTTCAAATAAATTGAGAGAGACTTAGCAGTCTTACTAACTCCAACAGTCGGTATGTCCAACGAATGTAAAGGTACAATCAATGCTAATAGAATACAATAGCAAAATACTGCAGATTCTGGAAATCTGAAATAACAACAGAAACTGCTGGAAACACTCAGCAGGCCAGGCAGCATCCATGGAGAGAGAAACAGCGTTAACGGGCTGGATTTTCATTCAGATGTCGGTTTGGAGGCGGGACTACAACTTTCGGGGTTGTAGTCCCGCCTCCATTGAGATGCGGCCAATCCACGCGATTTTAACTTGATTGACCTTGTTGAGCCCACCCAGTGGGCTCAGCAGGCCAATTAAGGGCCACCCGGCAACAGGTGACATCACAGACTGAAATTTCATCTGTCAAGACGTTTTGACAGATGAAATATCAGTGCTTCACAGCTGTTTGAAGCTGTCAAACACTGACAGTCTTCTAACCTGAGTCCTTCTCCACAGACTCAGTTAGAAATCTCTCCTGCACAGAAAGCTGCAGGCTGTCACTTTTGACAATTCGCAGCCATTCTGCTTTCTGTGCCGGTTCGATGAGGGACTCCCCGAACCTAAAGGAAGGAAGGCTGTAAAGGTAAGAAAATGTATGTAAAACTTATTTAATCACTTTAGACACACCAAACACACTTACCTTTGCACTCATACACACATCACTCACCTGAACACCGACATCTCGACCACTCCAAGTCCTTCAACCCGACGACTCCAACTTGGCGTGGTTTGGAGCCGTCGGGATTCCCACAGTTCAAGCTTAAAAATAGGGATTAGGCTAAAAACTGCCTGTTAACAGGCAGTTAATTGGCACTAATCCCTTCCCGCCTCAGGTCGGCGGGTCCCACTGCGGGGCCTGCCCCCTTTGAAACTGGGATGGGGTCGGGACCCCCGATTTCGGGAATTTAACCCCCCCACATGCCTCCAAACCCGACTCTACAGCCCAATGAAAATCCTGCCCAACGTTTCAGGTCTGTGACCCTTCGTCAGAACTGGAAAAAGTTAGAGATGTAACAGGTTCTAAGCAGGTGCAGAGGCAGGGAAAGGGGGGGAAGGGAGAAAGGAACAAAAAGGACGGTCTGTGATGGGATGGAAGGCAGGAGAGATTAAATGTTGCAAATGGGGATGGCAGAATCATCAACAGCTGCCGCCTGAAAAAATGGGGGCAGGGGTTATAGTCTGAAATTGTTGAACTCAATGCTGAGTCCAGAAGGCTGTAAAGTGACTAGTTGAAAGATGAGGTGCTGTTCCTCGAGCTTCATTGGAACAGTGTAAGAGGCCGAGGACAGAGGTCAGGGTGGGAGTGGAGCAGAGAATTAAAGTCACAAGCGACCGGATGCTCGGGGTCACCCTTACGGACTGAACGGAGCTGTTTTGCAAAGCGGTCGCCCAATCTGCGTTCGGTCTCCCCAATGTAGATGTTGAACTAGGTTATCAAAATGGTATACAGGTCAGAGGAAGACATGTACAAACAATATAGTTCTCCGATCAGACTACACCTTAAGTACTGTGCCCAGTTCTGACGCAAGGGAGACATTCTAGCACTGGAGGCAGTATAAAAACACAGAAACACAGAAACCTCACAGTACAGATAGAGGCCATTTCGGCCCATCGAGCCTGCACCGACACATATCCCACCCGATCCCCGTAACCCCTACACCAACACATATCCCACCCTATCCCCGTAACCCCACGTATTTAATCCCCCTAACACTAAGGGTCAATTTTTATCATAGCCAATCAACCTAACCCGCACATCTTTGGACTGAGTTATAAGGAAAGACTGGAGAAACCTGGGATTTCAGGCTTCAAAGGAGGTGCCTGAGAGGCAATCTTCTAGAGCTATACAATTTAATAAACAGTTGATGTAAGATAATATCAGAAAATTACTTGAAACTACATTGTGAGATTAGAACAAGGGGACATGGGTTCAAACGAGTAAAATCAAATATAGAACTGATATCAGAAAGTTCAGAGTGATCGATGTTCAGAATGGTCTTCCAGATAGAGCAATGGGGTGAAAGCCTGGGATTATTAGATGCTGGAACTATAGGGTCTGGATAAACTAAGATGGGCCAAATAACTTTCCTCATCAACAATTATCCTGTAATCTTCTGAACATGGATTCAACAAAGTGTCCACCACAAGCACTGATTCCAATTGCTACATCTAATGGATTAACTAGTGTTGGGAATATGTTCGTTCGACTGAAAGTACAATTTTATATTCCTCAAAAGCATAAGGCACTTCAGAAGTGAAAAAATGGATGCCTACCAGAAAAAGAATTCTGAGCATAGTCAAAAGGTAGGTTTCGAGGAGTGTTTTGAAGGCTGGGAGAGAGGTAACAAGGTGAAGGGGTTTAAGGAGGTGGGTTAGTACATCTGAAAGCCCTGTCATTAAAGGAAGAATGGAGGATAAGAGCGATTCAAAATAATTCAGTGTCTTAAGAGTGCTGGGTGTGTGTTGGCATGTAGGACTGGGTGAGTTAGGGAGGGGAAAGCCTATAAATCCATTTGAGACCATGGTGAAGGTTTTGTGATTTCAGAGTGTTGGAAGCCATTGGAGGTTGTTGAAGACAGGAGTAATAAAGGAATAAGACTTGGTGCAGAATAAAATGGCGGTGGCATAGTTTTGCATGAATTTAACTAGGTTGAAGCTTGGGAGGCCACTGAGGAGAACATTGGAGAAGTCGAGACCAGAGTTGAATAAGGGATGGATGAGCATTTCAGTGGTGCTGAGTCAAGAGGGAGGGTCAGATTTTGAGATTGTGTTTCAGAGGTGCAGATAGACACTCTTGGTGATGGGCATAGGGTTTAAAGCTCCGCTTCATTTCAAATTATTGAATTGCATCACACACTAATTAAACCTTGCAGAAGACCTTCTCTGACTTGTCCTCAAGTGAGAAATGGTTGGGGTTATCATGGCTGTCACAGCATGGAGCTGATTGTGCAGCATTTCTAGTTCTGTTTCCTTCCGCATCTGTCAGTGTAGCTTTTGTGAACACAGGGCAAGAAGCATTAGCAGCTCAGAATTTTCCCTTTTTGAAATGGCATCAAAGTCGGTTGTGATCACAGCAACAGCCTTTACATCGTCCTGCTGCATAACATCTTCAAACAGAAAAGGAATCTAGATAAATGGTCAGCAGCAACACTTTGAAAATCTGTTTGATGTGGAACATCATAACTCAATTCCCATGAAGCCAATAGTCATGAATATGTATTCCAACAAGACATGACTCTTGTCCTTTACTCCTTGTTGAGGCTTGATCGGGAGTTTTTATACTGCATGGTGATGTGTGGTCTATAACTGATACACCTGGAGGGACAGCCTTTTTAATGAGAATTTATTTCCTGCATTGCCATACTCGTGAATCTGAGTAAATGTAGGTCTAAATCCTACACAAGAACATAAGAAATAGTAGCAGGAGCAGGCCATTTAGCCCTTCGAGCCTGCTCCGCCATTCAATAAGATCATGGCTGATCTGCTACCTCATCTCCACTTTCCTGAACTATCCCCATGATACATGATTATCTGTGGACACAACTGCGTGAGGAATGATCAAAAAGAGTTAAAGTGGTGCTCTTCAGTAACTTCCATGTCCTAAAAATAAATTGTTCTAAGTAACAGCATTGGATGTAAAGGGGGAGAAATTCAGTATCGCCCCGTTTGGGGTGCTATTATTGGCGGTGTGCAAAGTTTGGCGCCTGGCGCTAATTATCGCCTCCGACAGCAAACTTGACTTTTATCGCCCCGGAGGTGATTGGCGTGCTAAATCAGGTGCTACACACCTCTCTTAAAACGCTACGGCCGAGGAGTGAGGCGCTACCTCACAGCGCTGGCGAAGCTCATGTGATTTCAGTCAGCAATGTAACAGAGACACACTGGCGCCATCCAGTTCTTAAAGGGGAGTTCTGGCAAATGGTCATCGACCTGAAACGTTAAATCTGTTTCTCTCTTCACAGATGCTGCTTGACCTGCTGAGTTTCTCCTGCATTTTCTGTTTTTATCTTAAAGGGGAGGGTTGATCTTGCTCTGCATCCACATCCTGCTCATTGCAGCCTTGAATCTCGGCCTGAATCTCAGCCTGGAGAGACCTGTACATCAAATCTGCTGGAAAGAACAATGGAGAGAACCAGGGGAACAGCTCAGAGTGCAGACCCCATAGTCGCTTCTAAATCGATACAAGGAAGGGAAAATCAAAACCAACCTGCAAAGTGCTGCTCAGTACCCAAAACTCTCTCACACAGCATTGAATCTCTCCAGAAGTCTCTCTCTCTCAGAATGTGTGGTGCAAAAAGGTCACCGACAAAAAAAGGCAGGAAGTGGTCACCTTTAAATAGCGCTCCCCTAGTCCCTTTCTGACAGCAGAACGCTCCCCTCAACCTGTCGTTGCTAGCAGCAGGGGGCGGCACTCAATTTCCGGTCCGGGGCGCTAACGGGGCGTTGTGCACTCGACTGATGTCACGATCTGCCGGCATAGGAGATTGTGGCGGTACTGTTTAGCGCCGCCGCAAAATGCCCGGTCAATTTCGTGAGAGGCGCAGATATCGCCACGCCCGGGCGCTAGTTGCTTTGCGCCCCACTTAGCGCCCTTTTAAGGCGCTAACGGGTGGCGCTACCAACTGAATTTTCCCCCCATAATCTCCCCACATACACTCTTAAATCTAAGGGTTATAATACACAATCCTTTAACGCCAAAAGAATTTACTCAATAAGAGGCATTGGTTGATGGCCAACCATAAGCTTCGAGTTCAGAGGTCTACATGTGCGCAAATACAACAAGCTATTCTTGGTCATTAGCATAGGGGGAACCTATTTGCACACATCAATTACAATATATCGTTCTTTTCTAGAGCATTGGAAAACCGAGAGCTTTCCAGCTTCACTTTGGATTTAGGGTTAATTGTTTAAAATGAAAGTACCAGTTTTAAGGCATCAATTTGCGTGTCACTCCATCATTCGCTGTAGCATCACTACCTTCAATTGCTGTGCAATCAGCCCTGTATTTGAAAAAGACCAAATGCAAGAAGGAATTTTTCCAAGTTTTATTGTAGGCTTTTTGCTGGGAGCGCATTTCAAAATCGGATGTAACCTTGATAATTCTCTGCCTATTAAAATGAATGGACAGTAAAACTGCAGGCTATTCCAATTGACAGCATATGAAGCTCTGTGGTCCTTTCTTCCATGAACAATGTCTAGTCACTTCATCTATCATTCCCTGACTAGTACTTTCAACACTGAGAAATAGCGATCAGTGGACTTGTCCATGTGCTGTGTGTCATGACTGAATAGCACAATTTTAAACTCTCCGTTCTGGAGTGAACAATACATAGAACACGGTTGCACTTGTTTGAAAAAAATCATTAACTATATGGTTAAGGTTAACTCCTTCCACTTTATACACTGGGGCAACAAGTTGAGGTTCATTTCTATCCAGGTGGTTTGCCATGAATGGCCAATAAGTAATCTCAACTTTGACGGTAAAGTTGGTTCAAGTGGACAAAGGGTGGGAAATGCCAATGTTTTTGGAGAACCTGGTTCCTTCAGAACAACTCCTTCACTGACTGAAAACAATGGTAGACCCAAAATTGAGCAAGAGCTGGAGGCGGGGGGTGGAGAGGCAAGACTGGTGATAACAGGACCAAGTGTGTAGGGGTTCGCAAAATCCCTCCGCCCCGAAGATACTGGAGATATTAATCCACATCGTGGATGGAGACTGTGCGTGATTTTAAATTGTCTCTGGGTTGGACAATGTTTTAAAATGTGCCCAGAACCGCAAAAGGCTGCGTTGAGATGGGCAGCATGTGGACAACACCGGAATTGAGGAACTTGGTGGAAAAATTCGCACACTTTAAGACAGCACATTTTATTTAAAAAAATGTACTCTTGAGTTTTGAACTGTGTAAATTGCAAAGGGGTTTAAAAATGGCTGTCAGAAAAGCATGGCCAAGGATAAAAGGCTTGAAGCAGCTCGTGGATGTCTGTGAAAAGTGGGAGGATCAAGCAGTGGCAGTCAGATTCTGTCAATCAAAAAAAGGGAGTTTCCCTTCCCTACAGAGGCAATGTTTGTTCAGGATGTTGACATGAGGGATTATTCACTTGAGACTGCAGTTTCGGTGACCGCAGGACAAAGGGGCTTCTGTTTACATAGTAATCCAACTCCATTCAAAGCCCAGCACACAAATGAGACACACCTAAACTATGGAAGAGATTTTTTTTAGACTAAGAAAAGGAATGAATGGGTTTGAATCACCCATTACTCAGACAATAGGGCAGTTGGGTCCCTTTTTGTTTTAGCCAGATGAACTCCGGATGTGGGCGGGAACATTTCGGCCCCAGAATGAAGACCCATTCAAACCACCCCAAGCTTTATTCAAAACCCATTCCAGACAAAGGAAGCAGTTTGGCCACTGGGAAATAGCCTGTTTGAATCAGCCAATCAGGGCCTTTCTCTTGTGTATTCGAACTTTTCGGCGCGAATTTGCACACAGACCTTTTCAGCGCCAAAACAGCAGGATCTCACAGGATATAAAGATAGCTTCTCAGAAGCTCTCTTTTTTTTCCTTGGACTGCAGGTGAGCTCTTCTCTCTCTCTGGACCACAGGTGAGCAGGTTTCTGACTCCTCAGCAAGGCAATCTAGTAAGGAGTTAGAGGGGTGGTAATTTAAGGGAAATTGCTAAGATTGTAAGACTTACATTGTAGCCATTTATCCCTCGTTTTTGCCGTCTGCCTTCCCCTGTTAAGCAATTTTACATTGATCGTGTGGTGTAATTTCTTTATTGCTTTAATCGTGTGGTATAGTTTTCTTTAGTTAATAAAGTTTGATTTTCTCACATCCAGACCATTTGTCCGTTTTTAATATATCATTAATTATAAGTTCCTCCAGTCAGAACTGGAAGGTGGGGTTTAGCGATTCGAAACCGCTGTTTGGAAATTGGTTTACAGTGCACTGCAAAAGCTGTCTGACCAGGTAAATTACCGTAAACCAGGTAAAAGATTGGAATTGGTCACAGTGCAGGCAAAGGCTGCTGACCAGGTAAATTACCATAAACCAGGTAAAGGATGCCCCCCTACAAGTGTAAACTGAGAAATGACCCCAGATGTGAATGTAGAGAACCGAGACAAAAATTTGAACATTGCCTGATATAGCGCTCCCTGTCAAAATCCTGTATGTTCAAGGAACTATTGGAGATAAATGACAATAGTTGATCCTGGCTGTGGTTTGAGAGTGACAATGTATTTTTTCTTAACATTTTTAATTGGTTTGAATGTTGGGTATGTTCCAGTTGGGGTCATTGGATGATTGAATTCAGGGTTGGGACATTCTTACCCTGGCTAAGTTTCACATAGGGCTGATATCAAATCAGTTTGTACGAGAATAAGTTGAGTGGTCATAAGAGTCATCAAGGCACATGAGGAGGCCATTTGGCCCATCGAGTCCATGCCGGCTCTCTGTAGAGCAATCCAGTGTTTTCAAATTCGGAAATTGTTGCAATCAGAGGCTCTCATCCAGCGTTTTCTCAAATCCCATAGCTTCTATGTAAAAACCTTCTTAATTTATTCAGAATATGAGTCAACTGAAAGTTCAAGAATATCCTTAAAATTCTTAAATTTCACAATTTTGGAATTGCAGTGTTTGAGTTTTATTCATAGTTTGATATGTAACATTTCAAAAAGTCCATGGACTCCATTGCCCTCCCACAAATCTGATATTTGATCTAGACTATGTACAAGTAGTTCAGTTAGATTTTAAACATTGAGGGTTATTACTCAGAGTTTTAGATACTGAAGGGGTTAAAATGAACCCCTCAGAATTCAGACAGCCGAGGTAACCACTAATTAAGTGGTGCCAGCAGAATTAAAATCAGAACAAAGGAGTGGGGTAATGTGAAGATGAACAAGAGCTAAAAGGAACCAGGTGGCGATAAGAAGTCTCATACTAACAACTTTCTTATGTGAAAAAAACAAAGATAAGACAGTACAGACTGGAAAAGTGCTACTCTCGCTAGTCTTGCACAAAGGACAGTGTGTAGAGAAGCTTTGCAAAACAAAGATAAGACGCAGCTGTGGGACAAGACAGAATGTGTGTTCTGAGTAAGCGATAAAAAATGTGCTGCTTTAGCTAAAAATTGTAGACACAGCAGAATATAGGGGTCATGGGAATTTGACCTGTGACCAAAGGCATAGTAAGATGTAACTAACCTTTAATAATACTGAAAAGATTAAATAAGCTATATGTGATCAGGTGATTATTGTATTACAATGTGATTGGATGAAAATAGAATAAAAAGCTGTACCAACCAAGAGAGAACGAGAAGGGTATCACTAAACCACGGGGTCTATGATCTTCTCCCAGAATGTTCTGTTAATAAACTGTGTACTTTTACTTTAAGACAGACTCGAGTGAATTTATTTTTCACCAAGAGATACATACTTCCGAGTTCATCTTACGACAGATTTTCACTAAAATGCCAATGCTTCTACAATCCGCAATACTTCAGTAATGGAATAATACATATCTGGGAAGGTCTATAACACATCAGTCTTGCTGAGTGCTTCAGATGATGCCTTGCACAATAGCACCATCTCCACACAACATTGTGCATTTGATGGACACTTTGCTTTTTTGTGGCTGTCCTTCGAGATACCATAAAGTAGCACCATGAATTTCAAAGCAAAGGATTACAACTATTGTGTCACAATCGCTGCAAGTTTAAGTAGTAAATGACAATCGAAGTGTGTAACTGCCTTTGAATCTTGAGAGATGCCTAAGCAAGTGGCTTATTTTCCTTCATCTTCACGTGAAATGGACTAAGAGTAGTGGAGGCAAAAACCTGCAATTGCTTTTTTATAAAAAAAAAATAAGTGGATGTCGCATTGGGAGTACTTAAGGTTCATTCTGGATCAATGAACTAAGATGAACTGAATGGCCTCCCACATTTGTAATTCTCTTGAGATCTGGCTAATTATTTATAAAGTAACTGAACTTCTGATCTCGACACTGCAGTTTTTAAATCCTGCATGCAATATTGCGACTGGCCAATATTGGCACAGGTCATATCGAAGGTGAAGCTAAAAAGCAGATGAATCTAACCTTGGAACCTGAGCATTGCACAGTTCAGTTTTAATAACCGTTGAGATAAATGATAAATGAGTGACGTAACATGGCTCAGTTCCACATTGTTGCCTATTCAGGAACTGACAAAAATAGTTACAAGAAGCCTCGAGCTGCTCTTAATGGTGGGAAAACCCACTGTATTGCTGAAATGTCCTTTGTGTGCAGTTGAAATGCAAAGTCAGCGCTATTTAATTAGCAATTATTAAAAATGGTCAAGACATAATGAGGGCCACGTGGGATCAGTACAGTAGAATCTGTCAGGGTTGAATGAAAGTTGCCACAAAAAATGCATTCACCTGCTGGTCAAGTGGCCCACAGATCTACCAATGTAATTCTCAGGGAAATGGTATCATTTTTTAAATTCCTTGAGCTACCCTACTTTATATGCAACAGTAATTTTTAATTGCCATTATTGGAAGAATTAAGATGTGGCTCAGCTGACTTTCTCTCCTTCCTATGGTATATGCTCCCTCCCTTGCCTTTTCCCTCCTCCCTAACAGTATGATATTTATTGCTTTGATCAGAAGTTCAAGAAGATTGTTCAAGAAGTTGGATGTAAAATTGATTTTATTCCTTTTTTTTTAATTGGAGAGGGGACTTCAGTTCTGTGGAGAGACTAGAGAAGCTGGAGTTGTTCTCCTTTAGAGCAGAGATGATTGAGGGGAAATTTAATAAGAGGTGTTCAAAATTTATGAACAGTTTTGATAAAGTAGATAGGGAGAAACTGTAGATGGATCAGTGGTAGATGGATCACTGGTAGATGGATCAGTAACCAGCTGAGACAGATTTAGATAATTGGCAAAAAGCCAGAGGGAGATCAGACTTTTTTACACAGTGAGTTGTTGTGATCTGGAATGCGCTGCCTGAAAGGGTGGTGGAAGCAGATTCAGTAGTTACTTTCAAAAGAGAATTGGATATATATTTGAAAAGGAAAGAATTGCAGGGCTATGAGGAAAGAGTGGGACTAATTGGACAGCTCTTTCAAAGAGACAGCACAGCACAATGGGCTGGCTTACTTCCCTGCTGTAAGTTTCTATAATTGTGATTTTTCTTCCCAGGATGGTGGGCAAGGTTGCATTTATTGCTCATCCCTAGTTGTCCTGAGAAGTCGATGGTGGATGACCTGCTTGGACACTGCAGTTCTTGTACTGATGGCACCAGGTCAGGACTTCCAGGATATTGACCCAGCGATATTGAAAGAAAAATGTTCTATGTCCAAATGGGGATGATATGTGACTTGGAGAGGTACTTGCAGGTGATGGTATTCTCATAGCTGCTCTTGTCCTTCTTGGTGGTGGAGGTTATGGGGCTGGGTGGTGCTGTCACAGTGAGCTTTGTGAGTTCCTATTGTGCATTCTCTAAATTGTACATACTGTACCTAAACTGCGCCATTGGTTGAGGGGGTGGATAGTCAGTCCAGTGGCAGGGACACTGATCAAGTGAGCTGCTCTGTTCTAGAAGGTGTTGAACTCCTTCTCTTTGCCTCTGCCATGCTCATGCAGCTGCAATGTTAGTTTGGCTGATCCAATTAAACTTCTGGTCAATAGTTAGCCCAAGAATGTTCATGGTGGGGCACTCAATGGCGATGGTGTCATTGAAGGTCAGAGGGAGGTAATGGAGCATTTTCTTGAGAAATGGTCATTTCCCTGTACTCCTGAGGCATGAATGTTAACTGCCACACATCAGCCCAAGCCCCTGGTGTAGGCTGACGTGGGCTGCTTCATTATTGAAGGAGTTGTGAATGGAGCTGAATATTGTAGGAGTGCCAATGAACAGACCCAGTTTTGTCCATATGATGGAGGGAAGGTCACTAAAGCAGCTAAAGATGGTTGGGCTGAAGCTGATCTCCTGAGAACTCCTGCAGTGATGTCCTGGGACTGCAATTGGTGTCCTCGGGTTAATAATGAATAGTTTTCAAATGATATCAACATTAGAAGAAGAGCAGGGGAGTTCTCCTTGTGTCCCGGCCAGCATTTAAGCCTTTAACAATGCCACTAAAAAAATAATAGCTGTTCGCTCACCTCATCGCTTGTGGGACCTCACTGTGAGCAAATTTGGCTGTTGCGTTTGCCTACAATGCAACAGTGATCAAAAGTGCTTGATTTGCTGTAAAGTTATTTGGGATGTCAGGAAAAGTACTATATAAATGCAAGTTCATTCATCCTTCCTTTCTTGATGGCTCCTTGCATTTCTTGACTGATGATGGAGGAAACTGACAGGGCAATAATTGGCTGGGTTAGAGTTACCCTGGTTTTGTTAGTATAGAATCTGTGGTGTAATTGTACAGGGAGATCCTCTGTACACACTGGAGGGAGTGGTGTGGAAGTCCTGATGTTCAATGAGCATCTCTGATTTTGCATCCTTTTTGCCAAAGGAAGGGCCTGGAATTGCGAATATTTGAACTAACTTATCCTGATCTGCTGGAGACATTTGAGAACAAACCTATCGTTAAGTTTATAACTGAAAGCTATATCTATATCTTAGTAAAAGTTTAAAATTCTGCATACAATTCCTGTCTGCAAAACCTGAGTTCCTGTTGTCAATCTGTTTGTCACACTTCTATGTCAATCTTTTTCATTATAAATTAATAAAATAAATTATTTCTGTAAATTTGAAATTCATTAAAAAAAATTACATTTATTTAAATATTCAACCTTGCCACTTCACCTCTCCCAAAAATGTTGCAGTGTGAGTGTGAGTGTGAGTGTGAGTGTGAGTGTGAGTGTGAGTGTGAGTGTGAGTGTGAGTGTGAGTGTGAGTGTGAGTGTGAGTGTGAGTGTGGCCTTGGTACCATGCCCAAGCACATTATAGGATGCCATTAGAATTTCAACTGTGCTCATGGAAATTTGATTAAGTTCCATTTCCATGCGGAGCAAAGAAGAAAATCCCCAACAAATCTCCTCAGGTTCCGGAACTGGGATGGTAGAGTCCTGCGAACAAATGACTTGTTGGGATATTAGCTGATACTGGAATTAAGGGGAATGGAACTCTTTGGACTTGGGTGATGCCTTAATGTTGGATTTCCGCTGCATAAGTTTATCAGGAATGTCAAATTGCACTGACACAAAACTTGTTCTGTAACTCCAAACTTATTGCAACTTACATTTTTTTGTAATTTTGTTGCCCGATTCTTTGACTAAAAGATGACAAGCCAGCAGCCTAAAATTAGGGAAAGATCAATTTATTTAAATGAATGAGATCTATCTCAAACATTTTGATATGTTAACACTGTAACGTTATTAATGTGTTGAAGAAAAGGCAGTTGCTGCCTATACAATAAAAATACCTTTTTATCTTTTTAGTAGCATAGTTATGTGTTCTCTTACTTACAATTGATGTCATCTGGGACTTGAGCGGTTTAAAATATCAAAGACTGTGACAGAAATTCAAGCTATATTATGTTCTCAAAAAAAGCTTTGGGATTGTTCAAGAGCACAATATTCATAGCAAATTACATAGGATTACATCTATCTATTTATCTATTATATAGATAAAGCGGTCGATCGGTCTGTCTGTCATTCCGTCTGTCTGTCTGTATTGTATAAACTCGAAAGTTATAGAGCGTACCTACACGTGTGTTACATCGAAAGAAAGCTTACGATTCCAGAACCGTCATAAGCATATTTACGTTTCGGCGAGATGAAAATTGCGTCCGCGGTATCCAAAAAAGTTCAACATTCCACTCATTATCCGCTCATTAGCATCGAGTGACGTCGAGGTCGACCAATCGTACGGTCGAGCGACCCGACGGTCGACCAATCGCTGCGTGGCGGGGGCGGGTTCCTGGCGCTTGCGGGCGAGCCCTCCTAGAGTCGAGTGACGGGACTATTGACCAATCCTATGCTTTGGTGACCTGACGGTCCACCAATCGGTGCATGTGTGGGTGGGCCTTATCGTTCTGAACCGAGGTGAGTCGCCGCCATCTTGATTCCAAACTTTTCATTTCTTTTTCCCGCTTTCTGCGTCTTTTAAAAAAAAAAAAAAAGTTGCTTTTAAAACACATAGGCCTAGAAATTGGGTATAGCCCCGCTTGAGGCGTTAGAACTGGCAATGCGCTAAGTTTATAGCCAGACGCGAGCTATCCGCGCCTGCCGCGATATTGGGTTGCATCGCCCCCAAAGGGGATTGAGGCACTAAATCAGCTGTTGCACGGTGCTCTTAAGGCGCAAAAGGTCAGGCGCTACTCAATTTCGACGCGGACGGGCGCAGCGCAGGTGAACTCGATTACGGCAAAGCACGAGACCTGCAGGCGCCGGCCGGCTCTTAAAGGGGTGGGTCAGTCAGACTGAGCTTCAACACCCAACGCCCTGTAGGCCTCAGATTCGGCGCTCGCCCTTGTCTGGCGGTACAAAGTTGTTCATTATGAAGAAGGTTAGGCAGAGAGCAGAGCGCTTCAGCACTGAGGCTCTGGACCACTTGGTGGCTGCAGTTGAACACCGTCGACAGGTCCTGTACCCGGATAATGGCAAGAGGCCAAATCAGAAGGCTTATCGACGATCTTGGAGGGAGGTTGCTGTGAGGGTCAACTCCAGCAGCATGGCGACCAGGACCCCTGTTCAGTGCAGGAAGAAATTCAACGACCTCACACGGATCGTTCGGGTGAGTGATGGTTTACCAAACTTGTGCTTCCCTCCGTCTGCAGCTGACTTCGGGCACCCTGCAGCAATGATGCCCCACTGGCCATCTGTCAGTATGCAACCATGGCCCTTTCTGGGCAGACACAGGGACAGATGTCTCAAGGCCTCATGTAAGGGCTCTTGCACAATAGGGGGCATGCGATGATGTCTCAAGGCCTCATGTAACAGAACCTCCCCTTCTTTCCCCTGCAGTCCAAGATGGTGCAGATTAGAAAAGAACAGCGTCGAACCGGTGGCGGACCTGCACAAGTGGTCACTCTCACGGATCTGGAGGAGAGAGTGCACCAGATACTTGGAGGACGTCTGTCTGGTCCAGTGACCACTGCATCTGCCGACCCCATTACCGACAGCGAGGGTAAGACTCTCACCTTTTCCACCTGTTGCCTTCCACTTGGTCCCCCTGCCAGCATGCATCCTCAGTGTGCAGCCATGTCAGAGCCATGCCGCAATCTGGCATGCCTTTCAGCAAACCTGTCCTTTTGCTAAAGCCACTCTTACACCTCCCACTTTCAGATGAAGCAGCATCAACTCGGGCTCAACACGCTGAAGCTGCCAGTGCCAGTGCCACCGGAGGCGAGGACCAGGAGGAATCCGGACCAGCCGTTGCAGAATCCGGGGAGCTGAGACATCTGCAGACTGGGGATAGTAGTCCCCTGGAGGGGAGGGGGGGGGTGGCTCTGAGGATGAACCAGTTGCCGGACCAAGCAGCATGGAGCAACGCAGGGGGGATAGGCAAGTTTGCCCACCGTCTCCCCGCAGGGCAAGGCAGGTCGTCATGACTGCTGCACAGAGTGCAGATGAGGTCCGTCGCCTGGCAGAGATGAGCAACCAGGCCCAGGTCAGACACACAGCTGATGGCTGCAGTGGAGAAGATGCCTGAGTCAATAGATTCATTGGCTAGGAGTATGTTGGACTTCGGGGCCACAATGGACAGGACTATCCAGGGCTTCGGCCCAACAATGGTGAGGACTGTCCACGGCTTTGAGTCGGCAATGGAAAGGACTGTTCAGGGCTTCGGACAATCCCTGGAAAGGTCTGTGCAGGGCTTGTCAGAGGCAGTGGAGCGGTCGGCTCCTGCCTTGTCCGAGGCCATGCTAAGAACTGTCCAGGCCTTCTCCGAAGCACTGGCACCTGGCACACAGGTCCTCACTGTTGCCACGCATTCACTTGCTGGGCTCCTCCACAGCCAGATTGACGCAACGCGATGTCTCACTGCAGCCACCCTCTCTGCATCAGATAGGATCACCCCGGGCCCTTCCACTCCCGTACAAGGCCAGGAATCCGTGGAGCCTGCGATTGTGGCGGATGAGCCGAGCCGCTCCCCTCAGATAGCCAGTGTGTCGTCCGACCATGGCGCACGTGTCCTCTCTCGTCAGGAGACCATTCCACATGCCAGCGCTGGGACGCCTGCATTGCAGCTGCCACCACCTGCAGCCCACACTGCTTCCAGCCATGCTCAAAGCAAGTATCCTGCGTCCGCACCCTCCAAGCTCAGAGGTCGGCCAGGCCGTACCTCGGGCTTCTGCGCTTCCAGACAGTCGGCAAGCGTCCCCCAGCCTTGAGGCTGCCACTGGGGTGCAATTACGTAGGAGCAGCGGGGAGGGAAGGGGCCGGGCGCGAACGAGAAGTCGTTCTCCCTCAAGGGGCCAGTTGTCGAGGGAAGTGCTGAGACGTTTGTTTGTCCAAATTCAAGGACACCCTCACCTGTTATAGGTGCAGATTTTTGTGGAGTTTTGCTGCTTTGCCGAACAGGTCACATTTATTTTTGAAGTTATGGTTTCTGCTCACTTTACATTGTTTAGCTGTAATGAAAGACTTTTGTGTCAATAAACAGAAGTTTAAATGTTGCTTGGTGCATGTGCCTACTTTCAGTGATGCTGGCATGCAGAGGCCCTCAACCATCCAAAGTGCGCATGAGGTAACACTCTCATCATTCCGCCACAGGGGCGTCGAGATGAGTCCAGAGGAGCCTCTGACGTATGGACCTTCCACTTTCAGCAGCCCTTCCATCCTCCTCCTCCTCCGCCTGCTTGTGCAGGGTCCGAGGGAAGGTAATGAATGGACGCGTTCGCCTATAAAGGGCATCTTTCACTTGCCGGATGCAACAGCGGACTGCAGCCTGAGCGACAGTCGCATTGTCCCCAATGGCTGACTGAAAGGATCCGTTGGCATAAAAATGGAGGCCTTCAGTCAGTGTAGCCATCACGGACAGAAAGGTTCTGCAGCGTTCACGCGGCTGCAGATCCTGACCAAGCAGGTGGCACAGATCAGTAACAATGTCCCTCCAGATTCGGAGCCTTCGCAAACACTGCTCTTCCAACATGTCAAGGCTTGTCACCTGCTGCCTAAAGACCCTCGCAGCATCCCGTCGGATTGGCCGACCTCCATTGCCCCTCCTCCTTCTGGCCAATCCCGGACACCTCTCTCCCGCCGTCTCTCTGCCCCTTCACAGTGTTGGGCGATGAGGCTGTCACCCTCCAAACAAGCTCCCATTCCGATGCCAGTTGGTCAAAAGGCTTTTAGGTGTAGTGCTGCAAGTGCTTCGGACAGGGTTGAAGGTCCCAAGTACTGTAAAGCTCAAATCCCAGAACTCCGCTCCACATTAGCTCGCCAACTCTCTCTAGCAGCGATCACAATGAGCAGGCCAAGTGGCAGAAGATTCTGCACTAGAGCTGTCCCCTTTAAATAGCGCCGCCCTACTCCGAGAAGGGCCTGTTAGCCCTCCCTCGAACTGTCACTAATAGCGCTGGGCGCTAAGGCTCCGGGCGCCACCCAATATGCGCTCAGGCGCTCCTAAAAAGGCGTTGCACACTGAAATGACGACATGAGCTGTTTGCGCTCGCGGGCGCGCGCAAACACTTAGCGCAGGCGCTAAATGTACAGTCAATTTCTGAGTCGGCCTCATAGCGTTTGCCCCAACATAGGGCTTCGCCCCAATTCTAGGTCTCTTTAGGCGCTCAGCGCCGGCGCTACCAACCCAATTTCTAGGCCATATTGTTTTTTAAAAAAGTTAATTACTTTCTAAATCTTTTATCTAATCTCATAAATTTTCCTAACATGTCAGTGTGTGGGGCGGCACGGAGCTCAGCGGAGCCATCGCCGGCAGTGGGGAGAGGGTCTGCTGGCTCCCCCACTCCCTTTCTCCCCCCACCTCCCTCCACCCCTCCCCTCCCCTCCCCTCTCCCACTCCCCCCCTCCCCTCTCCCCCTCCCCTCCCCTCTCCCCCTCCCCTCTCCCCCTCCCCTCCCCCTTCCCCCGTCGCGCTCTCCCTTCCCCCCCTTCCCCCCTTCCCCCTTCCCTTCCCCCTCCTTCCCCCCTCCTTCCTCCTTTCCCCCCTCCCCTTCCCCCCCTCCTCTTTCCCCCCCCTCCTCTTTCCCCCCCTCCTCTTTCCCCCCCTCCTCTTTCCCCCCCTCCTCTTTCCCCCCCTCCTCTTTCCCCCCCTCCTCTTTCCCCCCCTCCTCTTTCCCCCCCTCCTCTTTCCCCCCCCTCCTCCTTCCCCCCCTCCTCCTTCCCCCCCCTCCTCCTTTCCCCCCCTCCTCCTTTCCCCCCCTCCTCCTTTCCCCCCCTCCTCCTTTCCCCCCCTCCTCCTTCCCCCCCTCCTCCTTCCCCCCCTCCTCCTTCCCCCCCCCTCCTCCTTCCCCCCCCTCCTCCTTCCCCCCCCTCCTCCTTCCCCCCCTCCTCCTTCCCCCCCTCCTCCTTCCCCCCCCTCCTCCTTCCCCCCTCCTCCTTCCCCCCCTCCTCCTTCCCCCCCCTTCCCAGTCGCGCGCTCTCTTCCCCCCCCCCAGTCGCTCTCTCTCTTTCCCCCCCCCCCCAGTCGCTCTCTCTCTTCCCCCCCAGTCGCTCTCTCTCTTCCCCCCCCCCCCAGTCGCGCTCTCTCTTTCCCCCCCCCCAGTTGCTCTCTCTCTCTCTTTCTCCCCCCCCCCCCCCCCCAGTCGCGCTCTCTCTTTTTCCCCCCTCCCCCCCCCCCCCTCCTCCCAGTCCTCTCTCTCTTCCAACAACAACATGCCCTCGAAAAAGCCTCGGCACCGCCGGGCACTCCAGCTAGTAAGATATACAGCACAGAAGCAGGCTATTCAGCTCAACCAGACCATGCCGGTGTTTATGCTCCACTCGAGCCTCCTCCCGTCTTTCCTCATCTAAATCTATCAGCATAACCCTCATATGCTTGTCTCGCCTCCCCTTAAATGCATCTTTACTTTTCGCTTCAACCACATTCTCACCACTCTTTGGGTAAAGAGGTTTCTTCTGAATTCCCTATTGGATTTCTTGGTGACTATCTTGTATTGATGGCCTCTAGTTATGCTCTTCCCCACAAGTGAAAACATTCTCTCTCTATCCACTCTATCAAAACCTTTCATAATATTAAAGACCTCTATTAGGTCACCCCTCAGCCTTTTTTCGAGAGAAAAGAGACCTAGCCTGTTCATCCTTTCCCGATATGGAAACCCTTGTATTTCTGGTATCAACCTGGTAAATCTTCTCTACACCCTCTCCAGTGCCTCTATATAGATAGATATAAATTAGTATATTGCTAGAATATTAGCAGATTTTCAGCAACACTTCATAGGATACCAAAGACACTCGCTAGACTGCAAGGTAGGGATTATTATTATTCAGGTTAATTAGTGCTTTCATTCGGCCCATCATGCCTGTGCTGGCTCTTTGAAAGAGACGTCCAATTAGTCCCCCATCTTTGCTCTTTCCCCATAGCTGTGCAATTTTCGATTCCCCTTTGAAAGTTACTGTTGAATCTGCTTCCACCACCCTTTCATGCAATGCATCCCAGATCACAACAACTCGCTGCGTAAGAAAATTTCTTCTCTTGTCTCTGGTACTTTTGTTCTTAATTTCATTAGTTGACAGTAAGAACCCCAGAATCTAGAAACATCTGCAAGAAGTACTGCTTTGGACACAAAGTGGTACAAAATATATATGCTCTTTTCAAGGGATTATAGCTGATAAGTTGTCCCATTACATAAAAATAGTGATTGCTACATTGTTTTAATAACTTTTTGCATGTAATAACTATCTTTTGAAGTCCAAATTTTTGCACAGATTTGACCTGTTTTGGAAAACTCTCGATCATTTGCATCAGATCCACAATGTGTATTACAGCAGAACTTTGGCTCCCACTGTGGCAAAGCCACCAACGGACTCCTGTACAAATGTATAACTGTCTTTAACAGAGTGCTACAGCACCTATGTTTGTTTACTGCATGTAAATAGCCTTTCTGGATAAGACCCAGAATCAACGCGATGACGTCATCACGTTGGTCACGTGATGCCCCGAACGGCGGGAAACGTGATGACGTCATGACGTCGGAGAGTGGGAGGTTCCCAAACCAGACCTCGTGGAACCAGCACCAGAAAAGACCTGTTTACTGTTGCTCCTGCATGCCTTTGTTTTGTTCTCTAGTTTTAATTAAACTTCGTTTATTTATCAAACTGACTCGACCTCAGTACTTTAGTTGGGGATTGGTCGACCCCTACACCACCACTTTTGGAAACATTTGTTTCAGTATTTTGCAGTTCGGCTAATGTAATTCTTAACAGCAAAGCAATAGGGTAATTTTGTCCTCAAAATATCTAGAATACCTGACTTGGAAACATCCAGAAGCCCCGGATCTTGCATACACAAGATCTTCAGTAGACTCGACGTGTCAACCCAAAGGAATTTGGTTTCTTTTGGGTACGGGGATTCAACTACTTATATTCAAGGTTATACCTTCAATGTTTATGTCTTATTACTTTTGGTGCATAATGCCTTTCTGGCTGCAATTCAAGCTTGATATTTAAGCAAAGCACTACTGCACAATCCTCAACATTAAAGTTTTATGAAGCATTTCTCAAGTGTTCTCATAGTGAAGTCACTTGCCTCTCAACTAATGGCTGTAAGCTGTGTTTCAATACTGAAGACTGCTATCTAATTTATTGATGTAAGTGACAAAAGCAGAGTTTCTGTTCTGCATCAAATCATGAAAATGTCTATATTTTATATTCTAGTATTCAAACAACTAGAGTTAAAACAGAAGCAATCTTTGACTGTCAAACTTTACAATGGAAACCGAGTCCTATTACCTGCAAGACACAGGCCAGGCTGTTCAATCTTAAATAAAAACAGAAAATGCTGGATATATTCAGCAGGCCAGCAGCATCTGTGGAGAGAGAAACAGAGTTAACATTTCAGTTTGATGACCTTTCGTCAGAACTGGTCTGATGAAAAGTCATCGACCTGAGACGTTAACTCTGTTTCTCTATCCACAGATGCTGCTGGCCTGCTGAGTATTTCCAGCATTTTCTGTTTGTATTTCCGATTTCCAGCATCTGCAGTATTTTGCTTTTGTTTTAATCTTTGTCAAGACATAGAAGTTTTATTCCACATGCTAATCGAATTATACACGCTGAAATCATTAACAGATATAAATGACCTGGACAAGGTATAAACATTTACTCTTTTTAATGTCAAAAGCAAATCCCTCTTCCAATTGTCATTGAAGTTGATTGCTAGCTCTATTTGGAAGCCTATAGGTCTGGGTCTGGAATATATGCTGCTAAATTTTCTCAGTATCTTTAACTTGCTTGTGAATTTCTGTAAGGTCAACATGAGTCACACCATTGATGCATGACATGGGATTAGGAAGACTTTCAAACAGTCTCAGCTTATGAAACTGTAAGAAATATCGTCAAACTATATTTGAATCCCTTTTTGAAGTGACACTATCATTGTTATATGACTAGTTTCTTGCTGTTTTGCTACATTTGTGTATTCTCTTGTAACTCTTTTTTCCGTTTTCATCAAAAAGTAATGGTCTATCCCTATCTAATGTTGCTTGAAGAGGATAGGAGAATGTGGTGGGCTGCCCATCTGATTTCTGGTGCATTATACTGCAGGTAAGAGTGCATTGTTAGTCCCATGGTATAATTATATCCCTATATCCCTTAGAACTAAGATGGCCACATCTTTTTCAAAGCTGAGCATCAACTGAAGGTGCGCAGTAAGATTTAGATGAACTGAATTGGCTTTGAATGCTAGTGAGGATCGTATAGCCTAACTTAATTCGGGGGGGGAAATCTAAATGGGAAGATAAGTGTTGTATTTTTTTTATTGTTAGATAATTCTGACCCTGGTTGGCCAATGTATTAACCCAGTTAACACCCGATAAGGTCACAATGCCACCCTACCCAATCTGCTCTGAAGTAATTTATGGTCTTCTCTCCCTCTGGTCTTTCCCTCTTGTGCTATTCTAGTGACAAAACGAGGCTTGTTAATTGCAGAATTACAGTTATGGCTGTCCTTTCAAGATGTGTTCCTGTCTTGGCACACACTATAGAACGAGAATGAGAGCTCTTGTCTTTTCCAGATCTGGCTTACTGTCCTTGGTTTTTTTGGTGTCGGTGGGTCCCCTGGTGGAAAGTTGGCTCCCACTTGTATACCACGAGATTCGTGGACGATGGAACTGAAAACTAAACTTTCATGTATTAGAAGATTGTAACACATTTTGAGAATGGATTAACACTAATATATAATATATTTTTGAATTTCCTGTTTCATTTTAATTAATGGGAGAGAGTTTGGATGCATGGCTTTATATCACCTGACAAAGGATTTTTTCATGACTGGGTCATAATGACTATCTTGCTAACATGGCTTGTGTATATAATAGAACCTCAATTTTCTGCCATAAAAGAGGGACACCCGAGGGCATAATGGAAATTTTTGGACGCGAGATGCCTCAAATTTAGGTTTTGCCTGTTGCAGTGATACTCTCAAACACCAGGAATGAAGAGAAAAAAAATTAAGAAATATTATGTCGTTTTATTGAAGAAAAGCTGGATTACATATCACAAGGGACTTGGCCTCTGCAACGAGACAACATCTTGCACAAGGCTTTGCCCTGTAAAACTTCGGCTACATAATTAGATGAATTTTTCCACTCTATTAGAACTCCATAACAATTGTATTATTAAATGAAATCCAATTTCCCTGCTATCTGATTACATGATTTGACCAGCATTTGTTAGTGTTACGTATGACACCTCCACGAACTTGACAGCTTTTTTCAATTAACCATTTTTACTAAGAATCTAAGCTTGTGTATTGTATGTACAGGATAATGCGGGTTGCTGTGTGTCACTGAGTAATTATATGTTGGCCGAGCCGAGTTTCATGAACTGTTTATTCTTGTGATCTCTGGTGCCCTACTGTTAATGTTGTGAGTACCACATTGCAGACTATATTGTCCTGCTTGAATTGCGGCCTTTTACATAATGTTATGCGGAATGCCCTTTGAAGTTGTCCGTCATATCTTCAGTCTCAATTTGGAATAGCAAGTGTGATTGAAAGACTGTTCCAGAAATCCTGGGATGGGAAAAGTATTAATTTTTTTGTTCTGCTTTGTTTTAAAGATATTAACATCTCAGGCTGGCTAAAATGAGACTTATCAAAGTCTGCTTGCCAAAATAAGCAGATTTTTACAGACTTGTGACATTTGTATCTTTCTAGTGAAATATGTAAAATATGTACGGGTGGGATCAGAATCATTTGCATTGTAAAGTTAGATCAAACAGCTTCAAGCCTAAAATGCAAATTTTAGGCACATTATTAATGAATATATAATTTGCTTCAGTTTAAATGACTGACTGACTGGCTTTTCATCTTTGGATATTGCCATATATGGCCTACAAATATAAAATAGTTTCAAAAGCAAAATACTGCGGATGCTGGAAATCTGAAATAAAAGCAGAAAATGCTGGAATTACTAGCAGGTTAGGCAGCATCTCTTTAATTCTCCGCTCCACTCCCACTCTGACCCCTCCGTCCTCGGCCTCCTACACTGTCCCAGCGAAGCTCAACGTAAGCTCGAGGAACCGCACCTCATCTTTCGATTAGGCACTTTACAGCCTTCTAGACTCATCATCGAGTTC